>NW_006299715.1:2881854-2930602 GCF_000327345.1 Myotis davidii
GACAGTGTTTCCAGCGAACTCCACAATATGTGCTGTGTTAGAAAACATCCACCGACTGCCAACAACACAGGATAAACAGTGCTCCAGGGTTCATGAGCTGAAGACCCCCACCCCCCACCCCCGACCCCATCTCTTACATTTTGATGTAGGAAATGCAAAGACCTGTCTCCTGATATAAGTTACAAGTAAAGCCAACCTCACTTCTCAACTGTTTTGTGATCAGCATAACTGCATTTCCAGAGCCCGAATTTGGTCTAGTAGGAAGAATGTTTAGATTGGTTGGTTCTGTTCCACTCCTCCTCTATGTCAGGTGTGTCTCTTTCCAGGAGGTAGTGATGGTGATATTCACTTAACCTTGACAATGGCCCAGGAGGGGAGTGGTGTGATGTCTCCTGTCTTTGATGGAAGAGGGGCTTGACCAGCTTGAAGCTGCCTGAGTGGTGGGTGGCAGAGCCAGGATCTGAATGCCTGTATGCCTGACACCCAGGAACCATGTTCTAATCCTCTATAGCCCTTCCCTAGCATTGGTCACCCCAGGTCCTGCTAGCCAACTAGTTACCAAAAGGACCATAGATTTTTGCTCCTATGAAATAAAATTGATCTGCTGCCAAACTACTCACTAAATTGCTGTAGTAATGCTCAACCCTGGCCTTTCTCATTGAGGATGAAGCCCCATTTCTCTCTTAGGCACACACACTCCAAGTGCTAGAAACATCATATGAGAGTGGGGAGGGAAAAAAGAGGAGGAGTGAGCAAGTCATTCTCTCTTGTTGCCACTCTACCCATCAAGGGCTCCCCTGGCCCCAGCCCTGCAGTTGGCCCTATTATCGCTTCCACCCTAGCTAATTATAGTCACTGATTATCTAACAGCAAGCCCCACTGTCACCTGCTTTGCCCTGACAGATTATGCCATCTGGGCCACGTGGCCGGGGTCCCAGAGCCCTGAGAGGTCACAGAGAGGGGCAAATGGTTCTGAATGGGAAGAAATGTGTTTACAGCCCTGACAGCTGATGAGGCCATTAAAGGGGCTTTAGCCGTGTGTTCCCAGCTGAAACCCTTCTCGAGGGGCCTCACTATTAGCTAATGGGATGTGGCTGTGCATCGCTCTTGTTCCAAATGTAGACATGCGAGGGGGCTGCCTGCTCTCCTTAAAAGGAAAGGACAAGGACCCAGGAGGAACCCGGGGCTCCCAGTTGTTGGGGATCATTGTTGAGTGGGGAGCAGAACCTGTTGCAGAGGCTGTGCTCCACATCCTGTGCCATCTACATTACATTGGGCATGTGCATGGGACCCACTTTGTGACATTCAATGACCCCTGTAGGACACTTTTCTTTCTCTAAGAACTTCTGTGTCCTGCACATCAGCGTGTCTGTCTCAACTTGAACATGTCTGTGAAGGACTAGGTTTCTCAACTACGATGCAAATTCCGAATCTGTGGATGGGGGAGGGGTGGGGCATTAGGAGCCCAGATTCTGTGTTTCTAAGGAGCCCCCTAGAAGATTGCTGATGCCATGGGTCTAAGGACCTTGCTTTGAGTAGCCAGGAACTAATTGGTTGTTGAAAGAAACTAAATTACAGAATCACATTATACAGAAAACCTACAAAACAGTATTTCTCAAACTAAGTATTGCAGAACACCAGTCAGCTGAGAAAGCTGCCTCTTCTTTCCTAACAGGTTCTCCGTGGTGTAGGTTCAAGGATTCCTACATCCTCTGTGTCCCCCTGGGAGTCCCCAGTACACATCATTTTCATGTTGGAACTGAGGAGGCCAAGGTGATCTGTTCCACTTAATTTATCTACTTATCTATTTATTTTATCTGTTCTAGTTTACTAGTAGATGTGAACAGTTTGGATCCGACTAAAAGTTTGGTGCTCTGTGCCCGAATTCTTGTTGCGGGTTCTGCATTCCCAGTATCCCGATTTCTTATCCTGTCCATCAATTTCTTGATTTGAAAAATGCCATGAGGAGTTATTCACGGAACACATGAAACTCACACAAGTGAGAGAAGGGCTCTGAAACCATGAAGCCACCCTCCCAGGAGGTCCAGTCATGAATTGCAGACATTTGTACAGGTAGCTCCCTCTGACACTGCACAGTCCAGTGGTCACAGCCCCTGCTCTCAGCTTGAGGAGGAAAAGAGATAGATGAGGAAAAAGCCAGGGACAAGAAGCCAGGGACAAGACCATAAGGACTGGTTCTGTAGTAGGTCTGGGGACCTGATCACAAAGTCCAGTTATCTATAGAGGTTAGCGCTTCAAGAAGGATTTGCTATGAAGGCCAAGGGAGGGGGAGGCAGGGCTGGGTGGAGGTGGGCAAAGGCAGAGAGAGGGGGCACCTGCAATAATGTCAACACTTAAAATGTTTTATAAAAAAAGAAAAGAACCCTGGTCTGTAGTTAGAGCATCAGCCTGTGGACTGCAGGGTCTCGGGTTCGATTCCCGAGACATGTACCTGGGTTGCGAGTTTATTCCCTTCTCTCTCTCTTACTCCCCTCCTTTAATCTCCTCCACTTTCTCTTAAAAAAAAATCAATGGAAAAAATATCCTCAGGTGAGGATTAAGAAAAAGAAAGACATGAACCTGGAGACTAGTATAACATAACTGAAGCAAGACTCCAAGATCTTTGAAAGTATAGTCTAGTTTGAATAGAGAAGTAAAACTGAATATGTTTTGTATACAAAGAAATAAATGGCCTCAAATCCATAAAAAAAGACTGATTTGCTTAAAATTTAACTTAAAAGAAATCCAAGTGTATCAAATTGCTTTCTAAAAGTGTTTACATGACATCATGACATGCTCACCATATAATATTAAGTAAAAAAATAAAACAGAAGGCAAAACGGAAGACACGGTGTCATCACAGCTTGTGTGTGTGCATGTCTGTGCACCTGAGTCTGTATGCACATGTTCATGTAGAGGGTGTGTGTGCACCTAATGCACACATGACTTGGAAGGAGTATACAGAATCGCTAAGAAAGCTTTGGAGTTAGTCGATGCCGGGTTCAAGTTGTTAAGGATCCAAGCTTCTCAGCCTGTGGTTTGTATTTGCTATAAGATGTGGCTGGCAACCCCACCTCTGGCTCATGTGGAAATTAAATGAGATGATGTCTGGCAAGCACTGAGCATGTTGTCGGCTCAAACTAAGTACTTACCAAATGGGAGTTATGATTGTAATTAATACAGAAAAAGACAGGAAGAAAATGCACAGAACATTAACAGCAGGTCATCCCTGGGTGGTATGTCAGAAGCAATTTTTACTTTCTTTTTTGCATGACTCACAGTCATTCAAAGAACAAAAGCCATGTTAAGATTAAAAACTATAAAACAAACTTTATGAAGTAAAATGTTAATTGTAGTTTTTTTTCTGGTTGGTAAAATGCGAGTGATTTTTATTTTCTCCTAATACTTTTAATATTTCTTAATTTTTCTGCAACTCATTACTTATAACCATTTTTAAATATAAAAAATACTACAGGCATGGCACATGAAATCCGTGCATGGGTAGGGACCCTAGGCTTGGCCTGTGATCAGGGACATCTTCCCCGGCTACCAGCAGCTGGCCCTGCCCCCTACCTGCCTCATCTGCTGCCACCCACCCCCGGTTCCCAGTTCCCCATCAGGCGATTGGAGCCTGCCAGCCAGAGGGAGGGAGCAAGAGGTTGGCCAGCAGCCCCCCACCCCCCTCCGATCAAGTGATCGGGGCCTGTGGGCTGGGGGCAGCTCCCAAACTGAGCATCTGCCCCCTGGTGGTCACTGTGCATCATAGTGACTGGTCATTCTGCTGTCCAGTCCATTTGCATATTACACAGTTTCATATAGACTAGAGGCCCGATGCACAAAATTTGTGCAAGAGTAGGCCTTCCTTCCCCTGGCTGCCAGCACCGCTTCCCTCTGGCACCCAGGACCCAGGCTTCCCTCCGGACGCTGGCAGGCATCTAGGACCTGAGCTTCCCTCCAGCTGCTGGCAGGCACCTGGGACCCAGGCTTCCCTCACAGCCCTGGTTTTGTCCAGAAAGACATCTGGTTTAATTAGCATATTAAACTTTTATTACTATCGATGGCCATCCATTTTGGACACTTTGGAAAAATAAAGAAAAACCCTGAAAAGAAAGTCAAAATCACATATGGTGTCATAATTTTTCTGTTTTTATACTTTTTGTTTAAATGTGTGAAGTAGAGATTCACATCTCAATGACTAGTCCCCTGGGAATTGTACAGTGCAATAACAGACAGCCTTTATCACTGGTCCTGAAATAGCACCCCCACTTCTCATCCTGCTCCCCAGAAGTGGTCACTGTTGGGCTTGATATGAATTCTTCCTGTGTATGTATAACATCCAGATATCTCTATCATAAAAGGCCTGTGGTCGTGACAGCGGAATGACCCAACAACTGGTCACCAGGAGGTGCATGGAGCATCTCTTGTGGGCCAGGAATCACGGCTCATGTGGCGAGGTGGGGCTCGAGGGGGGCTAGTGGGGCTGGCATGGTGGAGGCGGGGCCCACGGTTCATGTAGCAGAGGTGGGGCCCACGTCTCATGCAGGGTGGGTCTGGGGTCCTGCTGGCACGGCAGGTCTGGGTCTTGTGTGATTTCGTGCACTGGGCCTCTAGTATATTCATATATATACATGCTCAGATGATTAGGCAAAAATGTCCACTTAAGAAATTTCAAGAAAGATGTTAGAGGCCCCCTGATGATACATGGATGAACGAGCTACATTTCCTCCCCACAAAAACCTGAAAATCTGTCTCATTCAACAACCAAGTAAACCCACATAGTGAATGAATGAATGAATGAATGAATGAATATTAAAAAAAAACCCACAGTTTTCTCAGCTTGTTTTGATTAGATGCCCTTAAGTCCTACTATGTGTTGTCTCTGTCCTCTCACTAAAGTTTGCTTTGATGGAATCCTCACCTGGAAGGCTCTAATTCCTTTCTATTCTGGCTGGAGTCTCTGGAGGCCTCAGGCTTCTGTTGAACAGGTTGAGGCCCAGTGGGCTGGACCTAAAGAGCAGGTGGATCCCGAATCAGCCCAGTGAGGGCTTTTGTGTAACCTGACTCACCTGTGCTTTGGCCAGGATGCTGGTCAGATGCACCTATCTCTTCCCCTCGCTCTCAACTGAGGTCTTTATTACACTGGTGCACTGCTTCACACGGCAGAAGCAGTGTTTAGTGGCCCTTGCTTGCATGTTTCATGGTGAGGGTGGTGATGAGCAGGGTATGACTTCAGTATATACACAGCTCTTTGCACGTGACCACATAGTTGGTACCTGAATGTACTGAAAAAGTATTTCTATGCTAAAACTCCTGTTTGATTGGGAAGATGAGCCCACACTATGACAAGCAGCCCTAGATAAAAAACCATGAGGCTGCCAGAGGAGTTGCCTGAAGCTCTCCCACCAATGGGGCAGGGGGCAGGGCCTGGCCTGGCCCTGGGGAGGACCCTGTAAGTGCCACACACAGGCTTCTGGCCACCCAGGGGGGTGACTCTAAAGTGTCTCTGAAGTCCCTAGACATCAATAGCAACAGGATCAGCAGGATCATCAAAAAGCAAATTATAGCCCAAGGTGGCTTTAAATGCCTGTGGGATCAGCACTTTACTTTGCAAGAGCACAGCCACCTGTCTGGTCTCTGGTCAGGACTGCTGCAATACCATTCTTACCAGGCGTTCCAACCAGCTCCCTCCCCTGTCCCACGCGCCCTGAATTTTCTACTTCTTCTCCCAAACAGCACTGGACTCAGACCACCTACCTGTTTGCTGGAAGGGGACCCGCATCTCTCAGACTATCCCAGAGACTCAGCCCCAGCGTCTGGGCCCTGCACTGCCACTGGGCTCCCAGAAGGCAATAGGCCCTTCCCACAATTCCCCGCCCCCTCCCCAGACTCTGCTTCAGCCAAAGGGATCCCTTCCCTTCCCCTCTGATGTACTGCGGCTTCCCCTCTGCTGGCCCAGCTCTGGCATTTCACCTGCACGGCAGAGCCTTTCTCTCTCTCTCTACCTGGACAAATCCCTTTTATCCACTGAAATTTAGTCCCAATTCCACTGCCTGGTGAAGCCTCCTTGGACTCTTGCCATTGAAAGTGCTGGGTTCCTTTCTATGTATTTTTTCTGTGTATCTTTTGGAGGCTTTTGGTTTGTGGTTACCATGGTTTTTGGTTTACATATATATCATTCTAAACCTATAGCATTTTCTTCCACATAATGTGGGGGATAGAATCTCAGGCCAAGGAGACACAGGCCTGGTGATAATCCTTGAAGTTCCTTTAGGTAACTATCTGCCCTAGAACATGCCTTCTCTTCTTTCCAAGTCTCAGTTTTCTCATCTGTAAACAGGGATAATAAAAACCATCATGTGGGGTATGTAGCTTATTAAGAATGCAGACTGTGACCAGAAAGTAGCTGGCATAGCAACTGCTCAGTAACTGTCAGTTGGGTGCATTAAAGGAATTTTCTTTTCTTAAATATATTTTATTGATTTTTTACAGAGTGGAAGGGAGAGAGATAGAGAGTTAGAAACATCAATGAGAGAGAAACATCAATCAGCTGCCTCATGCACACCTCCTACTGGGGATGTGTCCGCAACCAAGATACATGCCCTTGACCGGAATCAAACCTGGGACCCTTCAGTCTGCAGGCTGACACTCTATCCACTGAGCCAAACCGGTTACGGCTAAAAGAATTGTCATGGTTCAGTCACTGGCTGGAGCTTTGGCTGTGAGGGGAGAAAGGAAATGAGATTAGAGAACTAAGCCAGGTCCTGGTGATGAACGGGCCCCTGAGCCAAGAGAAAGTCTAGGCTCACCCAGAGGATTTGAGTGGTCATCAAAGGGTTTCGACAGGGAAGGACTGATGTGATGTAGATCTTAAAAACTTCTCTGGCTCCTATGGAAAAGATGGTGTAGACATTTGGTAAACTGAAATCAGAAAAATCCAGTTAGGAGTCTATGGCACTCACCTGGACAAGAGCGAATGAGTGACTGAGGTGTGGGCCCTGGATGACCATGAAACAGTGCCTCTATCTAGAACAGTGGTTCTCAACCTGTGGGTCGCGACCCCTTTGGGGGCCGAATGACCCTTTCACAGCGGTCGCCTAAGACCATTGGAAAACACATATATAATTACATATTGTTTACAGTGGCAAAATTACAGTTATGAAGTAGCAACGAAAATAATTTTATGGTTGGGGGTCACCACAACATGAGGAACTGTATTAAATGGTCATGGCATTAGGAAGGTTGAGAACCACTGATCTAGAAGTTAGTCATAAGTGTGCCGAGGTGAATGAGACCCAGCCCCTGACTTCAGGGAGCTCGTGGTCTACTTAGGGAGATAGATAAGAAAACTTCAAAAGAATAATAAGTGGAAAATAGGGAGAAAAGAAATGAGTAACACTTGGAAGCAAAGAGAAAGAAGCTCCATCTGCATGTTATGGGGAGGGGGAGCTGTTTGGACAAGGTTTTAGGGAGTGCACAATCAGTGAGGGCCCTATCTTTTCCAAAGGATCCTTTATGCTATCTTCAGGTTGACCTAGATATAAATATCTAGAGATTCTGCCCTAGCTCGTTTGGCTCAATGAATAGAACTTCAGCCTGCAGACTGAAGGGTCCCATGTTCGATTCCCTGTCAGGGCACATGCCCAGTTGCGAGCTCTATCCCCAGTAGGTGGTGTGCAGTAGGGTGCTGATCAATGAGTCCCTCTCATCATTGATGTTTCTATCTCTCTCTCCCTCTCCCTTCCTCTCTGAAATCAATAAAAAATATATTTAATAAATAAATAACTAAATGTCTAGATATTCTAATATGGTCCCTTGTCTACAAGAGAGGAATTCCCACCACATATAATGGACATAAAAGGAGACTATGAGGATAAGATGCATTGAGTTTTTGAAAACCTCTAAATTTCATTTTCAACACTATATTTTGAAACTTTATCTTCCTTCTGTGCTGTGATGTCAGTGTTTTGGACTTTTTTAAAAATTTCTCTATTGATTAAGGTATTACATATGTGTCCTTATCCCACCATAACCCCCCCACACACCTCCCCAAATCATACCCTCACCCCCCTCTTGTCTGTGTCCATAGTGTTTTGGACTTTGGAGGGCAGTTGTTTGAAGAGGGACAATCACTCGCTCTTTTGTTTGATCTATCTATCATCTATCTATCTATCTATCTATTTTTAAAGATTCCAGAGAGGGGGAAATTAGAGGAAAACAGGAGCTCTAAAATGAACTGGAAATTAATGTTGGTCCATTAATATTTCAAAAAAATACCTTGGGGAGATAATTACATACCAGGGGAGCAAATTGGTGGTGTATGCCATAGGTCTGCCAGAAAGAAAATGTTTCAAAGTGGGTTATGTCACCAAAAATCATTTGGTCTTGACAATTATGACCTAAAACAATGTTTACATTTGGAGGACTAGTTTCTACTTGGGTTGGGCATTAAGTGATACAGTGCAGGAGTCATGCTAAATTAAAACGTGATCTGAAAGCCTCAGACAAGAAGGCAGTGATTAGTTGTGGAAGGCAAGAAATGCACAACGAACTCCTGGGTTCTAACTACCTTGGGCTGCACCAGAAAGGGGTGGAGAGGCCAGGGAGGAAGCCAGGGATGCCCACAGGACCAATGAAAGCCAACTCTTTCGTAGAATTTTATGAGCACTTCCCAGGATTTTGTTTGATCTCACTGGAGAATAGGCAGGGCAAGTGCCCTGGTTTGTCCCTGTTTATAGCTGTGGAAACCAAGATTCAGGGGACTCATCCCAATACAGGAGGAGGGGAGAAAGGGGCCACAAGTCAGGCCATCTCTTCTGATCCTCAATCCTGTGTTCTGGCTGCCCTGACTCTCAAAAACTTCCGATGCTGACAGCTCACAGTAAGAACCTTGGCAATGAAGGCACATTGTAAATGGGGCTGGTACACGAATGGGCATAAACTGATTGCACAGAAATGACTTGACTTACTGCTGCCAGGGCAGTGGACACGGTGCTGCTGCTGCTGAGGCCCCACAGGGCAGCTGTTTTCAGCTCAGGCCCACAGCTGCCAGGGCTTTATTTGACCTGCCAGGCAGGAGGAACTCGGAAAAAGAGACCACAGAGAGAAGGCCCTCATATTAGACAGGAAGCAGAGCCACCAGGAGTGTTGAACTAATGAAGTCCTGGTAGAGAAATACTGTTCTGTGAGGGAGTGTATGCATAAGGCAACACTTAGGACCTCCTGTGGTGAGAATAAAAGGATGCAAAGCAAGAAGCAAGACCAGGTTCAGATCAGGAGTCACAGGAGGGCAGGGTGAGGCATGCAGACCAGAGAAAAATCTCTTCCCATTGCCACGGTGATACAGGAGCCCAGAGGTACATTAGGGGAGAACTGGAAACTATAGCAGACCCACTTTCAAAGATTTCCTCAACTGACCTGGAGATAAAGTGGAAATTTCTTAGAAGGATTCACAGTTCCCTGTGGGGTCCCACCCTTGCTTGACTCTCCAGCTTCATGTCTCAATATACACCACACCTCACATGCAGACCCACACACAGCCCACACACAGTCTCTCCAGCCAACCAGCACATTTACTACTTTACTTCCATCGAGAGACATACTCTCTCTTGCTTCTAGGCCTTGAACCCTGCTGTTCTTTGTACCAGCTTCATTTCCTCCTTCCTATCCCAATGGCTCCACTCCTCCTAATCCTTTGGGTATCAGCCTAAAGGTCACCTCCCGCAGGAACTGTCTCTCCACCCCCTCCACTCTCACCAGGTTTGCCTGCCACCCTCTCCATATCAGTCTGTACTTCCTCAAGCCTCCCTGTAATTGCTTGATTCATATTCCATCCTCACCAGCTGGCAATTATTGCTGGAAGCAGGGGCTGCTAGTGTGCTCACTATGGTAACCCCAAGGCAAGCTCTGTAGTATTTGTTGAATGATGGGATAGATTAATTCTTTAATTAACTTAGCTGGTGGTAAAATCTAGTAAACAAAAACCATTTCTCCTTTATAGCTGTCAAGTTCAGTTGGTCTCAGCTCCACAAAGATCCAGCTGGACAAGCCCTCACCTCTCCCCTACGTTACATAAACACCTGAACAGCATCTATTACAGTCAAGATTCTGCTGGAAAAGTGAGAAAGGGTCCTGTTTACACAATTCAGTCTTAAGAGAGCTCATTTCTGTCTGGGTGTGACCCAAGTTATGGAGGGCTTTAAATTATTGGGGAAGACATTATCTCTGGAAACTAAAATCCAATCTCTGTCCCTTGGATCTTGCCAAATATCTCCCACAACCCACATTAAGTGGATTACTCTATCCTTAATCACACACTAAATGCCTGCATCTGTGGTTGGCATCAGCTGGCTGGGAGGCAGCTGTGCTCTCCATGTACACATCCTGCTATTATGGAAGGAGGAATATTTGGTAAAAAGCTCCAAGCAGTGACTGAGAGTGAGATCATTCATTCATTCATTTAGTCATTTAGTCGTTCAACACTAGTTAAGGGTCAATTACATTCTAGGTATTAAACAGAGATAAATAAACACATTCTTTTTCTCTGCAGGAGCTCTCTAGGGGAAAATAAAGTGTTTGGAGAAGTAAAAACTCCTTTTAATTGTTTAGTCTTTGCTTCTCAAACATTAATGTGCACTTGAAATCACCTAGGGATTATGTGAAAATGAGACTCTGATTCAGTAACTCTGGGGGAGCCTGAGGTTCTGCATTTATAAGAAGCTCCTGGAGGAGCCTACACCTCTGGTTGGGGAACCACACTTTGAGCAGAAAGCATCACCATATGGTCTGTATAGAGAGACAATAATTATAACATTACCTTCTTTGATTCTCACGAGAATGCTAAGAGTAGATAGAGGAGGTTCTTTATGACCCTTTCATAGATAAAAACATAAAGTCTAGGAGAAATCAGCTAATTTTCCCAATAATATCAAACGTTAAGATCAGGATTCATTTATTATTGGCCAGGACCCCAAATCCCCAACATAACCATCTATATCCCCTACCCTTAGCTGCTGATGACAGCCACAATGCTTTTCCACCTTTGGACACAGACTTGGCCTATCCAGGTGGCCTCCCAACCCTCATGTGGCACACTGGCATCCATAGCCCTCTCCTCTGTAATTGGTCTCAGCTGACCTTTATGGGTTTGGCAACTCCCAGGACAAGAAAAGGCAACCATAGGGAGCAGAATAAAAAGGCATGTATGGATCTTCCTGAAAGAACCTATCAGCTTAGGGTGTCAGAAAGGTCTCTGTGCACCTGTCATCTTGTGAACATTTCTGTCGTGTCCCAACTCAAGTTACCCACCAATGACAAGCCACGCTCTTAAAGGGAGTGGAAGAGAAGGACATTTGATGGGCACCTACCATGTGTAGGACAGCCGGCTAATAAAGTCTTGAGCCCAACAGCCCTCGTCGTTTGGGGAACCTGTTAATATCGCAGAGATTATGATTCCATAGATCTGCAAAATGGCCAATCATCCGCATTATCATAATCACTTCAAGGAATTCTGATTCAAGCAACCTTCAGATCATACTCTTCAGATCAACTGCACAAGTTGGACAGGAGCATAGCCCTGCTTCCCTGGGAAGCTGCTTGGGACAGAGAGAGAAGACATCCTCCCACCTCAGACAGACTGAGTTGGTTGGAAAGAAGAGTGCAATTATTGCATCCATCCAAATTTGGAAGCAATAAAAGAAGTGTTACGTCTGAGGCCAGGAATGCAGCCATGCTAGAATGTTGCAGGGCTAGCAGGGTGTGTGCAGGTAGGGCAGCTCACAAGTACCACCCCCACACCCCAAACATAACAGCATGTTATTATGCTTGGTGCTTTTCTGTGCAGGTGTCCTGCCATGTGATTATTGTGTTGTGGTTCTCAGCCCCACAATCTTAAGGGGCGGGTCACTTGAATCCTTAGGTAGGCAGATGCCCGAATAGCTTGAGTCAGTACTGTCACCTTCCAGGCTGTGTGTTTTCTACTTTAATTGTTAAATTCTAGGAGAGAGAGAATCTCATTGGCCCCAGTGAAGTTGGATACCTACTCCTGGCTCAATCAGGTGTGACTTGGTGGTCAGGGTCACTAAATGAAAACATGGCCAGTTAGAAACCACTGCATGTCAAAGGCAGTTCCCATCCCAAGCAAGGAAGCAACCATACCAAGGTTGAACACAATGATAATTCCTGAAGATCTGAATCTTTCCTGGACTTCTAATCCATTTTCAACTTCAGCTGGTGTTCTGTCCTTTCTAAGGCCTACTATCAATCCCTCAGAGCTGACCTGCTGTGGTATGCAGAGCTCATAGCTGTGCCATGTTCACAGAGCTGCACCAAGAGCACCGACCTTAGTCCTTCACAATGCACACACTAGCACACCCCCTTCCTCTGATACCTCATTCTCTCTATCCCTGGAGGTCAGCCCTCACTCAATTCTAGAGTTGGGTAGAAAATGGGCTATGATCCACCCCCAGCAAAATGCTATCCCACTGCCATTTTCCAGAAATTATGTAAGTAAAACTTTATGCAATATTATTATAATGCAAAAGTTCTGTGCTTGGTGCTGGGGATAAAGAGAAACTCAAACATACATATATAATCACTGCTCCCAAGGGACCATCAGGAGTAAATTAGGAAAGAAAGAAAGAGAGAGAGAGAGAGAGAGAGAGAGAGAGAGAGAGAGAAGAAAGAAAGAAAGAAAGAAAGAAAGAAAGAAAGAAAGAAAGAAAGAAAGAAAGAAAGAAAGGAAGGAAGAAAGAAAGGAAGAAAGAACAGGTAACAACATAATAAAATAGTTCCCAGTGTTTTCAGCGGCCCAATTCAGAAAGCAGTGGATGGACTTCAGGTAAGGAGAGCATCAGTAAAGCATTTCCAGGTTAAGGTGACACTTCCCTAAATTGTGTTTTAGAGAAGGAGTAGAGGTTAACCAGAAGGAAGGATGGAAGAGAGGACCAGACAAGAGGAACGGCATGGAAAAGGGCTCAGAGACATTCTGCAATACAGCAAAGGAGGGGAACAGGAGCGAGACCGTGTAAGGCTGAGTCAATCAGGCTGAAATCCCATAAGTGTGGAGGTGGGGATGGGAGTGGGAGACAGGAAGGCAGAGAGGCCAGCAGGTAGGTGATTACAGAGATCCAGACAAGAGATGAAATAGATATGCTGCAAGGTACAATTTAAGCTAAGACCTAAACAACCAGAAAGCAGCAACCTCAGAAAGATCAAGAGAATATTCCAGAAAGAGAAACAAACCATGTGAAGTCCCAAGGAGGAAACATGCACAACTTTTCATAGGAACAGAGAGTAGGTTAGTGAAGGAAGTAAGAGCAGAGAGGTCTCAGTGAAGAGGCCCTGGAAACCTGGGAAAGATGTTTGGATTTTCTTCACAAGTCCTTGGGGAATTTTAAATCACCAATTTACATGATCACATTAACATTTATTGTTAAAACTTCTCCTTCTTGTGCAGGACTCAAGGGGGTGTGGGTCGGGGTGTGTGTGGAAGATGGAAGCTGAGATAGTGACGTATTCCAGGCAAGAGTGAGGCTGGCCTGGGATTAGGATTGTGGCCAGGGGTAGAGTGACTTGGGCAGATTGGGAAGAAGTTTTGGAGGTGGAACTGACAGGGATGCCTAATGTTTTAGATGAGGGGTGGTGAGGGAAGGAGAAAAACCTTGTCTCATTGCCAAGAGGACATGAGTGTATAATAGTTACATTTACTGAGATGGGAAGTCTGGCAAATGCATGAGGTTATATTTTCAGGCGGGATGGAGGCAATATGGATATCAAGAGTTCTTTTACTGAATTGTGCTTGAGGTGCAGTTTAGATATGTAAGTGAAGATGTCAGGTAGCAGGTAATTATATAATTTTCCTTTTGTGGCTAGAGACACAAACATGGGTATTATTAGCATGTGGATGGCATTTGAAGACAGGGACTGGAGGTGATTATCTAGAGTGAGGCAGAGAAGAAAAGGAGATTCAGGACCAAATCTTGGGGCCCTCTAACATTTTAAGTTAGAGAGGAAGAAGAGAAAATTGAGGAGCAATAGCATGTGGGGTGGGAGTAAAGAGAGTAAGCAGTTTCAGGGACCCAAAGCAGGGGTGAAGGTGGGGTTTGGGATGTACCTTAAGAAGGAAAAAGTGGCCAACTCCCTAATTTTTCAGGGAGGGCAGGTAAAATGAGGACTGAGAAATAACCACTCCCACCTGGCACATAGTAGATTCTAAATAAGTATAAGTGGAATTAATTAACTAAAAAATATAATCCAGGGATAACAAAAACTGAAGATTTTTGGCACTCCTCCTCTTTCTTCCTCTGTGACAGGCATTAATAATTAATCACTGCTTTTCTTTCTTTCTTTCTTTCTTTCTTTCTTTCTTTCTTTCTTTCTTTCTTTCTTTCTTTCTTTCTTTTTCCCCCAGGTTCAGCCTTGGGTGTCCTTCAGTTCTAGGCAGGCACTGTCAAGTAATTGAAATTGTCATGCAAATTTAAGTCTATTTGCCACTCCTGGTATAGACTGAAGAGTCAATGCAGGACTTGATACCACAGCTACTGAACAATGCAGCTTCGGAAGGAACCACACACTATCCATAAAGGGCACAGCAGAAGGAATTCCGGCTTATATGGGACTGAACCAGGTGAGCCCTAAGGCCCATGGAGGAGTCCATGGTTCCCATGGCAGTTCTTCCCATATCTCAAACATCCCTCTGCTCAAAGCACAAAGAGGAAAAATCCAACCCAGCCTAGGTTAATATGGGTAAACTAAATATTTCTTCTTCTATGCATTTCTTTCCCCTCTTATCTTTACAGGCCTCCTGAAATGCCTTATCTGCAAAAGCATGATTCCATTCTAAGTCTCTGTCAATGAACACAATTACTATTTCTGCTTCTTCCACAAGGTAAAAAATGAATCATGAGATTCAAGACATTAATTTAACTTATGCACCCAGCCATAGGCAGACTAACTTCATCTCCAAATGATGCACTCCCCCACATAAAATAAAGGCAGACAGTTTTATTCTTCAATCCAATGCACTCAGTATTCCTGAGAGACATCTGCTGCAGGAAAATCTTGGGTCTTTGGAGTCTTAATACTTTAAAAGTTATTTGCCTCCACCACCTGAAAGCTTGTGCATGCATTTGTGGACTTTTCCACCCAATGCCGAGGTGCAAGCTAATAAGCAGTTGTTGGTTGATATGTGCATTGTAGCTCTTCTATGAAAACTCCTACATCTGCAGCAGAAAGAGCAAAGAATTAACCACCAGGAGCCTCCCAGGAGCCACCATCCCCTCTCACCTTTATTAATCGATTCAACAAACATGGACTATTAACCAGATTTTAAGCTATTTTCTACAATAGAATCTAGAGGTATAGCAAGTAAAAAGATATAGTCTCTTTTCCCACCTGGGGCTTATGAATGGGCTTCAGAAGGTCTATGTGTCTTCTGCAATGATCAAGAAAATTCCCTGTGTATATGGACATATGTGTATATATCTCCAGAGAATGGTCTATAATGTAATTTTATATACTGTAATTTTCACTGAATTAGAATCCAAAAAGTGTAGGGATCAATGGGAATGTAAAGGCAATTTTGACATCTCCCTCTTCTGCCTCCCCAGTAACATATAAAGCAAATGCCAAGGTTTGTCAGTTTTTTCTCCTCAACTGCTTTACTTCTAACCCCTTTTCTCCATGCTGCCCTTCTTTTTGAAAATAGCCTCCTCATAGGATAGTCCCCTGAGGTATCCTCGCCCTTCTGCAATCTGTTCTCCAAGCAAAAGCCAGCACGTATTTGCAGATCTCTAATCTGACCATTTCAATCCCACATTTAAATCATTTTAATGACTTCTCTGAGCATGGATGGAGAACAATAAGTTGTCACATGATCACAGCAATCACAACAACATCACCCTTTACCATTCTCTTTCCCCTGTGAGCTCCAACCTCATCCTTCCACCTCTTCACATTCTTTATCCACTCTCCTGCCACTGGGATTGTGTGCATTCTGCAGTCTCCACCAGAAAGGCATCTCTCTCCCTTCTCCAAATTGTATTGTAATCATTACTTCTCCTGTCAACATTCCCTGACCTCCCTTACAAGATCGACCACCCTATTGTGAGGGTGGCTCATAGCTCCATGAATGTCTTCATAGCCTTTGTCCAAGCTAGGATTATGCTGGATTTTATGACCCATTCATTAATAGCTCATCAGCAAACTGGACTATTGGTCATTGTATCCCCCATGCTTCACAGAATGCTGGGCACAGGAAGGCAAGGACTGGATTAATACCCAGTGAATGAACAATGAATGATCAAGTGAGTAAATAAATAAGCAATATGGTAGATGCCATAATTTTTTTAAAAAATCACTAAGTACTGCTGGGCACAAAGGTGGGAATATCTCCTCAGTAGGTCAGGGACAGGGATTGTGTCTCATTCATCTTCAGTGTCTAATCCAGACTCATCACATAGGATACATGAGCCATGTGCATTGACAGAACCTGTGAAAAGAATCTGACTCTACCTGGGAGAGGGATGGGGGCTTCCAGAGGAGTTAGCGGTTGACATCAGTCATAAAGGGAAACTGAAAGTGTCAGATCAAAGGAGAAAGCAGTAGGCAAAGGGCATTTCCAACAGAAGAGGCCTGAAGCCACACACAAAAAAAGGAACAAAAATTCTGAGAAGAAAAAGGAGGGTAAGTCCTGATCTTCCTTCTGGGAAGGAGGGCCTTGTTGCCCCAGCTACTGTGTGTATGGAAGACTGACACCTCCAGCTGTCAGCTCCTTAGGGGTGACCTCTGCTGCAGAGAGGTCACCTATTCTAAGAATAGCCCACTGCCAGGTGTGGCTGAGACAAAAGTGCAAGTCCTAGACATTGTGGATCATCCAAGAACAATAATAGCCCTGCTTCACCACAACTTAACTGCCCCTCAGCCCTCCCCCGCACTGGTATAGATCTCACCTGAGCACTAAACTGTGTGAGAGGCTAGGTGGGGGAGGCTTCCAAAGTGGGTTTATACTGGGGAACCAACTAGAAAGTGAGTTTGGGGCTAGAGCATGAGGCCCTCCAATGCTGTGCTAAGAGGTTCCCAGGTTTCTCCCAGGCAGGGAGGAACCATAGAGGCCTTTGAAGCAGAGGGCGCTGGGGTTAGACTAGGTCTATATTGGAAAGACCCTCCCCCACAACTGCTGTGTGAGGACTATATTATAACTAAGCAAGGAGACCTGCTGGGAGTACATTGTATCAGCCTGGGAAGGAGAAAGGTAAGGTTCAGGCTGCAGAAGGGGTGGGCAATAGTGAGGAAGATTAGTGTTGAGAAGGAAAAGTCAATAGGCCTTCATGACACGTTGTCTATGGGGCAGAGTAAGTAATAAATGAACAATGACACTGAGGGAGAGTAAGTCCCAGGTGTGGTGGGGAAACACTGCTAACTTTGGTTAAAAATAACATCAAGAGTTAACAAAACTGTATTATGCATTTAAACATTTGCTAAGAGGAAAGCTCTTTTGTGAAGTGTACTTATCCTATAAAGTAATAAAAAAAAGAGTAGTAGGAAATGCTTTGAAGAGGATGGCTATTTATGGCATAGATTATGGTTTTGGTTTCATGGTTGTGTACTTATGTCTGCACTCATCCAGTTGTGTACACCAAGTATGTACAGCTTTGCATATGTCAAATGTACCTCAATAAATTAATAAATATATAATTTCTTCCAAGGCCCTTTTCAAGGTGCCCCACCTACAAAAGAATGAAAATGGTAACTGGGATGATCCAACAGCTTAAACATACTTAATAAACCAGGAAAGTTTCATATGAAAAGAACCGTCATCAAAGGTTTTGTTCATTTGTTAGGATCCTGAGGCTTTTTGCTTGATACAATCAGATATTAAATTGCTAGGGAACATTCTCATGTCAAACAGACAGATCCTCATAGACGAGAAGGATCAAGGGTATGAATCTGTGAAAAGTAAGGCCAAGTCAATGCTGAGCGAAGAACTTGGCGGGAATATTATTCATTCAATAAATATAGGGAGTCCCCCCAAAAAATCTATGCACATTTTAATAACTGATAGCTCAATTTATGTTTCTTTCTTTTCAGATTTAACCCACTGAAATTTATAATTATTCAAATTCTGTATACATTTTTTATGATACTGTGTACTTATTGAGCATCTTCTATATGCTAAACACTATGCTAGGGACTGGAAATACAGTGATGAGGAAAGCCCCGCAGACTCCATGCTAGAAAGCAAGCACATAACTGGGGAGATTAAATATAAAGAAAGTATGTTTTGCTAGGTCTAGCATGGCCTGGCACATCAGTTTAGTTCAAATCCCTCCTATTCGGCATCTGCAGCTGTGGATTTTGAACTGGAATTGCTGTTCATGGTTCTTTTCTCTATCTGCAAGAGCAGATAAATATACCAATCCTTATCTTAACCCTCCCTAATGGTGTGACCTTGAGCAAGTTGCACATCTAGCCAATGTGGATGATTACACCAGCCGCCCAGGGTGCACTTGAAGATGCATTCAGGCACTGTGTGCTATAGTTATTCCACTACAGGGATATATCACATAAACATTTACCTTACCTGAATTCAACAAAACCAAAGGAAGATGAGGAGGAGGAGAGGGAAATAATTTAAAGTTTGACCCGAACTGACTGCATAACGTGTAGGGCTCAGAGAAAAATGAACTAGAGAGGACGATTTGTTCAAAAATTATCAAGATATTTAAGGTGGTAGCAGCATGACATTGAGCCAAATACAGGGACCTTCTGAGCACAAGGCCCCAGGATGCACACACCCATGAAGCAGGCCCAGGATAGGACTCTTCCATCCCTATCTGCTCAGTGACTCTTGGCTCCTACATACTTCTAATGTGCTGAACATGTTGTCCTGCGATGAATCTGATTCCAGTGTAAACGTATGTGTCTGTTTACCTGTGTTTTGTTTCCAGTGGTCACTAAGCAGAAGCAATCATTTTGCCTACATAAAACCATATAGGCTGTCCTTCAATTTAAGGGATTTTCAAGGATGGATTTTACTCTGCTCTTCCGTTCACACATTGGCTTTCAGAAGCTTGCAGAATGTGAGAGTCTGTAGCTGTCATTTCTCCAGGGACTTCTAGGTGAGGGGCCCACCTTGAGTCAGAGTATAAACTACCTTCTTTACCTCCAGAACCTCATTCAACCCTCAGGCAACCCTGTTAGGTAAATACTACCACCCTGTTTCCTAGATCGGGAGGAAGAAGAGACTCAGCACAGGGGGGCAATTTGCTCAAGTTACCTGGCAAATAAATGGCAAATCTGGGACTCAAATATGGGTCTTTGGACTCCAAGGGCCACGCTCTTTTGATGATGTCTTAATAAATGTTTGCTATCTTCCAACTCTCTGCTTGTCTGCAAATCTTGCTCCAACTCTTTAAAATGAAGACTTATGTGGCAGACAGGAAATGTGCTTTTTGAATTATGATAATGGAGAATGGCTCACCAATTCACTTCAGCGTAGAAGGTGGGAGGCAGAGCCACAGGGAACCTGGGAGTCTGACTGGTTCTTCGAGGACCCTGATGGTAGATGGTGGAAACTCGATGACGTCATTAACCCCCACCCACCCAAATGTGAGCCCCTGTGGAGAGAATCTTATAAGGGGGGAAATACCAAAAGTCATTTAGAAAGAGTGATCAATGTAACTAATGTTACTGACAATGAAAATCTCAGTTGCTGAAAGACAAAAGAGTTAGTGGTGAGCTTGATATGAAACTACGCGCTGTCTGCTGTTGCTCAAATATTTAACAGAGAGAAGCACTTTCTTGCTCAATACACACAAACTTTTGAGTTGAAAACACCATTTAAAAGGTAGGGGGAAAGCAGACTCTGTTATATTTCCAGTGCAGTCATGTTTCCATGTGTGCACGCTCTTGGAGTTTATTGTCTTAGCATTAAGGTCTTTTATCACCCAACCCCAGGGTCCCCGCTGTGATCACCCACCAAAGTTCTTTCACTAACAATCCAAATCCTATGTTACTTCAGAAGCAGCTTCACTTAGACATGAAGCATACCCAACCCCTACCTAAGAAATGCAAGCCATACAAGGGCAGGACCTGTTTGCAAAACAATGAGAAGTTCAATGTGTTCCAGAATCTCAGTCCAGAATGCCCCCTTCACCTTACCATCTGGCCTGAATGCCATCTCCACACTGAGTTAATCCCTTCCTTCTCTGAGTGTGGTCAGCATTTACTGTATGCATCTATGACAGCGCTCAGCATGCTACAGTGCATTATATATCTTGCCATTCCCTTCAAAAGCTCAGAAAATATTGATACATGATTGAATGGGTACATGGGAGTATCTTTCCCACTAAACCATGAAATACGTGAGAGTAGTATCCTCAGACTGCTCATCTTTGCACCTCTCACTGTCCTTGGCATAGTGTTTTGAACAAAGT
Organism: Myotis davidii; assembly: GCF_000327345.1. Taxonomy (NCBI): domain Eukaryota; kingdom Metazoa; phylum Chordata; class Mammalia; order Chiroptera; family Vespertilionidae; genus Myotis; species Myotis davidii. The sequence continues at coordinate 2,902,287 of NW_006299715.1, forward strand.
AGGTGCTCAGGAAATATTAAATAGATATATTTGCATCCATCAATATTGCCTTTAATGATCACAAATGTGTCACATTCTACATGACATTTGGTGTCTCTTGAAAACAGAGGCAAACTGATTATTTAATAACACAGAGATCTTACCAGACTGCTGTATTGAATTATTGAAAAATTAAAAATGGCATAGGATGTATAACTAATAGAACAACAAACATGAAATGTGAAAAAGAATCCTTCATCTGACCCAGGTAGGTAAAGTAGAGTCACTGGTCTTGACCCTACAAAATTAATGCTGAAAATAATAGCTATTGCTTTTAAGTGATGTATCATGTGCCAGATACTTGCTCAGCCCTTTAGAATCATATCACATTAAATTTTCTTGCTACTCAAATGAGGAAAGAATTATTATTATCATTGCCATTCCTTATCCCCTTATGGATGTTAAGCTTCAGAAAGGTACAATAATTTGCCTAAGGTTGCAGAGTTAGTAGGCTGAAGAGCTGGGTTCAAATTCAGCTGTTGTCCCACAAGCCCATCCTCTAAGCTAGTCTGCTCTGTAAGGTAAAATAAGGATATCAGGTGACACTCTTATTTGAAACATAGAAGGGGTCATTTACCAGATACACTTCAGTCTCCTCTTTTTACAAAAATAAAACTGAGATCCAGAGAAATGAAAGAACACAGGTCTTAGAATCTCAAGATTGAAATACACTTTAAAATTCACCCAAACACCTTTATACCCAGCTTCTGACTTAACAGATTTTGAAATATTGGCTTTATTGAAATATGACCCACAAACTACAAAATCCACCAATTTAAAGATACAATTTAATCATTTTTAGAAAATTCACCAGACAGGAAGCATGCTCCAATGTCAATCTATAATCAAAGTTGTGTGTCAATCTATAAACAAATTTTAGAATATTTCTATCACCCCTACCCCCCCAAAAAAAAAAATCCTGTACCCAATATCAGTGAGTCCACATCAGACCTCCAACCCCAGCCCTAGGCAACCACTAATTTGTCTCTATGGATTTGCCTACTGGGAACATTTAATAAAAATGGCGTCATAATATGTGGGTTAGGTGATTAACTTCTTTCACTTAGCTTAGTATCTGTTTCTGAATATCTTGAAGGCAGCAAATTAGTGGTAGCCACAAGAAATGGTGGAGGTGAGCGTGTTTCCTCATGCAATCTTCATTAGCTCCATCCTATAAAGTACCCAAATAAACATGAAATCTAAGTTATGAGTTGAATTGCGCTTCTTCTCCCAAAATTTATATGTTGTATTCCTAAAACCCAGCACCTTAGAAAATGAGTTTACTTAGAGATGGGGTCATTACAGTGCTAACAAAATTATTAGAGCAGGCTCTAATCCAACATAACTGGTGCCCTTATAAGAAAGGGAAAGTTGAAAACAGACATGCACACCAGGAGAATGACATGGGCAGACTGGAGTAAGGATACACCAGCCAAGGAACTACCGGAAGCTCGAAGGGCCTGGGAAAGATTCGCCCTCAGAGCTCTCAGAAGGGACCAACCCTGCCAACTGCTAGAGGCCAGACTTCTAGCCTCTAGAACTGTGAGATAATAAATTCTGTTGTTTAAACATCCAGTCTGTGCTATTTTGTTGTAGCAGCCCTAGTAAACTAATATAATATTTAAACACAGTTTCTACACATTTCCTCTCCCTGGCAAGTACGTTGCTACCCTCAAGTCTACTTACATCTAAAAATCACCATTTCTCTAAAATCATATCCATAATATTTTTATTTTTATCCAATCCTGGTCTTCCAAAGATCCCTAGTTTAGGCACTGGCACTGCTACCCAAACAAACATCCCAGCCAGAATTCCAGAAGTCATCATTGACTCCTCTTCTCCTTCGTGCCTCACCAACCACACCCACCCATGCATACACACATGCCCCCACACACACATAGCTCTAGGATAAGAGTTTCGCAAGAGGATTCTAATATGCCTTTCAAGACAATGTCAGTACTGTTTAAAAATATTCCAGATCATTAAAACTTAAACTTGCAAATTTCTTCATGAAGTCAGCAAATTATTATCAGAACCTGAAAATAAATAAATAAATAAATAAATAAATAAATAAATAAATAAAGTTACAGAATCTCAGTATTGAATATCTATATAAATCCGATTAAGATCTTCAGCTACTTAATCTATGGCTGTTTAAAAAGCATAATATGTCATAACCAAATACAAATTAGCTCAGGAATGCTAGTCAGCTGCCTCTCAATTTACTGGCCCAGAATGTTATTATATAAGCACTAGAGGCCCAGTGCACAAAATTCGTGCACTTGGAGGAGTCCCTCAGCCCAGCTTGCACCCTCTCACAGTCCGGGACCACTTGAGGGATGTCCACCTGCCAGCAAGCAGACATCCCCCAAGAGGTCCTTAGTGCTGCTGCAGAGGCAGGAGAGACTCCCGCCACTGCTGCTGTGCTCACCAGTCATGAGCCCGGCTTCTGGCTTAGTGGCACTCCCCCTGTGGGAATGCACTCACCACAAGGGGCAGCTCCTGTATTGAGTGTCTGCCCCTGGTGGTCAGTGTGCATCATAGCAACCAGTTGTTCTGCCATTCAGTCGATTTGCATATTAGCCTTTTATTATATAGGATGCTATTATACAACCCAGTATGATTTGCCTGTGAAAATCCTGCATTCCTTGTTACTTAGTAGCCTAATATACTTTCAATATATATGTTTTTTAATGTGTGTGGTTTTTTTTTCAGGAATCTTTATAAGTTTCTTGACTCTGGACATCATGCTTTTCCCATTTTTAAATACAGTAATAGTTTTGGGAAACTTTAACCTATTGAAATGTTTGTCTATTAAAGCCTCTTGCCAATATTAATGCAGAAAAAATCCTCACTGCCAACATTTAATGGAGGTGACCAGTTACATAATAATCAAAACCAACCTTTCTCACATCTGAATTTGAATTTAAAAGCCCCAAATCCACTTACTGGAGAAAAATTTCCTGGAATATTTTCTTTAGGTCTGAAATTAAACACGGAATGTCACTACTATGGCTGTGTAACAAAATATCACTCAAATAAAACAACAAAAAAATGCATTGTCGTCTTCTGTAGTCCCGTGTGTTGACTAAGCTCAGCTGGTCTGTTCTCCTGTTGGGTTTCTCATGTGGTTGCAGTCGGTCAACAGTTGGCCTATACTGATCTAAAGTCTTGCCTGGATTGCAGGTCCAAAATGGCATGCTCACACGACTAGCAATGATGCAGGTTACTGGCAGGAAGATCCATGGGGCTTGTTGACCAGGACATTCTTTGCAACTCAGATAGTCAACAATGTCAGAGAGGTAAGACCAGGAACTTTAACAGGCACAGCAGCCAATGACTGGCTGGAGCAGCCCACTGTCAGCTCCTTTATATCCCCTACAACATAAAAACACATCATTGAAAGCCCTAGAAACTCATGAAAAAAATTCTATGCCACTTAGCGATCTGGGTCTCAGTCCTGTGTGGAAAGAGAGACCTCTGGAACACCGCTCCAACATCCTTGAAGGTTCTTAGAGCACTTGGCTTTGAATCTGGCAAGCCTAGGTTCCCAGCTGAGCAGATTTTACAACTTCATAAGCCCCCTCTTTAAAATGAAGACAGCTTTGTACAATTAATGAAGTTGTGGTGAGATTTTTAAAAAGTTAATATGTGTGAAGTGCCTTGTAAAAGGTGGGGGGTTAATGAATTGTATTTATTATCATTGCCATTAATATCATTATTGCTTTTGCAGAGAAAAAGAAGGGCTATATTTGGAAAAAAAACAAATGATTTTCATATTTTAAACATCTATAGCTTATATTATTCCCCTTTTTATCTAACTATGGGTTCCATTTTCATATAAAATGTCACATGAGACTATGCGATCTACATTCTTTCTGATCTGAACATATTTCTATCTATATATGGTAAAAAAGCAAATGTTAGAGTGTGTGTGTGTGTGTGTGTGTGTGTGTGTGTGTATCTGAGCACAGGGAAAGGATTGGAAGAACATATACCAATATGTAAGACTGATCATCTTTAGGTGATAATATTAGTCACACTTTTGTAATTTCCCCCACATTCTAAAGAATTACTCTTAAACTCAAAAGAAGCAAAGAATACGATGTGTTCCCATTGTATGTCAGACTTCTTGTCAAGAAAATAGAAAATACATAAAATATAAAACTATTTTTCTGGCTGCCCTGATGAGCCTATCAATAATGGAAACTAGCATTTCTGTAGTTACAAAGGCCATTCAGTTATTTGCCCTCATTTATAGTTGTCAAGACGTGCAATGTCCTGGGTATCCGGACAGACTCTGCAGATGCTTAGATAAAAGGGACCCATATCCCTCTTTAAAAAAATCCCCACTACTCCCTAAGTTTCCCCACCTGTCAATATCCTGGTGCACCCTTCCCCTCCAGGCCCTCTAGAGGTATCTCCCTTGTGTTGCCACACAGTGTGTGTCTGAGGAACCTGGGGAAGTGTTCTTGACCCCAATGGACCATGTGCTCCTTGGACAAAGAGATGGACCACTCTCCACATCTCTCTTCACTCTGATTCATTCACGTAGTGGAAGCCAAATCATTATCAGTTGAATTAAATGTGCTTAACTCCCTTTTTTCATAAAGTAACTCAAACCAGGGCAGGTTTGTGATATGCCTAGAGTTACACAGAAGAGCCAGAATCTCTGCTCCTTCCTCCCCAGCCTGCACCACTGTGCTCCTCCAGTCAATGCTATGGGCAGCTTGGACAGGTGTGACTTGTAGATAGTGGGACAGGAGGAACTTAGGACACATATCTGTACATGCGGACCCTTCTGGACAATTGCCTTCCCTACCAGGTGATCTACCTGGCAGTGTGGTCCCATGGGGCAGGGCCTGTCCTACTAAGATGAAGTAGTTGTACAGCCTGAAGTAGCATAGCAGAGAAGTGCTGAGCTCTGGAGTAAGCAGGCCTGGGATTGAATTGCATTTCTTACCAGCTATGTAATATGGGGTAAGTCATTTTTCTTTCCTGAGTTTGTTTTCTTTGCTAAATGGGCGATATAGCACCTACCTGGAAGGAACAATGTAGATGACCAGTAAAGGAGGCTGTTCTGTATTATTATTTTTTAATATATTTTTATTGATTTCAGAGAGGAAGAAAGAGATGAGAGAGAGTCACTGATTGGTTGTCTCCTGTACACCCACTACTGGAGATTGATCCCACAACCCAGGCATAAGCTCTGACTGGGAATCAAACTGAAACCTCCTGATTCATAGGTCGACTCTCAACCACTGAACAACACCGGCTGGGCTGTTCTGTATTATTAATGGTTTTGACAATGACACTGTGTCCTGGTTTCCCAAAAATGTAACTTCACTGTCATACCAAATATCTACCCACTATCATCTTCTGCCCTGTGGATGAGGCTCTGGGACTAAACTATATGCTGCCTGGAGTAAGAAATAAGTAATAGTAATAAGACTTTCTCTGGAATTCTTAAGGAACCACCTTTGGAGAAGCTCTGGGTATCTGCAGTAGGTCTCTCTCCACCCCAGGGGTTCACAGCTACTTGGGGCTCCTACACACTCTCCATGCCTCTTCCCTAGACTCCCTGTCTGCTATGCATTTTCTTGGATGAGACATTCAAATAAGACAGTATATCTAAAGGCAGTAGATTAATCAGAGTCTCCATTTTTACTTATGCGAGGTGCCCAGAGAAGAGAACCATTGGTAGGAATTAGAGGTGTTCTGAATGTCTGAAAGAGATGATGTTTGGGCTGCACTTAAAGAAAGGAAGGGGTACAACTAGGGTCGAGGACTTGGTCCACTCACACATTGAGCCCTAGATGACATCAAAGGGATTCAGCGCAGATACTGCAGAGAAGCAGCATGGTGTTGTGTGTAGAGTGGTTATGAAGATAGATGGTGCTGTTAAATTGTAATGAGGGCTCAGTTCTTGCCCCACTCCATCCCCACTTTCTGTGCCACACAGCTTTGCAGCAATGTCTAACTCTGAACTAGCCTGGACATGCTGGCCTGGCAATGACAGAGGCATGAGAGAGCAATGCCCAGAATGCAAGGCTGTTTCAAGACACTACTTGTATCATGTTTTACCATTGGCCAAAGCAAGTCATGTGATGAAGTCTACTCTCAAAGGGTCAGACAGAACAGTGGCAGGACTGAAATAGCCTCTACAAGCCAGCAGACTTTCATGCAATGGCCCAGAGAAGGAGATGAGAGCTAGGGCAGCCCATGCTCCCCACCAGCTCCTGTCTTCCTGCCTGGCCAATTTCTGTCTGCACAACAGAAATTAAGGAAAGGGGTTAGGGAGGGTTCCTGTGAACTGGCCGGGAGTCCCAGCTCTGCTTTCTCGCTCACTATGACTTTCATAGGCCCCTGCACCTTGCCTGTCCTCCTCCATTTTCCTTCAGTGGGGAGAGGTAGCAATGCCAATACTTGTTCTAAGACCTTCCCATGCTTAGTTTAGTTTAGTTTGGTTTGGTTTTATTCAAGAAGAGCTTATTGAACACAGGACACATGACTTAGTTTTTCAGTGGTTCCCTATAGCCTACTCATAAATGCCAAGCTCCATAACTAGGCACTCAAAGGCCCTCTGTGATCTGCGCACTTTCTAACCCTAAGCTGTCTATGTTCTGCTTTGCACTACGGCAGTTTCTGCAGAAATCTTATCTTGACTACTCTAGGGAACTTCTTCAGGACAGGATTGGGATTATCCAACATTTATCAGAGATCTGGGCTCTAGTAGCTGGTGCTTCAGAAGTTTTTGACTTATTGATGAGATAAAGTATCAAACAATGCCAAGATGTGGCTAGTGTGATCATCTCTGAGGTGAAAAGAGTACTGGATGGGAGTCAGAAGATCTAATTCTAGGTATTAACTCGGCTTCTTGCTTCTGGGTGAACTTGGGACTATTACTTATTCTTCCCAAGTGTCAATATTCTTGTCTTGTAGATAAAATGATAATATCAATTTCCCTGGTTATTATAAGGAGAATGAAAGTGCAAGTAGAAAGGGAAAAGATGCAGGACAACCTAAAAGAAATGTCACTGGAATTCTTATCTAAACCAGATCCTTTGAGGAAGCCAAGTCTGTCACCACCAGACCTGTGACAATGCAGAGTTTAACAGGAGTTTCTTTCCACCAAAGTCAGTTAACTTAGTTTTGTTTTGCAGGACTAAAGTCACATTTTATTTTAACAAATTGTGAATCTTAAAACTAGAGGTAACATCATTGAGTCAAAGACTTTAAATTAAAATAGAGTCAAGCCCTGACTGGTTTGGCTCCGTGGAAAGAGTATCGGCCTGCGGACTCAAGGGTCCCAGGTTCCATTCCAGTCAGGGGCATGTACCTTGGTTGTGGGCACATCCTCAGTAGGGGGTGTGCAGGAGGCAGCTAGTCGATGTTTCTCTCTCATCGATGTTTCTAGCTCTCTATCCCTCTCCCTTCCTCTCTGTAAAAAAATTAATAAAATATATTTAAAAAAATAAAATAGAATCAAAGACATCAGGTAAGATAAGCAAATGGCTCTGTGAAAAGTAAGAGGTAATAAGGCATCATTATACTAATTTTACAGCAAGACCACTACGGACCATGAAGGCCAAATGATTTGCACAAGCTAACAGTTAAGTTGTGAGTCAAATATTATACAAAATATCTCAGAAAAAAAACAAAAATGCATCTATATTATATACACATACAGCCATGTTTAGTTGCTCAGATCATGGGAACACTTTCTATGACTGTCCCAGGCTGTCCAGATATGGATATCTCAAAGAACAGTGTTGAAGTGAAGAGAGCTTTCACTAAGCAAACCCAGCTAAGAATATCCCGTGTGAAAACTTAGTAACCAACACAATTTGGCACCATTGCAGAAGTGAACATTTTTTTTGCTTTTCTACCATAAAACCAAGTTCACCAGCAGTCTGAACCTGTCCCTATATTGGAGACCCAGAGCTCAGTTGGCTCTAAACTAGAGAGATCTATGAGCCTTTCATTGCTCTAGGGAGAGATTACAAGTGCTGAGAAAAGAGGAGGAGGTACTGAGTGCAGTGGGAAGTTCTGCCTTCTGCCCTAGGGCACTTTCCCATTCAGGTTTTGCAGGTATCTCATTGGAAGCTGCTTCATTTCAGCAGCCTCCAAACTGCCCTGGAAATCCTTGCCAGCAAAGGAGGGGGTGGTCCTAAGTAGTCCAGTCATCCTATTTAATGGCCATTCATTTTACAATTTAAATTACAACTACACTGTCAGATACTGGCCTTTCAGCTTTGAGTTACAGTCAGTCTTGCCAGGAAGCCAAAAAAGTGGCTACTTCTGTGGGGATAAGGGGAGACATGAGCAGACTGTTTGGTTAGGAAACATTGCCCTTTGACTGAAGTCTGTCTGAAATTATTTCATTAAAACTTAAACTTCAGTTTGCTTCTTTCGATAATCCCACCATAGACTATCCTTGGGAGAAGATTCCCTTGCAACATTGTTAAGACATCCTTAGAGGTCATCTGATCAAATGCCTCACTTTTTAGATAGGAATGCAGAAGCAAGAATGACGAAGGAACTAGCCCCATGTCACCCAGCAAGTTAGTAGCCACCAAAACACAAACACCAGGTTCTCACCAGCCCTTGTCCAGCCCACGTTCTGCTGGCTCATATTCAACTCCTCAGCTGTTTAGGAATGCCCCAGCAAGGATTCTTGGGTCTCATAAGCCAGTTCCCTGGGCTTGACACTGGAAGGAAATAAGTGAGTAGGGAGTCATTTTCACTCTGAATGTTCTCTCAGTCTATACAGAGAGGCACAGTCATAAAACAAAGACCAAAGTAATCCCGTGGAAGGAGTGCTTTAGTGAAGGCTAATGCAAGGTGCCAGGGAAGAACAGAAGATGGAAGTCCCTCTGGACAGACAGGGTTGGAGAGGCCTCACCAAGGAGATTACAGCTGAGCTGACTCTCAAAGGGAAACTGTGATGCAACAAGGCAATGAAGGAATATGTGCAATGTTCGAAGTCCTATTCTAAGAACCCTGAGCAGGGCGTAGATCCTCTGTTGGCTGTCTCAGGAGAATGGAATAGTGAGAGACGCTAGAAAACAGGCAAGAACAGATCCTGGATGACCTTGTACATCATGATAGTGGTCAGGAGTTTTACCTAGTACCAATGGGAAGTGCACTAGTTTGATAAGGCTACTTTAACAATGCAGCACAAACTGGGGGTGGGGTAGCTTAAATGACAGAAATGTATTATCTCACAGTTCTGGAGGCTGGAAGTCTGATATCCAAGTATCTCTAGGGTTGGTTTCTTCTGAAGGCAGTGAGGAAGAATCCGTGCCATGTCTTTCTCCTGGCGTCTGACGGTTTGATGGTAATCTAAGCAGAGATGTCGGTAGGCAGTTCAAAGTACAAGAAAGAATGGGGATTTATTTTTTTAAACATATCTTTATTGATTTCAGAGAGGAAGGGAGAGGGAGAGAGGAATAGAAACATCAATGATGAGAGAGCATCATTGATAGGCTGCCAAATGCACACCCCCTACTGGGGATCAAGCCTGCAACCCGGGCATGTGCTCTTGACTGGAATCAAACCCGGGACTCTTCAGTCTGCAGGCCAATGCTCTATCCACTGAGCCAAACCAGCTGGGGCAAGAATGGGGATTTCTTGCCACAGCTACTTCAAAGGACCTACTAAGTGGATGACAGTCTGCTGGAGTTTGAAAAACAAATGTGAATTACAGCAGATATTCTGTTCCTTCCTCTTAAGGTAAAATCACCAGTTTGGGGCATGTTAATCTTCCCATGTGCTCAAAGAAGATAGTTTAAGGCTAGGCCCAAGGAATGATACTGGTCAGTCCAAACCAATAGAGGTGATTCTATTCCTTTTGACAGGGCTCCATTAGGCATGGCTATGTGATGCAACCCTGGGCAGTGAGGCACAAAGGGAAGTCTGTTGGGCATCTATAAAAGATTTTCCTCCCTAATAAAAAGAAATAGGTAACCCTAGCTGGTTTGGCTCAGTGGATAGAGTATCAGCCTGCGGACTGTAGGGTCCCAGGTTTGATTTCAGTCAAGGGCAAATTCTTGGGTTTTGGGCTTGATCCCCAGTAGGGGGCATGCAGAAAGCAGTCCATCAATAATTCTCTTTCATCATTGATGTTTCTATCTTTTTCTCCCTCTCCCTTCCCTTCTGAAATCAATAAAAATATTTTTTTTAAAAAAGAGAGAGAGGGTCCTAGCTGGTTTTGCTCAGTGGTTAGAGCATTGGTCTTATGACTGAAGGGTCCCAGGTTTGATTTCAATCAGCACAAGCTCGGGTTGTGGGCTCTATCCCCAGTAGGGGCATGCAGGAGGCAGCTGATTAATGATTCTCATCATTGGTGTCTTGATTTCTCTCTCTCTCTCTCTCTCCCTCTCTCTCTCTCTGGTCATGACTGGGCAATCTTTTTTTTTTTAATCCGCACTCAAGGATAATATATTTTGAAGAGAGAGAGAGAGAGAGAGAGAGAGAGAGAGAGAGAAAGAGAGAAGAGATAAGTAAAAAGAAACATCCTCACAGACAACTCCAGAAACAATGTTTAACCTAGGCACGGGTTGGCCCAATTAAATTGACACATAGAATTAGCCACCTGGCTTCTTTGAAATATATTCTCCATCACATGACCATTTTAGCCATCTTCCCATAACTGATATAGCAAGACCTGCCAGGTTGCGTTAGCCACAAGGCTAACCTTCCCAAGATCATACTGACATATATCTTGTTCTGAGTGTTAGTTGTTCCTCTAAATATTCAATAGATGAGGAATTTTATTCTGACAGCTTTCCTCTAGGAAGATCGATCCACCAAAATAACAAGCCCTCATCTTCCTCATTGCTATACTTCCAACCTCTTGAGTACTGAATGTTAGCCAAGAGTCAGAGTCATGCTTTAATGAAAAATAACCAGTCATCTCAGGCTCTGCGTTGGAAATAAGAAAAGGAGAAGCTCTCCACATTTTTAACTTGTTCTCTCTATCCGCTGTGTAAGAATTCTATTCTTCCTGTGCTTCATGATGCATTGTCTCAAGCTATGGACATTAGAGCATGTTTCAGGACACAGTTTTCCAACATGTGTTATCTGGTTATGTCCCACAAGACATCAATAGTTGTTTCTACAGCAAAAATAAGGAAAGTAGAAATAAGGAGCTTCTATTGTTCTATACATTTATACAGATGTCTTTACTTTGTACAGATTTCTTTACCTCCTTATTTACATCTAGACATACCTGAGCCACTAATAATCAGCTAATGTGTTAACACATGTCAAATACTGTGAATGATACAAACATATATTAAATGTTCATTAAATGTTAGCTATTTTATCAGTAAGATAGGTCAGGTTACGCTTCTATAGCAAACAACTCTAAAATCTCAGTGGCTGAAACAACAAAAAGTTACTTCTAATTCACCCTGCATTTCCATCACATGTTGGTGTTGGAGTGGGGACTCGTCTTCAGTTCCATAATCAAACCGAAGGGGTGAACTCTAGTAATGGCACTCCACTTCTACTCACATTTCAGTGGCTCAAGCAAGACATGTGTCCTCACCTAACTTCAACAGTAGGGGAAATTCATTCTCTCAGCACCCAGAAATGGAGAGGGAGATGAGGTATTGGTGAGTGTTTGTGTCAGCAATTGTCTGTATATCTATTTTCTATCACTATTGTTGTTTTTGTTATTACCACTATCAATATGACTTTCTAAGAATCAATATTTTCAAAATTACTCAACAAAGGAACCAGTTTCTCTTAGAAAACCCATTGATAAGGAACACAGCTTGGAAAGTGCTCACTCAGAATAATTCCCAGGCTGCTCCATCCCTCCAATGCTTTATTCATGCTTGAATGATATAGTTGGTGCTGAATTCTCTGCTCTGTGCCCTGATTTTAGACCTGTGATTGAGAAGACATCTCACCTCTCCTCTTATCACTTTGGGTCTTTAGCCACCCATCAGCCCTCATCTTGCCTCTTCTCCACCTCAGCACTCACCCTGCCCTCTAGCCCCACTGCCCTCTCCTTGCAGCACCTCCCATTCAGCTGGACATATACATTCACCCTGTCTCCAACTTCAGTCAAAGAAAAAGAGAGAAATTTGGAAAATCAGCCAGCAAACAAGCTTTTGTTGCTATGTTTTCTGATTGAGGATCACACAAAGAGAATTCAATGTATCTTCACATTTTTTTTCACATTCCAGCATTTTCCTGGAATAATAATTAGGTCCCCATGGGGTGGGGGAAGTGGGAGTTAGTGTCCCTCATTTCCCCCTTTTGCAGTTGGCCATTTTGGGTGGAAAATTTAGGGGAAAGGACATAATGGCATGATGCTGGCCCACCTAAAATTTTAGTTATGAAACTGAGTTGCATAAACCGTAAGAGAAAATAAGCTATATATTCTCAGGAACAAATTCCAGTGAATCAGCTCATTTTAGCTGCATATCTTCATCTGTCTCTAAAGTGGCTTATTTAAATTTTAATAGAAAATGTTCAATGTGGGTTCAAATGGAGGGAAAGAAAATAACACTGTTTATCCCCAAGATAAAATTATGTCAGGATAAAAAAAAAAAAAAGAGGAGAGAGAGAAATGTGATGCAAATTTCTTGAAAACAAACCTTCTATGTTCCACTTCTTAGGGACTGGACAAAGCAATATAAAGTCTATTGTACTGAACAAAAGCAACGATGGTACATTGAGAAACTCACTGCCCCCTTTTATTTGGCTCTTTGAAAAATCATTCAAAGAAGAAAAGTGCCCATGGGGGAAAGTGAGAAAAACTTACAAAAGAAAGTGTTGCCACCTCCATAGAGTAGTTGCAGAAGAAAGAAGAATAGGAGAATGCATGGGGTAGTAGGAAGGTCTTTCATGGGCTTGGAAGGAAAAGATATGGGTTCAAATACTGACTTTGCCACTTACCAACCATGTAACATGGGCTAAGTAAATTAACAGTGACAGGGTGTACATTATTATCTCTAATAAGGAGAATAATAACTGCTGCTGCATGGTGCTCTCTCATGAAAGGAAAAGAAAATGTCTTCCCCAGCCCATCCTCCTCCAGGATCATATGTTAATGACCTTCACACCCTTTGGACCAGGAGTTGGCAAACTATGGCCCAAAGGCTAAATCTGGCCTGCTAGTTGTGCTTCAATACCGCTTAAATGACAGAGTCATGCCCTTTGTTTACCATTGTCTATGGCCACAGACAGAGACCACATGGCCCATAGAGCCTAGAACAGGGGTGGACAACCCCTGGCACGCGTGCCAAACACAGCACGTCAGTAACTTTTGCTGGCATGCTAAACCCTCTCTTATAATCTTCCATTTACAATTTTTTTCGTAATATCGACTTTTTTATTTTTCAGATAAATTCAGTATAGGTGCATCTTAAATAAATAATTTTACATAACAAGTTATCTTAAAGACCATAGACATGGATTGATGAGAGAGGGGAAGAGCAATTTCTGTGCCTCTGCCTTAACTCTCTCTGCCTTCCTAGATCTGACCAGTGTTTTGGTTTCATCCACATACGCTTGTGAATCTTTGTTCTCAGTGATGAATTCTGTTAAGTCTCGTAATAGGAGTAGCCTGACGGATGAAAGTAGTAGCTCGTGCATATCTCTGAAGGTCACAAAATATAAACCTGATGTAAAACCTCTGTCATCAGTGAGGCAGCAGCAAAAGTCCCACTGATAATAGCAAATGGAGTCATAAAGTTTTCTGTCAGACTATCAGTGTACATGTATACATTAAAAAATAAACGTATTTTTCATCATCATATACTGTGTTTTTGTCGCTCGAATGAATTTTATTATTTCTTCAAGGTTCTTCACATACGTACACCTTAAGAGATATCAAGTAGGCTTAACATGTTCTCAGAAAATTAAGGTTAGCACACAGAAGAATTTTGAGTCAGAGATTATGCTGGTTTTGGCACGCACTCACAAAAAGGTTGCCCACTCCTGGCCTAGAATATTTATCTGGCATTTTGCTAAAAAGTTTGCTAAGTCTTCCTCCAGACAGTTGTGAAATTTGGAGTCATCTCAGGCAAACCCATCATCTTTAGTCTCAGGTCCAATTAGTCACCATATCCTGTGGATTTTATCTCCAAGATATCTCTGAAATCTTTGCACATCTCCAGAGCCACCACCCCATCCAAGTCACCACCAGGACTACATAAGTCTGCCCACTTTGGTCCCTGCCCACTTTCCAATGCTTCACATCAATTCTGAGCCTCCTATTTAATTTATTTTCTGTTTAAATAAGCCAGAGTTTCTTTTTTAGTTTGTTTGCAAACAAACTGAGAAGGACAAATACCTATTATGTACAATTAACTCCTTTTCCGTTATCTCATCAATTGTCAGAACAATCCTACTAAATGGGCAGTATTCCAGAATGGAACTATTTTTTTCTAGGATTCCACATGTTAAAAGTGCATAAACAACAAAGTTCTTCTAACTAACAGTATTTATAATGGTCAACCATTTATTAAATCACCTGTTAGTAATGCACGGGTTTGCTGTGGCCTACTGTGCATGGGAATGATGTGATCTGATGGACTGAAGATACCTGTTGTGTAATGCCTCAGTGATATCTCTGTGCATGCCTTAGGAGTTCTTGGCCATTTACATAATTTGATATAAAAACTATTGTGAAGAAATGAATTCAATTGTGTAAATACACATCTAATTTCTAAAACTCCATAATAATAGACTTGTTTAAACCCCAAGAAAATATCCCAAAGGAATGTACCCCAAAAATATTGAGGCTGAATCAGGTCAGTCTCTCTCTTATTACTTTACTCTTTTACTGTTGATAAACCTAAGCTACAGGAATAGTCCTACAATGATATACACCAAATCCCAGACATACTGAATAAATGGTCTCTTCTGTTTTTATTTGACAATTGAGGAAACTGACTTTGAACCAGGAGATCATGGCTCAATTCCCAGTCAGGGAAAATGCCCAGGTTGCAGGCTGGATCCCAAGTGGGGGGCATGCAGGAGGCAGCTGATCAATTATTCTTTCTCATCATTGATGTTTCTATCTCTCTCTCACTCCCTTCCTCTCTTTGAAATCAATAAAAATATATTTTTAAAAAAGAGAGAGAGAACAGCACAGAAACTTTTGTGCTCCCACCCCTCTCAAGTGCCCCTAAAAGAGTCCTGCCAGACCCTAGGAAGGTGGTCATGAATGAGAATTACCTGACTTTTACCTTTTGCCCTTGTCCTCTCTGGATCATGGTGCTACTATTACTCGTCATCAATGACACCAAAGTGACCACTTTGTCTGTCCCCCTTGTCCACCAAAGGACCCTCCGCCTTGTTTCCTGCTGCTGCCTACTGCTGCGCAAGGCCCAGGACACTGATTTCATGACCAAGAATGCTGATGCCAAGGGCCTCATCCTCATCTAGCCAGTTCACCCTTGTGACCCAGGCTATCATCCAAGGCTATTGGCATCGAGGTCCTCAATCTCTTCAGTAATCTTAGAAAGATCACTTTTTTATTTAAGCAGTGGAGTTCAAGGTCAAAGATGTTCATTATCCTTGTAAGTAACATTTGCTGAGAGCACCAAGCACTGTGTGTTTTCTCTGCATACATTATCCCATCCATCCCATGAAAATCCTAATGTCTGCAACCAGGATTTGCCAACCAAATGAAGGTGTCTCCTACTTTTTTTCAAATGAGTATTTAAACTGTGGTTAAGGATGCTGGCTATGGAGGCTCACTTGGTTTAAATTCTTGTTCTGATGCTTACTAGATGAGTGCCATTGAGCAAATGACCACTTGTCTCATAGGCTCAGTGATCCTATCTATAAAATGGAGCCGATAAGGTGACATGTCCCATAGGATTGTCATGAATGTCAGAGAAGAGAATCACTATGAAATGTCTCATTCTAACTTCCAAATACATGTTAGACATTCTTCATGGTGTGATACTATTGTGGATATCAACATAAAAGAATAGATTTTGCTCATCGTGACTTTTCTATTGAATTATATTAAAGTATAGTTAGTGTGACAAAGTTGACACTAAAAACAGGAGAGAGGGGCACAGATATAAAAAGATTATAAACTACTGGCCTATGCCTACTTCAGAGGACTGTTATGAGAATTAAGAGAAAATGGAACTGGGTTATCATAGGTCCAGGAAGGTCACACTCACCTCTCATGGAGATCAAGGCCAGCAGCACCAGAGAGGGTGGGCTCTGGAGCAAGAACATCTTGTGTAACAGAGATTGGTGCAAGGCTGTGCCAGATATCCTCTTAAGTCCCTGATAAAGGGTGTGATAGACCAGACCTGCCTACATGTTGAAGTTCTAAAACTGTTTGGAAAGGTTAGAACACACGAAGTCAACATTTCCTAAGCACAGGATCTCACAGTGGCTGATAGGAGAATGGTTTTCAGGAATCTTTTATGGTTTCTGAGTTTTAAAAAGATATATACCAAAGTAACATACAAGAGAAGAACAAAGGGAGGTCAAATGAATGGCACAGACTTGAAGATATACCAGGGAGATTATACTTATATCTATATTTAAACCCACATCTGTACTATATCTGTGCTTTTATCACTAATCTCATCTTTCCTGTGCAATTAGGAGTTGTCTTATTCAGACTTGGCAAGCAACAGATATTCAGAATGGCCCTAAAATATAAAAATCCACAGTGATAATTGCTTATTCTCTCCTCTCTCTCTCTCTCTCTCTCTCTCTCTCTCTCCTCACACTGCATGACTTTTCTCTTTCTTGGGATATGGAGTCCTCATTTATACTCATTAAAATGTGTTAATGAGAACTTTGCAAAGAGGAAAAATGAGGAAAGTGGGTAGGAAAGGAAGAAAAAGACACATCAAGGGAGTTTAGGTTCTAGTTAATAAGCAACAGATCAAAGTCAGACAAAACCAAAATTGTAATTTTTGGTCATGAACATGCTGTTAGCTCACTAAAGAGCTTATTATGCCTTCCCTGGTTCCTATGAGTCCAAAGAAAACTCAGTGGCATGAATTTGTTTTCAATTCAGTAAATTTATTTTTAATACCTACTGGGCAGGAGACACATAGCTGGATGTGCTGAAAAATATGAAGCTCAAAATACATCTCTTTTCTTTCTGCCAAGGTCCACTTCATTTTACCATAGTCACCCTCCAAAGTTCCTATGTGCTGGTCCTATAGTAGGTGCCACTCAATAAATACTAGTTTAGTGAATAAATAAATAGGTCTACCCAAACATAATCAAGACACCCATAGTACTGGTGGGCAGAGAGATGCCTCTTTCTTTAAAAATAACTCAAAGCAGCTAAACCATGACCATTAGTATATGTTTCCTTCCTTTGAAACATCCTCATTTAGGAATTCCTCTTACTTTCTTCATCTTGTAGTTGCTATAATCCCTCCCAATTCCTCACTCCACTTCTAGCACCTTACACCTATTGCATGATATCAGCACAGCTATTGAAACACCTGTCCCCTGATTCTGACATTGCTCCAATATTTCATATCAGACCTTTAGACTGGGTGTGAGGTGAGCTTTCAGCTTTTCAGGAAGGCACCCCCAGCATATACTAGGTGTTAGTCTCACTCATCTCTGCTTTTCTGCTCTACTATGTGTTTAAGGGAAGCATGGACATGGTCAAAACTCTGTTCTTTGGGGAGGATTACTGCAGAAAATGAGAAATTAAAGGGAAGTTAAGAAAATATTCAGTCATCTAAATGAGAATAAATGAATGTCCAAATTAAGGTACAGGAAGTAAAAGAAGGAAGAAATGCAATACACTAGGGAAGCAAATGGCCTTAGAAAGTGAATGGATGTGAACAGGCTCCACAGACAATGGTGAACAGGCAATCTGTAAGCATGTGCTGTGTCAGAAAAAAGAGCTGCCTGAGAAGATGCCATAGAGATGATGAAACGGGAGCCGAGTCCTCGAAGACAAAAGGCATGGTGGTGAGTAGATTGGATTCCAGGTGGGAGACAGTGAATAGGGAAAATCTGGTGGAAACCACAGAAATGATCTTGAATAATGTAGTGGCCTTCACATGAAGACGGATAAATGAGAAATGTTTAATAGATGTCTGTTGTTCTTGTCTGTCCAACACTCACTTCCTCTTCTTCTGGAAACAAAGACCATCTTTCCTGTGGAGACCAAAAGTTTATGAGTCTACTCTTTCACCTGGGCTCCCAGAGTGAACAAATCACCCAGTCCCAGCGAATGTGAGGATTCTGTCACTCTGACCTCAGTTATTGGCTTGATTTTGGACAATTGGCCCCAAAAGATTCAATTAGAATTACTTAAAAGCTTGAGATCACTTATTCCAAGGTAAATTTTCTTATTTTAGCTAGATTTGAATGGACTCTAGCATATTTTTACCTTTCCTCTATCCCACATACCTTACTGTTGCAGTCCCAAGGATCTTTTGGTTACATGTAATAAAAATAAAAATCCAATGCCAACTAGATTAAGAGCCTAAGACCAAAAAAATAAAAAATCATTCTGCTTCCCGGGCTAATTTTCCTTCCACTATCCCCTACTATCTTTATCACCCTGTAGAGACTTCAGCAAAGTTGTGTAATGAAGACAGTTTATCCCTTCTGAGAAAAGAAATTTATTCTGCTAATTACACAACTGTTCTCTTGATATTCCTGCTCCGTTACCTCTTCACACATTTTTTTAATATGATAGAAGGTGATGTTACTTGGCATTTACGCCCCCAGATAACCATGCCTTTGGAAAGGCAGTGCCACTAACTTTAATCTGTTGCTGCTTGGTTGCTTTTACAGTTCTCTTTCTTTTCCTATGCTGGGCTTATCAAAGAAAAACAAAATAGCCTTAGAATCAGATAGAGGTTAGTGATGAACCAAGACTATCCTAATGTTGTAAGAGACTAACTTACGTAGCTTTAGAGCTTGCCTCGACCTTAATAGAATATTGGATCTCTCTTTGTAACACTTTATCTTCATAGAGATCTATAAACTACCTGTTACAGTGTACTCTGACAAATGCTTTGGAAACTTGGGGCAAGCATAAGGTGCTGTAGGAGCACATGAGGGGGCATATAACCCAGATAACTCAGCCTTTAGGGGTGAGGTCAGGGAAAGTATCCTGCAGGGAATGATTGATATTGGGCTGAGTTTTAATGATGAAGGTACTTTCCAAGAAATTAAATGGAGAAAGTTTTCTAAGCAGAGATCAACCACAGAGAATGAGAAAGAACAAAGCATCGTTAGGGAATTATAATCATTAGACATGATACAGAGAGGTTCTAGAAGAAGTATGGGCAATGAGGTGGAAGATCAAGGTGGAGACCAGCTGATGGTGGGTCTATATCCCAGTTTAGAGATTGTGGACTCCTTGGGGAGTTAGAAAGATTGAATCACTTGGTGAAAGAGAGATTCTGTGATCAAATCTGTCTCCTACAGACTTACAGTGGAAAATTTCTGTGAGGACAGAATAGCATGAGTTGAGACCAGAGGCAGACTATCCCACAGCAATGACTGGAGCGTGCATTAGAGAACTGGAGGTGGTGATAGAGGGGGGAATACACACTTAGTTGACATTTATAGGAGGTAACATGAGTAGGATTTCATGACTAATTGGGTGTCAAGGGCAAGAGAAGGAAGAGCACTGGCTGCCTTGAAGTTTTCCAGTTGGGGGAACTGGGTCAATGATGATGCCATCTGCTCACCTAAGCGGTGCACAATTGAGGTAGTGGCAGAGGTGGAGTTGGCGATAGTGGGAATAAATGAATATTTCCCTGATGACTGAGGATCTCAAATGGGTTTTATTCTGAACATGTTAATATATACCTATTGACCATGGCTTTTGAATTACAATTATAGTACAAATTGAATGTGCAATGTACTGCAAGACAAGGAAGACTACACCTATGGGGTGTCTAACATTTTTAAAAATATCATTCAACTCCCAAAAATAAGACTTTCAGGTAAATTGTATCCACATTTCACAAATGAGAACACCAATTAAAATGTAAAAATTATTTAGTAACTGGGCCAGGGTCACAGGGTTCATCCAAGTCTGGGGAGCCTGACTTTAGAGCCCATCTTCTTTCACATTGACCTCTGGACAAAGAGGCGAAGGGTGCTTTGAATCACACCTCTCCATTTACTTGCTGTCTGAATTTTAGAAATTTGCTTAACCACTGCACTCCTCAATTTTACTAACTATGGGATCTTAGGTATGTTTAATTGACCCTCTCATGCCTCCTTTGTACATGCCACCACAAGCTTGGTGGCTTCACATGACAGAAATGCATTCTTTCCCCGTCCTTGATATCCACAGACTGACATCAAGGTGTTAGCAGGATGGGTGGTACTCCCTCTGAAGATTATAGGAGATGACCTGTTCCTGGCCTTCTCCAGCTTCTGGTGGCTCAGAGTATCTCTTAACTCATGGCCATGCCCTGCATTCTCTGCCTCCATTGTTACATGGTCTTCCCTTCTTCCCTAAATGTCTCTCCTATGTGTTTTTCTTATAAATATCTTTGCTATTGGGTTTATGGCACATCCTAATAATCCAGATATTGTCCTCATCTAAAAATCCTTAAGTACTTCTGCAAAGACCTTTTCTCAAAGAAGGTCACAAGCATAAGTTCCAGGGACACAGATATAACATTTTGGGGGGAGGGTAAAAGGGCACCATTCAACCCATTGCAAGGTACTATAATAGGTAGCCTTGCTCTTATATTTCTTGAGAATATTGAATGAGATGATATATGTAAAGCTCTCAGAACAGTACCTGGCAGAGAATATATATTCAATAAATGATACCTAGTATTAATATTAGCATTAGTATTTTTTCTATAGTGATTGTGAGGTTGGCACAAATATAGTTTCTTAATACTTGGTTTCCTAATTTAAAAACTTTTTTAAGTAAAGGGAAAAATTAGAACAGTTGACACATATTGCTAACAGCAAGCGTTTAACTAGGTTTTGCTAGTTAGTCTTCACTTAATAAAGGTCAATTAACCAGAGGTTCTCTTCCCTCAGCACATATGAACCTTGGCAGTGCTATCTGTAGTAGCTGTTTCCCCAAGGTAGATTATCCATGCCAAGGGCAGGGAGTTCTTTGCTCTTTGCCAATCCCAGAATAATTAATGGCTTTATTTGAAATAAAGTTGGAGAGGTCATGGGTATGTGATTATAGACCTGGAAGGGCTAGGATCACAACCATCAAATAACCACTCAGCAAGATTACACATACGAGAGTGTATCAAGGTTAGCAAACAAATTATTTTCCCCAGATCACTTCTTGAGTTGGTGACAAAGCTAAAGCTAGTACCCAGGTCTTCAGATTCATCCCACTCTGATTCTCATCAATGATCTAGTTCATCCAGTTGACACTATTCAGTACAAGAAATTAATGCGAATGTTAACATCAGCTACTTAAAAGGATTAGAGAAGGTCAAGAACTAATTTTTGCACCTCAGCACAGTCTTATTATCATTTCTATATTCTATTCCAATGGACCCATATAATAATATAGGTAATAGCCACACAAACTTATACTTTACTTTTATTTGGTAATAGCAACAGAGAAAAGTAGTGTAGTATAATTGAGTCACCTTATTTTGACTCCCATGTTCCTCTACAACTTTCCTTGATACTATGACTACTTTCTCTGTCCCTTCACAAACCTTTTGCTTCAATTAAATACAGTGTTCATTAATTCCATACCTATTCCATGCTTTCATCCAGTCCACATTTTCATTCCAGCTCTTGTTCTTTGGATGTTGAAGACCTTCTCCTTTACTTCTACATCCCCAAGTCCAGCCATCCTTGAAGTCACAGTTCAAATGCTACCTGATCCAAAGAGCCTCCCTTGCTTACTGCCACCTGGAAGTGACATATTTTTTGTCTTTGGATGCTGTTTCACATTTTTTAATCTCTCCTGTAGCATTGGTCATTTCTTAATTTATATTTTTATATCTTTTCTCTTAATATATTAAATGCTCATAGATACCAATAAAATGAGAGTTAAATAATATTTCTGTTAGTTTATTACAAATTGGGAACCCCATGTCCACAGGACTTTGTAATAGTGTCAACATGTGAGCTTGACATGGTGGCTACCACTGAATGGGCCAGGATGGGAACCCAGCCCAAGGCCAACCAGTCCCTAGACTGACCAGTCACTGTGCAGTGGCAGACGTAAATGAAAGTGATGTCTTAGAGTTGGCTCATACTGACTGTTAGGATTTAATGGTTCAATGTTCACACTTTGAGGAGCCAGGTGACATCATGCTGGTAGATTGAAATAAACTATAGTGGGAGTGTTTGCACCAAGAAAATTGGCAAACATTACAAACCAGGGCTTCTCTTCCACCCAAGCCTCCACAGACAGCCAGTTATTAAATATTTACCAGCATCCCACTGAGCTGACAAGCTGAATCTTCCCTCCTAGCAGTGTGAGTGCGAGGCCCACAGAATGAGCCAGTGGTCCTTAACAGAGACAAAAGCAGAGGAACTCCTCGGAAGAGAAGGCTGTGAGCAGAAGACATGAGACAGCAGAAGCTATGGGGGAGCAGGAGCACAGAGCAGAGACAGAATAGAAATACCATCGTTAGTGATGGCAGGTTCAGTGTAAGCATAGGCAGAGAGTGATGAAGCTGTTATGATGACAAGCTCCTGGAGTAGGAAAACACAGACGCCTCCTTCTTGGATGGTGACTAATCCTGTTTCCTGGAGCTCTGCTGGATCCCATGTGACCTTTCCTAAACCCTGCTCTTCTGCAGAGCTGGCTCTGTGGCAACTCCTGCTTTCCTTACTTCCCTGTCTCTCTTGAAATAAAAACTCTCATCACAGGGGACTGGCAGCCAAGAGCATGACCGAGTGACCGTGAAACACTTTGCAGCGCATAGGGGCTGTCACATCGACCCTCACATTTAACTCTCACAACAAGACACATAGGCTGCCAACTCGTTGGCACCAACCAGCACATGGGACAAGGAGGCAGAGGCTCAGAGAATCTGAGGGACTTGCCAAAAACAGGCATCTAGCAAAGAGCAGAGTGAGACACAAGCCCAGGTGCCTGGCATCAGCATCAGGATCTTTGCTCACTTTGGGCCCAGGCCTGACACTCTGCCCACCCAATCACATTCCATGAACAACAAAAGGGTTAGTTAAAAATCATAAGGAACACAGGACAGAGGTAGAGAATGTGAGAAAATGGGGAGGGAGAAAGGGAAAATGTGATTTGAAAGTTTGGATGTCATATATATAGATAATATAGTGTATAGGCACACACAATGCTTATACATATCTGTAAACGTAATACTCATAGATTATATTCCATATATATTATGTGGCATCAAACACACCTGGGTTCAAATCTAAGCTTCCTATTTGTTGCTTGTCAGAATATGAGCAAGACATATAATCTGAGACTTCATCCATAAAATGCACATTAATTGATCCATCTACTTTATAAGATTCTGGTAAGACCTAAAGAGAAAATGTATGTAAACTATTTGGCACAGAGTTTCTCAAAGAGTAAACGTTTGATGTATTTGATGAACAATTGCTACCATTTTAAGTCAATAACAAAAAAGCAATGACTAACTAGAATAACTTAGTTAATCTAACTTTGTCCTAAAGAACACTGACCACTAATGAGCCACCACTGCACACAGACGGGCGGTATTTTAGACACGTGCACAGTCCGCTCTGCCACACACAGAATGAGAGCACACAGGGCTCAAATTAAACGCCCTTAAATTAAACATAAAGCAGAAACAGCTGCTGCTGGAACTCCGTCCCCAGGCAGATTTGATGTTTGAAAATGGCAAAGAGGCCCAATTGCGCTTGGATTTCTGGGCTGTGTGGGCTAGGAAGCATGATTGCTCCCTCACGTAGACAGCCTGCTGAGGGGAAAGATGCAGATGCTTAAACAAAGGAGGATGTGTATGCTGGACACACAGCTTTCCGGGACCCTCGGCCAGCAGGGGAGTCTACGGCCACGTCACAAACAGCGTTGCTGAATTTCCTTCCATTTTCTGAAACAGCAACCGCCACAAATGAGACGAGACACCCTAATGGGCATCCTAAATGCGAAAAGAGCAAATTCATTAGGCTGATATAGAAAAACACTCTTTGCCGTGGGCAGAGAAATCACTTCTATTTCCAGAGACCTCAGTATGTGGCCTTCTCATTTCCTAATACAGCCTCTGTTAATATAGCACAGACCAAGGCCAGTTCCACCTGGGAGATGAGTTTCTCGTGCTGTGTCCTAGAAATTAGACCCAGGATGTCCTTCGGAGATCTTTTTGAGTATAATTCAAACGTAGTTCTTTTTAAATAGAATTTCCAAGTTAGTAAAACAAAACCAAAGGAAGCACACACTAGAGGCGAGAATAAAACCTACCACCAAACACATCACCCTAACACAATTACTGCCTTGTGTGTAAGGGCTTTCTGGCCTTTTGCTTCTCACATGATTGCTTTTGATGAGCAGAATTTAGAGTAGCCATAGGATTTTGCAATGTGGAGTTTCAGGCACTGGGCTGTCGTGCTGGGAGGTGCAGTGAACAGTGAGAGGTGATTTGAAGTTGTGTCCATCCTGCCCCACCCACCTGCCTGGATACCAGAAAGTACCCTGTAGAGGAGACTCATTTCTTTAAAGAAAGGATTATGAATTCAGGT
Source organism: Myotis davidii (assembly GCF_000327345.1). Lineage (NCBI taxonomy): Eukaryota > Metazoa > Chordata > Mammalia > Chiroptera > Vespertilionidae > Myotis > Myotis davidii. The sequence goes on from NW_006299715.1 coordinate 2,926,977, forward strand.
GCTTCCCTCCAAATGAGTAGGAATATTTCAGGAATAAAATTAAAAAACAACCCAGCCAGTGTGGCTCAGTGGTTGAGCATCAACCCATGTACCAAGAGGTCACTGGTTCACTTCCTGGACAGGGGCCAGAGTTTGGGCTTGATCCCCAATAGGACACATGCAGGAGGTAGTCAATCAAAGTAAATGTCCTTAAATGAAACATAAATCTCTCTCATTGATGTTACTATCCTTCTCTTCCTTTCCCTTCCTCTCTCTCTAAAAAGTTAATAAAAACACTTAAAAAAATAAGAAACAGCTCCTTTGTCATAATGCCAGCTTACCTTTCTTGCCTTCTCATATCACTTTCTCCCTCATACCCAGTGTTCCTGGCACAGTGAACTGATTCCAGGTTTTGACTACCTCTCAAGGTATTCATTTTCCCTGAAACTCCCTCCAGTTTATGGCTGACTCCTTTGGACCGGTCAGGCCTCATCTTCCATGTTCCTCTGCTAGGAAGCCATTCCTGACCTGACCCACCCCCTGGGACTCTGGAGCCGATTCAGACCATTGCAGCTGTCTCTTCATGGCACTTATTACACTATTCTAATTTTGGTTTCCACATCAGTCTCTCTCCCAAAAGGAAGACATGAAGTCACACCAGAAGGGAAATGAAAGTCAGGAACCTGGCCTGTGCCACCACCCATAGTGTGCAGAGAGCTATAGTGATGTGTGAGCTGCAAGAATGAAGTGTGAGCAGTGAGGTCCAGGGATGGCCCGCCCTGGAGACCGTCGGTGTGTCCGTCTGAATGCTCCTTTCCCAGAGTTCTCCATGGGCTTCCAGGCCAGGTCAGTCCTTAGAAGGATCACACCAGGAAAACAGGAATCTTCAACAACTTGGAGGAATATAGTAATGATCAAACAGCTTGGGGCTCAGAGAGGAGATGGGCCAACATCAGTTCTCACTGTGAGACATGGTTCTGGGATAAAGTGACAGCTAGAGGTGACTGAAGGCCGAGGTGGGTGCTCTCTGAGAAACTCCAAGACTCTGAACTGTCAGGAATTAAGAGGAAGACATGAAGCCATGGATAAGAAGAGCATTCAGCCTCAGCTGCAGATCACACCCCTGTGTTCATAGAAAGAGGCCAGAATAAACTCAGAATTATGGTCTGCAAAGCTGAGGCTGTCTAGGGGAAAAGAGATTAGAACTGCCCACTGCTGTCCTCAAGGCTAGGATTTCTCTAGACCACAGACCTCCAAAATAGTTTATCTATACACTTGTGTGATCTCCTCTAATAGTACCCAAAACAAGAACTGGTAGATGGAGCATGCTGGATATGTATTTGTTGGATGGATGGATGGATGGATGGATGGATGGATGGATGGATGGATGGAAGGATGGATGAGTGAGTGAATTGCTACTATAGGATTACTTAGAGATAATTGTAGATTAGAAAGTATTACAAAAAAACAACAACAGTATTACTCAGGCAGTCCTTGTGTCAACCAGGAGCCTGGAAAGACAGATCCAGAATCAAAGAGAGAAGCAGTTAGCAAGAGCACAAAGGGAAGACTCACTGGCCATGGTTCTGTCCTTCAGCTGTACCCTCTTCTTGACTGGGTGTCACGTTAGGGAATACTCAGGACAGAGTTCCAGCATCCTTAGGTGCAAATGAAGAATTCTGTGGAATTCTTCAGGAGGATTTCAGGAATTCTGAAGGGAGCTTTAGCAATCCCCAAACTACTTCAATAGTTCAAATATCCTTACAGAAAATTTACCTTTATCAAATTAAGTTCACATGGGCTAAGCATGATGGAGATCACAAAAAATGCAAATGGGTTAAACTCATCTATTAAAGGACAGAGTCTGGGGGTTGTTTGTTTGTTTTTAAATACAGATTAATGTATCATAATACACACTCCTAAAACAAAACCACCAAAAAATAAAATCCTAATATATATATAAAGCCAGGGCCATCACGACCTAAACAACTGGACAGATGACCAAACAGCAGGCTGCCGACAGGAGGGAGCTCCCTCCTGGCTCCGGCCAGGGAATGGCGGTGGCCAGAGGGAGCTCTGGGAGCCGGCAGAACTCTGGGTCGCACACAATCAGGGGCATGGCTGGCCTTCAAACCGGACCTTGACAGGAGGGAGGAGGGAACCCCATTCCTCGCAGAATCAGCCATTGGACAGCTTACTGTCAGCAGCCTGCCAGCCAAGAATCCCATTCACCTGCACCCAGGACCCTGATGGGAGGGAGGAGGGAGCCCATTCCTTGCAGAATCTCTGACACTTCTATTATAGAGAAAGGACAAATAGCAATATTAAAATATTTCCTCTAATTAATTCCCTTTTAATGTGTATGAATTTCATGCACCAGGCCACTAGTAAAAAATAAAAGATTAGAAAATTATATGATAAGCACAAGTTGACAAATGGCAAGCAGATATAGCATTATTAATATCAGGTCACCTAGTTTAACTATAAAATCTCTTCTTTGCTAATGATTGGGATTTTATCAATACAATGAGATGTTAATGTAGTTCATCTCCTGCTGACCAGCAGCTATTCCATTGGCATGTCAGCATTTTGTTTACCTAAATAAAATTTAAGTAAATTAATACATATAATACTATCACAAAGTAAAAATAAATTAATAAAATACATATAAACTAATAAAAAGTAAATATACTCAATGTGTTTGGTGAAAAACAACGTTCAAGATATAAATTCCTTGTGGGAACAGTAAATTCAAGAGGAGGTCCTCTAGAGGCAAGCATGGGAACCCCAACATTATCCAAAGTTCTCAAAGGATTGCAATGAGGCCAGCAGAATTTCTGGAATCTGCCCACAGACATACCACTGGGCTCTTTGACTCTAACACTCATGCTCTTTTGTATTCAATCAGTTCTGTCCTACAAAAGGAAAGGCTGCTGCAAAAGGCTGAGTGACTAAGGATCCTGCAGCGTGGCTGCTTAGCCCCCACCCCAGCATGGCACCCAGCAGGTGATGGCACAGAGTCTCCCTTCCCCAGTCTGCAGTGAAATAGCAGATGTCCCTCAAGTGCTGTGTGAGTCCCAAGGACAGTCTGAGGGTTGTTTGTTTTAAAAATACAGATTAGTGTATTGTCATACACACTCCTAAAACAAAGTCACCAAAACATAATATAAAGAATTAACATTTTAGAAAATTATATGACAGGCACCAGTTGACAAAAGGCAAGCAGATATAGCAATATTAATATCAAGTCATCTGCTGGAAACTCAAGCAGGGTTTCCATGTTGCAGTCTGGATGCAGAATTCCTCCTTTAGGAAAATGCAATCTTTGCTCTCAAGGCAGCTTGATCACCACAGTCTAGCCAAGTTGATTCACACAATTAACCATCATAGCCACATTTCTACCAGCATCCAGAAAGCTCTTGCAGCAGAAGAAGGGGAAAAAAAAAAAAGGCTCTTGGCTTTGAAGATGCAAACTTCTTTGACTTCCTTTCCAGATTCTGGCAAGAGTGAAATTATACCGTCTGGGTGAGAGAATTACAAGTTTTAAAGTGCTGACAAGGTGCAAACCAGCCACCAATGGCCTTCCAACTGGGTGATTACCACATGCAGGGCAGGGCTACCTGGGCACTGCCTTCTCAGTGCATTCC
>NW_006299715.1:2930633-2944300 GCF_000327345.1 Myotis davidii
CATTCCTGCATGGGCACAATCCATTGGCCCATGTGCCCTGCATCTTGTGGGGAGTAGGGAAGACCTAACCCACACAATGAAAGGGAGTTCTTTTATCATTAGATGCGACTCTTGCCCCAACTTGCTCTACCTTGCTGGTCTGAGCCAGAGCATTCATTGTATTGCCAGGTTGTCATAAATGTTTTCCCAGCCCAGCTACATGTCCTTTCTGCTTAGCTGCATTTTGGTGTCATGGGAAAGCATTCACACACCCCTGCCCTCTGTGAGCCAAGGGAGAGCGCCCAAACAAGCTGTGGGAACCCCTGGGTTGGGTGTCCCGTCTCTGCAGCCTGGCACTGACTGAGACACTGCAGACTTTGTTGATTTGACTCATTGGTTCCTTCATGCCCAGGCCCGAGATATCAAGGCTTTCCTTTTTAAGATTTCATTTATTGCCTGGCCGATGTGGCTCAGTGGTTGAGCATCGACCCATGAACCAGGAGGTCAGGGTTTGATTCCCAGTCAGGGCACATGCCTAGGTGGCAGGCTCAGTCTCCAGTAGTAGGGGGCATGCAGGAGGCAGCTGATTGATGATTCTCTCTCATTATTGATGTTTCTATATCTTGCTCCCTCTCCCTCCCTCTCTCTGAAGTCAATAAAAAAATATTAAAAATTTTTAAATCTCATATTCTCAATGAGGCCCACCCTGCATGTCCTAGTTCCTGCTGCAAATTACTCTGAGTCTCCATTTCCTTTCTCTGCTCTTCTTTCTTGTTTGTGTCTACATGTTCTTTTTCAATTGTTTATCACCTGTATTATATCGCTAGAATAGCAGCCTCACAAAGGCAGTCATCTTTGTCTGTTTTGTTCATGACAACATTCTAAAGTCTAAGATTTGACCTTGACAAACAGTGGGTGTTCTCTAAACATTTGCTGAATGAATAAATGAGTGAATGAATAAATGAGTGAATGAATGAAAATGGACTTTGGAGCCAAATAGACTTGGGGTTTGACTCTACCTCCACACTGCCCCTTTTGAGCAGGCATATTAAGCTTTCTAAGGCTCAGTTTCCTCATCTGTATGATGGAAATCATCATGTATATCTCATAAGATTGCTATGAGGATTAACTCAGAGAAAGCTCCTGGCATAAAAGAGGCTTTCAATAAACATTAATTTTCTTTAAATGTTTTTAGAGATAGCACTAAGAGTATCTAAAAAGAGAGGCTGCTTAATTTGATATTGTGGACTAAAATAATCAATAAATATGTAGGACCACCAACTCAGTGCCAAGCCCAATACTAGACCAGTAAGAACAGATAAGAAAGTGTCCCCAGGGAGCACAGAGTCCTGGAGAGAAGCAGATCCCACAGTTCTAGGTGTGAAATGTTCTATTAGAAGCATTTGAAAGGTGTTACAGGAAAGAAAAAGCAGCAGAAATGAACTCTTAAAAAAAAGTTTTGTTTTGAAATAACTTTAGAGTTACAAGAAATTGCCAAATAATGCAGAAAGTTCCTGTGTACCCTTCCCCCTGGTAACCAATTACATAACCATAGTCCATCATCAAAACAAAGAAATTGACATTGGTCAGTTTCAACTACAGATCTTATTCACACTTCCCCTGTTTTTATATGCTGTGTGTGTGTGTGTGTGTGTGTGTGTGTAACTATGACACTGATATAGAGAATAATTGTTAAATAAAATAAGGAAGGATTCACAAAGGTAGCATAATATCTTGTTTACTGTTCTGATGCTGTGGGTTTAATATTTCCATGTAACAGATGGTATTATGAAGCTCAGAGAAGCTGTGACTTGCCTAAGATGACATGGTTCCTAAGTGGCAGAGCTGGTTGGTACCTGCACGCATCGATGTGAAAAACTTAAGGTCAGAATTGGATGCAATAGTATTAGAAAGGCTTCATCAGGGCTTTGTCTTTGGCCTAAACTTGCCACGGATGTGTCTGTTGCTACAGAACTGTTGTTTTCTAAGCTCTACCAAATTGCTAGTTTCTTTGATTTTGCCCCAACATCTGGGCTTTGGAACATCTTTTACACAATGCAGGGGAAAGAGCCCTGCTATTTCAGGATTTATTGGAGAAATGATTCCCCAGGAACCCCTACTCTCCTCACACTTTCCAGGCAGACTCACTCTGGGCTGTCAGCTGGAATCCTGCAGAGCAAAGAAAGCAAAAAGGTTTGAAATCAGGGGACATGGGGAGAGGCTTAAACAGCCTGGGAGGGATCCTGCAGGAAGAAAGTGACTGTTGTTCTTCCCTCTGAAGCTCCTTTTTGTTGCCCAGTCTGGCTGGAAGCAGCAGGGTCTGAACTGCGGCCAAGGGACAAAGGGCTTTTTCTGGCTAAGAGAAGCAATTGTGGTCAGGATGGGCCAAAACAGGAGGGAAGTCTTTTACGTGGAAACAGGGCCTACCAAATGTCAGAGCTGGCGCCTGCGGGATGTAATTGAATTCTGCAGGCATTTACGAAGCACCTGCTTTGTTCCAGGTGCACTCACATGATTAAGCGACAACCCCATCCCTCAATGAACTCCCAAACTAGTACAGGAGTCATTCCTTCTCTTCACTCCTTCATTAAATCCCTCATCCTTTTGGCCATATAATATAGTAGTTAAGCACATAGCCTTGAAATAAGAGAAACAGGTTTAGTGACTCATTCAAGAAATATTTGTTTGGTGCCTACTGCGTGCCCAGCAAAGCACTAAGGGAACAAAGGTAGACAAAATATATTTCCTCTATATTGATTAGTTGGAGGCTGGAAGAAGAAGACACAATGACATTGATTGTTTGGAGCCTGGGAGAGGAAGACACAATGAATAATACATATAACACATAAGTTATATAGTATATTAGAAGCTGATAAGTGCTATGGGAGAAAGAAAACATAGAACAAGTGAGGGCCTGGGGAGTAGAGACCAGAGGTCTCTACTTAGAATGCAGAATTAAATAAGGTTGTCAAGGTAGATTTTACTGAGATGAGGCATGTGAGCAGAGATGTAAAGCAGGTGAGGGAGTGGCAGTTATGTGGATATAAAGTTAGGGAAGGGAAGCATACAGATAGGGGAGTAACTAGACACAAGGCCCTAATGTGGGGACATACCTACTCTATGCAGAAACAAGGAAGGCCATATCTTTCATAGAAAAAGTTTACAAACCCTTGACCTAGATCATTGTTTTCCACATAGATATGGACATAGATCTGTGAAATCCCTTCTTCAAATAAAGCCTTAGAGGCTAACAGAATCAGTGTGAATCTAGCTACTTGAAGAGCAGGGGTGGGTGTGACATGGAGGTTTCTATTCTTACCCGGACTCTGACCAGTCTCATGTCCAAGGTAAGCTAAAAGGCACCCTTCTTCACCTCTGGGGTTCCTAAGAACACAACTTGAAAAACAGGATTTTAAGATCCTCTCTAGTTCTCTTCCTGGTCTCTAATTCCAATAGTCTATAGATGATGTTCAAACAAAGTTTAAGTAAACTCAGATCACAAGTGAACAGAATAATGAAAACAACTATCTTCAGCAAGGAAACTATGACAAACTTTATAAGTTGGATAAACTAATACTTGGGTTGAAAGCCTCAACATTGTTTTTTCTCATTCATGGGAAGTTAATGTAAAGCCAAAATTCAATATGTATTGTTTGATTCAAAAGCCCATGTTACCATTCATTACTACTCAATCTCTCCTTCATGACCTATAGATAAAGTGTACATAATAATATATGTTGACACCCTGACCAGTTTGGCTCAATGGATAGAGTGTCGGCCTGTGGACTGAAGGGTCCCAGGTTTGATTCTGGTCAAGGGATGTACCTTGATTGCGGGCACATGACCAGTAGTAGGTGTGCAGGAGGCAGCTGGTTGATGTTTCTCTCTCATCGATGTTTCTAACTTTCTATCCCTCTCCCTTCCTCTCTGTAAAAAAATCAATAAAATATATTTTTTTAAATAATAATATATGTTGCCATTTATGGAGTATTCCTGTTTGCCACGCTCAATTACAAATATTTAACATGTATTGATGTAATGAATTAATTAACCTATATATAATACACAAATGCTATATATATGCAAAATATGCAATATATACATACAATATATACTTTTATATATACAGCATGCATACAAATATACAGTATATATTTATACACATATACAGATTATAACATATGTACATATATTTGAGTATATATGCATGTGTACATATGCACATACATCTTGTTACATACATGTATGTAGGTACCTTAATATATGCTGTATAATGTATGCACACAAATATATATGTATGTATGTACACACATATAGAATCATATGGACTATATGATACCATTAAACAGAAGAAGCACAAAGAGACTAAATGACTCGTTCACAGTCTTATGGTGGACAATGACTCCTGCAGATGTGAACCAGGACTACTGGATGCCACAGCCAGGGCTGAAAGCGCAAAGGTTTGCCATCTGTGCTAATTCTCTTGGCTCACAGGCCTGCTTGTCTCCCCTAACATCAGACTGTGAGGCCATTAGGGACAGGAACTCTGCTGTATGCATCCTAACCCTCCCAGTACCTAGCCTTGCCTGGCATACTTCCATAAGCATTTGTTGGATTGAATTGATTAAGTTCAGGGGAAAATGCTACAAGAGTAGGACTAGGGTTTAGAATCTGTGAGGCTTAGAGGAGGAGCGACAATGTCTGCCAGAAAAAGAAAATAGCCTGGCATCTCAAGAAGCAAATTAAAGTCCAAGTGTTTGGTGAACTTCTCACTGTTTGTCTTTCTGGTGAACTGCGTTCTTGACACTGAGCCAGGGTTGTGGAGCCCAGGCAGCAAGGAGGCCATTCCGGCTCCCTCCCGCCTGTCAAGAACGCCCTTGTAACCGTCTCTTGTGCTTCTCTGGGCCAAACATTGCTCAAGGACTCACGAACCAGGAAAATGTATTTCTGTTTGTATTGGAAGTTCCGGGAATACATCTGAGACAGAGAGAAATCGCAGATCTTTAAAAGTTTATCTTCCATGTTTGGCCCATAAATAAAAAATGGAGCCTCTGCAAGGAAGGTCTTAAGATTTCCTAGTGAGGTGACAGGGACACATAAACATAAAATAAATAATTAAGATTTGTGAGGGGCTTCAGATATCACGAGGGATCCACGCACATCAAATCTGATTGCTTTGACTAAGCAAAAGGAAGTGGGTTTTCATTTGGTTGTTGGCTTTGGTTGTTGCTGCTCTTTGTTAACTTTTAATGAACCAATATTTGGACTTTCTGTGAAAATGGAGTATTGTGCTCACACTTTGTTCCTCTTTTACACACACACACACACACACACACACTGAGTGGCCAGATTATTATGACCACCTGTCGTTTGTAGGCAAATTAGCTATAATTTTGCGCTGAAGTTGCTAGAGGGCCAGACCATTATAAATAGGGAAGCAGGCTGTTTACCACGACAGAAGTTATTTTTTTCTGAAGATATGGGTAAACAACGCAATTTAACAGCCTTTGAATGTGGGATACATATATAATACATTGCCAGGAATAAAAAATAAAAAGCAAAGTAAAAATTAAAGATTATCTTCCTTGGATAAGGAATGAAAGACACAAATAAGTGAGAGGGCTAAAGCCAGTTTCTGCAGGGTGACTGAAATAACACCACAAGCTGGGGAGTCAGAACTAGGCTCACCACTCATAGCCAGAGGATAGCGATAGGGGGTTTTCCCACTTAAGAAAATGGGCAAAAAGCCCTGGCATGTTTGGCTTAGTGGTTGGATCATTGCCCCATGGACTGAAGGGTTGTGGATTCAATTCTGGCCAAGGGCATGTACCTCATTTTCAGGCTCGATCCTTGGTAGGGGTGCGTGCAGGAGGCAATCAATTAATGTGTCTCTCTCACATTGATGTTTCTCTCTGTGTGTGTCTGTCCCCCTCCCTGCCACTCTCTCTAAACATCAATGGGGGAAAAAGTGTCCTCAAGTGAGTATTAACAACAATAACAAAAAAAAGATAAATAAAATACCTGTGATCCAACCCACCCCCACCCGTGGAGCTGTGGATGAGAGAACCGGGAGGACATAGGCACCATCTCTAAACAAAGAATGGAACGTGTTAACTTGGAGACTGGGACCTACAACATCGCCTTTATGGTTGTCAGTGAGACAGGATTTCTGAAATGTTAGGGTGATACCTAGAGATCTACAGGTGGGCCTGGGAGCAAGAGAAAGGCAATTGTCAAGTCATTAAAAAGGTGGGATTAACACAGATGGAGAGAATAAATAAAATTATCTCCTTTAACTCTATGCCTAACTCTATCTCTACTTCCTATCTAATCCTAATGGAATAGAAACCAGGAATCAGAAATACTCAATACCTCTGAAGTTGGAAATATAGTGGATTAAAAACTAGGAGGAATCATTAAAAGTAAATAGTTATGTACCACTTAACCACAGGGATACATTCTGAGAAATGTACTGTTAGGTGATTTCATTGTATGAACATATAGTGTGCACTCACGCAAACCTAGATGGTATAGCCTACTACATGCCTAGGCTATAGGGTATAGTCTATTGCTCCTAAGTGACAAGACTATACAGCATGTTACTATAGAAAACAAAATGAGATTAAATCAAGCACAAGAGAAAATGATACCATCAAGATAGGTGATAAACAGGGATATATAGGGCTGCTAATTGTGTAACACAACATACTGTTCTACAGCAAACGTTTTATTTATAAGTATAAAGAGTCGTCCAAAATAACAATAAAAAGTATAGTGTAGTAAATACATAAACAGTCATTTATTATTATTACTAAATATGTGTTACATACTGTACATAATTGTATGTGCTAAATTTTAATACAACTGGCAACATAGTAGGTTTGCTTACACCAGCATCACCATAAACACTAGAGTAATGCATTGTGTTGTGATGTTAGGATGGTTACAATGTCACTAGGCAATAGGAATTTTCTAGCTCCATTATAATCTTACTAGAGGCCCAGTGCACAAAATTCGTGCACTGGGGGGGGGTGGGTGCTGGGGGGAGTGTCTTTCAGCCCAGCCTGCACCCTTTCCAATCTGAGACCCTTTGGGGGATGTCCGACTGCCACAGAGATTAGGCCTAAACCCAGCAGTTGGGCATCCCTCTCACTGTCCAGGACTGCTGCTGACGAGTGCTGCTTCTAACCACTCACCTGCCTTCCTGCCTGATTGCCCCCTAACCACTCTCCTGCCGGCCTGATTGACGCCTAACTGCTCCCCTGCCAGCCCAATGGCCCCCAACTGCCCTCCCCTGTAAGCCTGGTTCCCCCCAACTGCCCTCCCTTGCCAGCCTGATTGTCCACAACTGCCCTCCCCTGCTGGCCATCTTGTGGTGGCCATCTTGTGATGATGTGGGGGAAGCCATCTTGTGGTAGCCATCTGATGATGACGTGGGGGTGATCATCTTGTGATGACATGAGGGCATCATACGAAGGCGCGGGGGCCACTTAGGCTTTTATTAGTATAGATGAGGCAATCAGTGTGTACATGGTCTGTCATTGACTGAAATGTCTTTCTGTGGCATTTGACTATCTAAATATATAAAATGCTAATATGCATAGTATCCCCTCAGGAGTTTGACAGGGAGACCAGGAGTTCCATCACCCACTATGATGTGCACTGACCACCAGGGGGAGGCACAGAACGAAGGAAGTCCTTGGCCAGCAGCGGAAAGGCCTCAATCAGCCCAGATCACCGGCCAGGCCTAGGGACCCTATCTGTGCACAAATTTCATGCACTGGACTGCTAGTATATGTATAAGCAGTTAGGCTCCCAGGACACCGCCTGTATTCAAAATTGTATAATTATTCTTCTCATTGCACTCATTGGCATGGCCACAAAAGACTGAGAGGTTATTATTGAAGCCACTGAGCCACAGAACTGTGGACTCAGGAACACTAGCAATAGCTGAGCTAAAATGAGAGCCAGCACCTTTCTGTCACTCAACTCCCAGAAGGCTGTCAGTCAGGCTTATCCCCACAAGAGACTGCAGAATACTAGGATTTCACAGAACCCTATAAGCCCCAGTGAAAAGATCTACCTTCACTGGATAATTAAAGAGTCTGCAAGGATATAGCTGATTATTTGCTCAATTGCCCAAAAGTGAAACCCCCACTCAACAAGCCCTGACCATGTGTTGGGCTTTCAATTAGATTTTAAGTGCCTTATTTTACAATATGAATAAATATAGTAAAGAATCACCGGTTTTTGAAGAACACTTCTAGTATACTAAACAGATCAATACTCTTATTTTTAAAAAATAAAATAAAATAAAATGTAGGAAGCAAAAGAAATGTTGTATGTATATATGTATATTATATTACATATAATATATAATAAATCAAGTTAAATTTAAAAGGGAGAATACAAAAACCCATTAATGCAATACACCATATTTTAAAATGTAAAGAAAAAAATCTCAATAGATATGGAAAAAGTATACAACATAACAAAATTTATTCAAGGCAAAATGCTTAGCAAACTAGTAGTAGTAAAATAAAATAAAATAGAATCTTTGTAAGCTAAAATAATTGCAAACAGCATATTTTAAAATGTCGCTTTAGAAGTATTCAAACTAAGTGGGGGAAAAAATACTATGTATTATTAACACTTCTATAGGGCTCATATGTTTCAGACACTTGCCCAATGTTGGCTCATCACCACCTTAAATGTTAGGTACTCTGCTGATGCCCATTTTATAGATGAATTGGAGGCTCCATAAGCACAGGGAATTATACCTATTTGTTTGATTAACAGTCCCTGGGACATACTAGATGCTCAATAAATGGTTGGTGAATTAAATAGAACTGAGACTTGCCCAAGGTAACACAGCCAGTTAGCAGTGAAACCAGGACTAAAGGATTTGAAATTAGGTAATATGGCTTTAGGAATCTTACTCTTAACAAGTATCCCATCCTTCCACTAATAGGATGTGAATTTATAATATTGAGAAAAGGAAATAATTACCAAATAATCTTCCACTCAGTTGGTCAGCATTAGCATTTTGTAGGTATTCTCTCCTGAGGCTTTTTTCTTGTTTTGTTTTTTGGGTTTTGTGTGTGTGTGTGTGTGTGTGTGTGTGTGTGTGTGTTTTATATTATTTCCCCCCAAAGCTATGGTAACACTTTAAAAACATGTTCTGCTTTTTAAATTTAGCATTGTAACAAACCATATTTCTATACCATTGTAAACTCTTCACAGGCAAAACATCATATATTTCATTGAGAGGTTGTTACATAAGTATTCCTTATTGTTGGAAATAAGTCATTTCCACTGTTTTTTTCTTCTACAAACAGTAAATATGTTAGTTGATAAACTTCTAACAATATTTACAGTTATTTTTTAGAATTACTTCTAAAACAGAAAAAGAAAAAAATTCATGGGCCAATTGGTATAAAAATGTTAAAGGCTATTATTACTATACACTGACAAAATGCTTTCCAAAGGAGAATACCAATTTATACTCCCACCACCAATTTTCAAACGTGAAAACGGTATATGGTGGAAATTTTGTGTACTAAAACGTTTACTAATTTCATAAGCAATATATAATATCTTATTTAATTTGTATTTCTTAGGGACTGGAATAAAAAACACACATATACCTACACTATGACCCAGTAATTCCACTCCTAAATGCACACATATGTCCACCAATTCAATCCTAGAAAGATACTCAAGGGAACTAAGTACATGTCTACCATCGTTGTTTTGTTCATAACATCCAAACATTGGGAACAACTCAAATGTCCATCATCAGTAGAATAGATAAATCAACTGGAGTACCTTCATAAAATGCAACTTTAGAGAGAAATTTGAGAAAGAATAAACTCCATGCAACATGAATGCCTCTCACAGACATTATGTTACATAAAAGAAATCAAGCACAGAGAGGGAAACAGTGTAAAATTCCATGTTACATTGCATTCAAGGACAGGCAAAATTAACCAATGATAGCAGAAGACAGAATAGTGATGGGGGAAGAAAGGGGGATGGGCATTGACTAAGCTTCTGGATGCTGGAAAGTTTCTAAATCTTGATCTAGATGGTGGGCAGATGAGTGTATACAGGTGTAGAAATTCATTGAGCTTAACATGAATTTAATTTATTATACAAAGGTTGGGCCTGTATGGAGAGTTAAAAATGTGAAGGTAAAAGTAAATAATAAAGCATGAATTTTGAAGAATTCTGTAAATATGCAGACCTTCTAGTGAAGGTCCTTTAAGGTAAATGGTTCACTGCTCTGTTTTATGGGAGTGGGAATTGGCTTTCAGAGTATATCATGCTCTGCTGTTCAGGGAGTTAGATAATGAACTCACTGAACTATTTACACATATGTTTGAAGGTTATAGGAAACTGGAATGGTGCCCAAAAGACTTAAAGAGTAAAGAAAGTCATTTCAGCAATTAACGCCTGGCAAATTTACCATTGCAATTATTATTTAAATAACTCTTTTAGGGACAAAAAAGTGATAAGACTATATAAAAATAAAAAAGGCATCATAAAAATCTTTAATAGCAGGGGTGGCACAGCATTGGGAGTCAGAATGCCTGTGTTCTGAAGGGTTATTGGGAGGTTCTTCAGTAAATTTCTGTAACACCAGGTACCCCCGGCTTTCTTCTCCCTGTCTTTCCTTTTCAGTCTTCTTTAAGTGCCACCCAATCTTCCTCTTTTCCTCTAAATGTTGGCGTGCTCCAGGGCACCATCTCCCTACATAATGGCATGTAATTCCATGATTTTAAGTACCACCAATAAGTCAACGCCTCCCAAGTTTACATCTCCAGATCTGACCTCTCACCTAATCTTCAGAATTATGTTCCCACCTGCTTGACTTCTCCATTAGGTGCCTCATAGGCATCCCAAGTTTAAAGTCTTGATTTTCCAAAACTATTCTTCTCCCAGCTTCGCCACCTCAGGCCAAAGTAGCCTCAAAACCCCAAACCCAGAAATAAAGATCATGAAACGGCAAAAGCCCTTTTCCATTTTTGCTTTTATTCACAGAACTTATCACCATTGTCTGTACCATACATTAGTTTTTTTGTGTTTTTTTATATATTTGTATTGATTTCAGAGAGGAAAGGAGAGGGAGGGAAGAAGAGAGAGAGAGAGAGAGAGAATCATTGATCAGCTGCCTCCTACATGCCCCCTATTGGGGATTGAGCCCGCAACCTGGGCATGTGTCCTTGACCGTAATCAAATCCAGGATCCTTCAGTCCGCTGCGGCCAATGCAGGCATATACCCCGACAGGATATTGAACTGAGATCTCCTGCTTCATAGGTAGATGCTCAACCACTGAGCCACACTGGCTGGGCCATACATTAGTATTTTTATTATCTGTCTTCCCAAACAAGAATGAAAGCTCCATGAGAACAGGGGCTCTGTCTTGTTAATTGCTGTATCATCAGTGCCTAGAACAGTGCCTGGCACATTATTGGCACCTAGAATATGTTGGTTCAATGAATGAGTGATATATTGACCATCATATATTCCTGATTAAAATAATTTTAATACTATAAAGAATCATCTTTAGCAGTACTATCATTTATTTATTGGGTTACTGGGAAGTTTAAATAAGCATTTTAGAAAATGTCTGTTTTTTTTTGTGTGTGTGTAATAAAAATGGCAGATTGCTGTCTCTGCAAGGACAATGACCTCACAAAAACTCTGACATTGGCATTTGTAGGTGGAAGTCAGAAAGTTTGTGTTTAAGTTTTGATTCTGTTCCCAATTATTAAATGGGGGACCTTAGGTTACTTTTATAATCTCTCTGACTCAGATACTCTCATCCATAAATTGAAAATAATTAAACCAGTCTCACAAGGTTATAATGCAAATTGCTTTAAATGATACCATGTTTATGAGCCTGTCAATCAAGTACAAGTTCCTAAAAATGGAGACATCCGCATTTATGTAAATTATGCCATTGATCATTATGCTTTCCTAAGAGGTCAAGTACAGTTTCAAACAATATTTATTATCCTTTAAATAACATTTATTTATCCTAATCATAAATACATACTAAATAAAAATTGTGAACTCTTAAAATATTTTTTTAATTTTTCAATTACATTTTATATACAAAATTAGTGTCAGGTGTATAACCTAGTGTTTAGACATTTATATAACTTATTAGAGGCCTGTTGCACGAAGAGATTCGTTCAATAGGCCTTCCTTTCCCCTAGCTGCTGGCACCAGTTTGCCTCCGGCACACAGGGCCCAGGCCTTCGCTCTGGCCAAATTCTGGCCAGAGCCAGCACCAGAAACGTCAGGCTTCGCTCCTCTGCCACCCCGGAACCGTGATCCGCCGGAAATGTCAGGCCTTTCGCTGCTCCACTGGCCCCGGAACCGTGAGGCCTCGCTGCTCCACTGGCCCCGGAACCGTGAGGCCTCGCTGCTCTGCTGGCCCGGGGCTATCAGGTTTCGCTCCACTGCTTGGAGCCTACGTATGCAAATTAACCACCATCTTTGTTGGCGGTTTAATTTGCATATTGTGCTGATTAGCCAATGGGAGGTGTAGTGAAGGTATGGTCAATTACCATGTTTGTCTATTATTAGATAGGATAGAGTAAATATTTTTTAAATGAAAGTTACCTACCTCCCAGAGATAATCACTGCTGACAATTTGGTTACATATTTTTCACACCTTTTTAACATGTATATATATATATGGTATTTTAATCTGTTCTTATTTTAGTAATGTCATTCAAATTCTTAAAGAAGATGACTTATAAAAGCTCTATTTCTTTTCTTCTGAGCTCTTATTGGTGGTCTATGGGCTGATTTACATGTTTACAGCCATAATAGCATTGTTAATAAATTTGTCATTATTTCCATGGGTGAAATGTCCAAATGGAATTACTGGATAAAAGGTAATTAAAACAATTGAATTTTTTTATGCATTTTGCCAAATTCTCTTCCAAAAACACTCCCTAATTTACACTAAAATTGCTAGTGTATAATTGCCTATTTTCACACATTCTCATGAAATACTGAATTGCAGTGTGAAATAAAAAATCACAAATACCATTGTGGTACACACACACAAAATCTTATTATTTTATTTTTATAATATGTAATACTATATTTTAATATCAATGCTTAAGGATTAGTTTATTATATTTGTAAAAATGTGTGGTATTATATTTTTGTTTTCAGTAAAAATCTGAATTTCACCATCTAATAATAGTGATTGTCATTTCTTTCTGAGTACATTTTCAGATATCTTTTATAAGGACAGACAGGTAGTTAGATAGGAAGAGAAGGAAGAGGGTGAAATAAGGTTTGATTAGTAATAGTCAATTCTCATTATTGGTGGATTCTGTATTCACACATTTGCCTGCATGTGGCACTGTGGTGAGCATTTCACAATATGTGCAACTACCTAATCCTTATGCTGTACACCTGGAACTAATACAATGTATATGTCAACTACACCTTGATTTAAAATTTTAAACAAAAAACAAATTAAAAATAATAATTTACTCGTAACCCCCACATCCATATTCTTCTTTTTTTTCACCACAGGGGTTGCAAACCTTTATTTGATTGATTTCTAATATTTACAAATGCCCAGGCTGCGACATTTGTATCTTTTCACTGAAATAAACATAAGAGTATTTCTGTGATTTGCCACATTGACAATTGA
>NW_006299715.1:2944319-2973774 GCF_000327345.1 Myotis davidii
CTTTAGTTGCTTTAAAATAGCAATACCAATCATACCGACATGCACATGTCTTTAGTGATAACGTTTACATTTTTATTTGGTTTGTCAGGGTACGGAAGAAACTTGGTACTCCCTCTCCCTTTTGTTCATGTGCTTTATTTTTTGTCTCTTGTGCCGAGCTATCGCAAACAGTAAAAGATTGCACATCCATATTCTTGATGCTTTAGCTGGTCAATCCCTGACATGCACAGAGGGGCAAAATATTTGAGTCACTCGACTTGCACTGTTCCCCACTGAGGTCACACAAGGAAATGTTCTGCCTTCCTGCTTCAGATTAAGTGGCCTCTGTGCAGTTTACTTAGTGCCAAATGCTCTGCATTTTTGAGCATTCTATAGTGATTTAATTATTTAAATTGGCCCCTAGGTTTTGAAGGGCTAACGTGTTGGCCAGTGTTCCTAAGTGAAGGAAAGCTGTGATGTGCCTTAAGGACACATGTGTTAGATAAGGGTGTTCGGATGTGAGTTGCAGTGCCAATGGCCTTGAGTTCCCTGTCAAGGATTCAACAGCCTGTAATAGTGAACTAGGTATCTTTAAAACAGAAATACACATAAAACAGGGTTATGTGCTGATCAGTGGATGAAAATGCTGTGATCAGAAGCTCACAGGAACCTAATCTGTATTTCCATAAGCAATAGTTCCGTATTTGCTAATTAAGTTTTTGCCACGACTATAGAACATAACTACCATGGATATCAAGAATGGGCTGTGCTTTAGAAAACGTAGAAATAAGATTTTTTAATGGATCATGTTATAAGTGCTATTAATAATATTAAATTTATTTTACTTGAATTAACAGTAAAAGCATAAATCGTGTAGAATTAAAGGATTTGCTGAAAATTATTCAATTATCTTCCTAACACGATATCAGTGCTGAGATAGAAACATCAATGATGAGAGAGAATCATCGATTGTCTGCCCCCTACCGGAGATTGAGCCTGCAACCAGGGCATATGCCCTGACCAGGGAATGGAACTATGACCTCCTAGTTTATGGGTCGACACTCACCACTAAGACACACCAGCAGGGTTCAATTTTTAAATGATCCCTCTACATTATTAAATCTCAAGGGAGGAAAATGATTTTGAACTTACCAAGAGGCTGGAGACATCATGCCTGTAAACTGTGCTTCAATAGCACCATTCTCGGACCCTCTGATGCGCGGACAGTGGAACACGCATACTTGCTGGCATACACATCTCTCCTCCACCTTTCACCCCGAGTGTGTTAAATGGTTACTGTAGCCTTATCAGAAGCTATGTCATTAGTAATTGGAACTGTGAGCATAAATTCAACAGGTTTTCAGACTTGATCTGTTTTGAATCTGATTCAATATCTACCCCCAGGATTTTGACCACAGTTTCCCCACTCCTGAACTCAGATTTTGCAATGAAGCAGTTTGGCATTATGGTTTCTATTATTCTCATTATCAGTGATTACTGGGCTCGAATTGCATTGTTATATTTAGAGCAGAGGGACATGCCTTTGAAATGCACACACACACACACACACACACAGTACATAACCACATCACACAGAACTAGGAAACCCCTCACTGCCCCACTTACCAGGGAACAAACTGTGAACAGGCCTGGGTAAAACAGCTGCCACTGTCAGGGGAAGCCAACCACCCTGAATACTATCTCCAGGTCCAAGAGCCACACAGCTTGGTGCATATTGACAGTCCAAAACTGACCTAGAAAGAAACAATGGCCTAGCCCTAGCTGAATTTCATTGATCCTAAGACACACATTTTTGTCACATTTTAACAGTTCTTTAACTGAAGTGTGCTTTACAATTGATGTCATGTCGGAGTTTAATCAGCAATGGTTTTTGTTTGTTTCTTAGTGAGTCATAAAAGCAACAGTGCATCTTAGAACTGATGGCATCTTTGACCCAACAAAATGCAGAAGCTCAGACCTGAAAGGCAGTCATGAAGGGGCTGGGGGAATCTGTGGGTGAATGGCAGGGAGAGAAGAGGTTTGGGTAACTGGGGCAGAAAATGGCAAAGGTGAATGAGTAGGAAGATTCACAGTCATGGACAGGGAATATTTTAGTGGAAAGAATGTGCAAAGGTCACTTGTCCATGAGCTTTCTCTTCAAATATTTGCCAGGCTGCTGTGTGGAAAGACAGAACACAGCAGTTGTGGGCAGCACCTGAGGGCAAAATTATGACCAATAAGTAGATTAAATGGTGCCACTTTGGGCTCCTAAAAGTAACAATTTAAGTTTTTTTTTTTAAATTGGACAAACTTCTACATGAGAAAATGAGGTTTATTGGAAGGAGTAAGGAAGAGACATGTTGCTTTAGAAGGCATCTCTGCCTTGAATTTGAGATTTGATGTAGCAACTTCTCTTCCAGTTTTAAGTTCTAAAACTGTAAGAATGTATACCCATTTTAGCCTCTTCTATGAAATTATTTTATGCAAATAATCAAAAAGAATAATGGATAAATGTGTAAGAAGCTGTTCATTGTAGACTAAGAAAAATTAAATCCATTTTCATATACTGCGATATGGTTAAATAAACACCACGTGATTAAATACACAGCTGCTTAAAATGACCATTATGAAAACCATGTACCAGCAAGAAAAATCGCATGAGATAAAATATCGAGTGAATAAATTACAGTACAACATTACATCTTCACTGAGAGGGCATAAAAATATGTCGGCATATGAGCAAGCACTAGATAGTTATAGAGAAATGAAAATGTGATTTTTTTTTTGAATGGCAGAATTCTAGGTTAGTCTTTTTCTTTTTTAATTTTTTGATTTCTGTTATCATTGTCTTAGTGGGTGAAGCAAGGCCTGTTGTAGGGAAGTTAACTCCTGCTCCTACTCTGAGGAGCACAAACTGGGGCCTCTCCAATAGGATGAACACGTACTGTAAGCTGTTAGTGTGCCCTCTCAAAGTACTTTTTTTTTATAAAGGATAATCTGAAGTTGTTTGAACCTAATCTATATATATAAATCGGGAATATGCTAATTAGTCAAGTGTCACGACCCCTCAGGAGGAGGCTGCATCAGGAATGCTCAGGAGGAACTGTGCACAGATGGGTGGGAGGGGACTGCCTGCTGCCCCAACCCCAGCAGCTGCAGGGAGGCTGGGGCTGGGCGCGGGCCTGAGAGGAGGCACAACACACAGAAACGCCTGCCCCCACCCCAGGGGACACAATGCAGCGGCTGGCACTATGCGGGTCAGGCTCAGGTCCTAGCCCCCACCACCCCCGCAGGGTGCCTCCTTGCACGATTTCAATCCCATGCTGGGCCTCTAGCTACTCAATAAGTAGACATATTAGGGGCCCCATAAAGAACTTATTGCCGAAACCGGTTTGGCTCAGTGGATAGAGCGTTGGCCTGCGGACTGAAGGGTCCCAGGTTCGATTCCAGTCAAGGGCATGTACCTGGGTTGTGGGCACATCCCCAGTGGGAGATGTGCAGGAGGCAGCTGATCGATGTCTCTCTCTCTCATAGGTTTCTAACTCTCTATCTCTCTCCCTTCCTCTCTGTAAAAAATCAATAAAAAATATATTTTAAAAAAAAGAAATTATTAAGACAATAAGAGCATTGGGAAACACGGGTTTTTGCAGAAACTTTTCACTAGTCCCTTCACTCAAATAGCTTGTGGTCTAGAGGCAAAAACGAGACCATAAATGAATCAATGAAACAAGCGTAATAAATGCGTAATAAATCACACATTCTAGATGACCACAAAATAAGGAGGGGTACTAGGAGGGGAGGTGGGGAAGACAGGTAATTAGATGATATAGAAGGAATGAAACAAGCTGTACAGGAAGAATATTGCTAAGATTAGTCATTTTATCTAAATAATAAATGTTCTTTTTAAATCAAATAAACCACTTTATACTAAAAAATGGTAATCACCTGCCTCATTCACCATCAAATTCCCAGTCCTACTCCCAAATGTCCATCAGTAGATGAGTGGATAAAAAGCTGTGGTACATTTACACAAATGGAATACTACATGGCAAAAAAAATAAAAAATAAAAAAGAAAGAAAGAAAGAAAGAAAGAAAGAAAGAAAGAAAGAAAGAAAGAAAGAAAGAAAAGAAAATCTTACCTTTTACAACAGCATAAATGACCTGGAGATTATTATGCTAAGTGAAATGTATTTATTTTTTAAATAAACAAATCACTCCTTTTATCATTATACTTTTTCTCCCAACTACCCCAACAGACATTTTAAAATCTATCAGTAATTTTTACAAATGTTCAACCACAATTTCAAATACTGTGTCCATTTCTGCCTCATTCTCTCCCTTCCTCCTCCCACTCACCATGCATCCTCTCTCTCTTTGCCCTCAGTCCTGGGCTCCTATCTGGACCTATTGATCTCTGGGCCTCCTATCCAGCCTTCCTGATGAGCCTTTTGTCTCTCAACTCTTCTCTACACCAGGCATTAAATGCCCTGAGTCTTTAATTCCATGCCTTACTTCTTCTTTACCAACTCCTCATTTTATAAATTACACCCCTTTGTAGCTTTCTAAGAAGAGACGTGTAGTGGTAATATGTTTGAGCCTTTCATGTTAGAAAATGTCTATATACTACTTTGAACCTACAATCAATACTTTGGTTGAATATTGAATACTAGGTTAAATATAATTATCCCTCTGCATTTTGAAAATGTTGTTCTTCAGTTTTAGCATCCATTGGTGATGTATTTTGAAGCCATTGTGAATTGTGAATCTCTCTCTCTCTCTCTCTCTCTCTCTCTCTCTCTCTCTTTTCTCTCTTTCATACACACACATACACACACACACATCTTTATTCCAGGTGTTCTAAAATTTTACAACCACATGCCTTAGTGTAATGTCCTTTAGCAAACAGTGTGCTGATCAGTCAGGGAACTTGACAAGACATTTATATAAGTCACCTAGGGGAGAGATTCCTGCATTATTCCTTTGATAATTCATCCTTTCCATTTTCTCTGTCTTCTCTTTCTGAATCTCCTAATGTATAGATGTGGAAGTCCCTGGATTGAGCGTCTACTCTTTTTATCTTTTCTTCCATTTTGACTATCATTTTGCCTTTAATCATGCAACAAAGTGATTTTGCAAAACTTTTATGTGCTTTTACACTTCTTTGGGATGGAGGGGAGGAATAAAAACATTATTTTCCCCCAAGCTGTTGTTTTTTCTGATGGTTCCTTTCCCCAAGTATTTTATTGGTATTCCATAGATGCAACAATTTTCTGATCTTTCTGAAAATATTAGTTGCAGATTTTTTAAAATGTTTTCCTCTACTGCCATCATGGTCTCTCTTTTACTGAGTTCCCTTTCATCGTTGTCTTCTGGTGGTTTATTTCAGTGGTTAGTTGGGGTTTTGGTGTATTTTCATCTCTTTCATGTGGAACACCACCTCAAATAAACAGTTCTCTTGGATTGTACATTTGTATGTTTTGTAAAGAGTAAAGCAGCAAATGTTTTACCTGGAGCTCTGTGAGCATCGGCAGAGACTGATTGACCATGTTTTACTGGGGGTAATAGAAGGGCATGCCATCCTTGTTGTAGAGATGCTCCAAATGTCTGTCTCTGGAACTTTTTTCTCTGGACCTACTTCATTTCTCTGCAAAGTGACCTTCCAGTCTGCTGCTGGAGAGATCTTGAAAAAGGCTGTATGTCTGGGTGCTGGCCCGCTAAGGCAAAAGCAGAAGTGTGCTGAGGGTCTCCTGTTACTTAGATTATGCTTATTCCTCTATTGTAACCCAATGCCACCCTACCCTGCTCTCCCAAGAACTAAGTGTCCCTGAAACCAGAGTTTCACTAGTTTAATTCTCCAAAGGCAAGGAAGAAATCTTCAAGGATTATGGAAGGACCTAGGGGGTCTGCCGGTCACCCAGTTTTAGTCTGTTCGAGCTTCCACTGTTCCCCATACTCCTCCTACAGAGCCACTCGGAGGCTCCTGGGCAAGTCAACGGAGGCATTTAAGTGAGAATTTTCTCCACTGTGCTGAGCTGTTTGCCACACCTGCCTCTGTTTCCTATAATCAGCAAAGCGGTTGAATTCTTCCTTCATTATTATCTCTCCCACTAGTCCTCTTGTCCCTGCAGACTAGTCTCTTTACTCTTCTGCCACCATTTCAAGGGTTGAGGAGGAGGGAAAGATAAGCGTGTGTGGACAAAGCATTACGATTAACCAGAACCCTATCCATTGTAAAGGAACATTGGATTTAGCCAAAGGAAGAAAATAGAGCAGTCCAGGCAGAGTGCTACATGGTTATCTTCTGGCAGACACATAAAATGATCTATCCATGGGGAAGACCTTCTAACTGCTCCAGAAGAGACATCAAAGTAGCACGGCACTTAATTTTTAAGCTCAAGATCTGGAAGGATACAGACTTCATCTGTGGTCTCTCACTTAGTACCTACGTATCTACCAGAAAAATTAACCCCTTTAGACTTTCATTTCCTCAACTGTCAAATATGGAGGACAACTGGATCTACCTCAAAACTTACTGAGCCATTTAAATGAGGCAATGCTTTGTGAAGAGTTTAGCACACTACCTAGCAAAACACTAAGCACCAAATAAACAAATGATCATCATCATCAACATTATCATTATCAATGCAAATACACCATAATAGAAAAAATCTGACTAAAGAGAATGGCAACAATAATTTAGATGAGTAAAAAAGAAATTTGTTTGAAAAATCAGCAATAGAGCTATGAAAGCTTCACATTGGATTCTGCTTCCTGGAGTTATTTGAACACTTAAACTAAATATGAGTATTTGTGTAAGGTGCTACTTTAGAACCAATCACATAGGTATGCATTATGTGGTAGCTATTTTGTTATCATTGTTATTACATGCGATAAGAGCAGGACAAATAAGGCACTTTCAAAGTTCAGAAATGGAAAGTTGAGATTAAGCACCAAAGGCTTAAAAACTGGCCAACAATACACTCTTCAATTCCATCCAATTCCCTACAGAAACTCCCATTATTTTCTCCTACAGGGGCCTTGTACATATCTTAAACATCTCATTATCTGTTCTTCTCTTCCCCACAGAGACCATCACTGTTAACGGGAGGGACCCAGGGGGTCTAATTCTCTTCTACATCCCCAGCACCTAGCACCGTGTCTGGTACTCAATCATTTTTATAGTAAATTCTCTAAATAAATACATTTTAAAATAAATGAAGTGATGGGAAGTTTAGCATGCATTTCATTTCATGTTCAAGTCCTAACATGCCTATAAATAGTTCAGCCTTTTAGTTACTTTTTTTACGAAGTGTCTTATTCATAAACTAGGCACATTGAGCAGCACTGAATAAAACAACCTAATTTATTCCAACTCTTTTCACAAATCTCCCAGGTTGGCAAATTTCACAGGAGCTTCCCCGGCAGCACTGGTCCCCCATTTTGCAAAAGGGTTGGTGGCAAAGTGTTTCCGAAAAAGCCTACAGGACTAACTGTATTTCTTTCCACCTAATGCACATATCATACTTTCTTATTAGCTAGACATTGTGTCACAGATTGTTAAAATGAAACAATGCTTGTTAAAGCAAATGTAAAAAAAGATATTCTCTGTAATGTCTTAACTTTCACTCTTTGTAGACTTGCCAAAATACAGGACTCAAAGCTTTTCTGTCACTGAGGGGAGTGATTGACTTTTTCTGCATAGGACCTGGGGTCGAAAAGCATCCTATGATGAAATCTCATACTCTGATGGTGCATTTTTACTTCTCAAAGGGCTTTCAGGCGTTTATATCATTTGGTTCTACCTAGTAATCCAGTGAGAATAATTCTGTTCTTGCAATGGAAAAACAAAGACTAGGCCAGGTTTAGGTGACGGAAGTCAAGGTCACAGAAGGGGCTGAGAGCAGCAATCTAGAAAGGAGACCTAATTCTCTTCTTGGCCCTGAGTCTACTAAGCTATATAACCTGGGCCTGTCACCTCATCATTCTGGGTCTCAGCCTCCTTATTTGAAAACTGAGAAGGTTAAACTAAGAACCCTCCTACTTCTAATACTCAAATAATAGAATCCAACCTGGATTTTCTGAGCTTTTTTCCACAGTTCAGAACAAGGTAGATTATTCTCTCGGATTCAACCTCTTCTATCCCTAAGAACCCAATGAATCTTTGTTTCTCAGTTTTCAGTTGCTTACTTTGAAAAACAACAAACTCTATAAATAGACTGAGGACTGCTAATTGCCAGGCACTCAAGGTGAAGAAGCCAGTGAATGCCCTCGAGGAACTTCCTGCCTAAAGGAGGCACATAAGCAGCTACAAAGCCTTCTTGAGGCTGCAGTAATGGAGAGATGATATACAAGGTGTACAGCTGGCGTGGTGAAGTGGTTGAGCCTCGACCTACAAACCAGGAGGTCACTGTTTGATTCCTGGTCAGGGCACCTGCACGGATTGTGGGCTCAATCCCCAGTGTGGGGTATGTAGGAGGCAGCCAATGGATGATTCTCTTACATCATTGATGTTTCTATCTCCCTCTTCTTCTCCCTTACTTTCTGAAATCAATAAAAAATATATGTATTTTTTAAAAGATAAGCTCAGGTGTGCCTTCCTCAAGAAGTGCTTCCTCCTGTTAAGGTTCAGGAACAAGATACTGTGGTGATAGGTGGCAGCAGGTGCTTTCATGAAGGCACAGCCAGAGAACAGCCAGTCCTCCTGCATGTGAGACAGAGTTGAAAGAGAAGTATATACCAAAGAGACAAGGTTGGAGATGTGTGCTGAGATCCAACTGTGAGTGACTGCTCTTGTTGACATGAACTGTCACTTTTTAACCTTGTTTTATTTATTTATGTTCTGCCTTCCTCTCAAAAGTATTTGAAGTTGTTTGTCCCCAACACAATTCTTATGTCGAAGTCCTAACCCCCAGGAATGAGAGCTTCCTTCTGCACACACGCCTCCCTCCTAGGTCAGATTCGACAGCGTCACACACACACCCTTGTTTATATATGAGCTCTGATGGTAACTGGCTGTGTGATTTGGGCCCAGTTAGTTAACTTCTTTCTGTTCCTTCATCTTGATCAATGATATGTCATAACTAAATTGAAAACCAAAGCAATGCACATAGAGACTCCTCATATAGTTTCTGCCTCATAACAGGAGTCCAAATGTGAATCTCCTCGGTCTCTTGCTTTCCTTATAATGGAGTACACATTTCCCCATAGAAGGAGTAAGTAGGCCTCTAAACACTTCACAATTTTAAGATATGCTTTTTCTTTTAATAATATAATCTGGAAGCCTTCTACATTAGGCAGAAAATCAAGGTGATGGCTAAGTAATAAGATAACAATAAAGTAAAATTTTATTTTAGAAAAAATTAATTATTGTGAACTAAACATCCACATTAGTATCTTAAATTTTTTCATTAAAAAGCAAACCCGGTCTACTGAGTTTACTTATGAACTTTGGCTGAGGTTTACACTTAGGACAAATGTTTTCAATTTCATTATATGCTACCAAATCAACCAAATCATGCATGTAAACTCAACCTCCATATCTTGCAAACATACTTCTGTTTTCAGCGCCTTACACTATTAATTTCCATTTTTAAATTTTTTTCTTCACTTCTCAGTAGCTGAGTGCTCCTTAAACCAAGAAAGACCAAAAAGGGAACTCTCTCAATCATGGGTTTGAGGTCACTTAATCCCAGTGATCTTTGACTTCCCAGAGGTTAAAGCCAAATTTAAATCAAAGTTCTTTTCCAGAACTAGCAACAACGAGTTTATTTCTCTTCAAGCTCATTTGCCATGGAAGAATAGAGAAAATTCAGTGGTACTATGATTTGCTCCAAGCCCAAAACTCCAGGTTAATATTCTGCTTCACTTAATATGACCCAGTAGTAACAATTATTAAAACAGGAACAAACATGCAGTAAAAATTACAAGTTCTTTCCCACATGAAGCTCTTTTCCTGGGTAGCTTTGTCCCCAGACTGAACTTGGCTAGAACTTTCTTGTCATGCAAGCATTTTCAAATACAGCTGCCTCACAAGAGACTTCCCTTGACCAAGTGATCTGAAGGAAACCCCCAATCACTCTGGTTCGAGCCCCATTATAACTCCCTCCACAGCACTGACTACAAGCTGATCTTTCACCGTGTGCTTTTGTATGACTTTCCCTTCATGGCATCTCCTTCATCCCCCATCCTCCTCCTCAAATATAAACTCTGTGATTGTGGAGGCTACTATATTTCCAGCACCAAGAACTGTGCCTGGAACATAAAGGGCTTATTAGTTTTTTATTGCTGCATAACAAATTACCATCATTCTGGTGAGTTACACCAACACTCATTATTAGCTCACAGTTCTGGAGGTCAGACATCCAGGGGTAGGTTGGATAAGTGTTACAACCTGGCCAGGGCATCAGAAGCTGAAATCAAGGTGTCAGCCAGGCTGAGTTCTTGTCTGGAGCCTCTGGAGAAGAATCTTCTTCTGAGCTCCTTCAGCTTGTTGGAGAGAGGTCTCTATTTCCCTGCTGACTGTCAGCCAAAAACCATTCTTAGGTCCTAGTAGCCACCCACCATCCTTACCAAGGGGTCCCCTCCATCTTCAAGCCAGCAGGGCATGTCAAATCCCCCTTGTGCTTTGAATATCTGACTTCATCTTTATTTAAATAAATATATATATTTTTATTGATTTCAGAGAGAGAGGGATAGGGTGAGAAGGAGATAGAAACATCAATGATGAGAGGGAGTCATAGATTGGGTGCCTCATGCACTCCCCATACTGGGGATTGAGCCCACAGCCGAGACATATGCCCTGACCAGGAATCGAACCGTGACCTCCTGGTTCATAGGTTGACACTCAAGCACTGAACCACTCAAGCTGGGCTGACCTCCTATTCTATAACCAGCTGGGAAACTCTGTGTTCAAAGGAGTCATGTGATTCAGTCAGGCCTACCTGGATAATCTCCATATCTTCAGGTCAACTTGCCAAGTAACATAACTCCATCTAAATCCATCATATGCACAGTCCTGGGGATTATATAAAACATGCACACCACAGGGAGGGAATCTTGGCCTGTTGTAGAACTGTGACTACCACAGAAGGTATTCTGCAAGCATTTGTTGTATTAAAAAAAAATGAATAAAAATGTGTTCATCTAAAATCATAAATAATCTCACAAGTGTTAGCATTGAAGTAATTATGACATCATGAAAAGGTTAAAGTGTGCCCTGACCAGTGTGGCTCCAGTTGGTCAAGCAAAGCCCCAGGCACTGGACAGTTGCAGTTCAGTTAGGGAATATACACAGGTTGCAGGTTCAGTCCCTGGTTGCGGTGCATATAGGAGGCAGGTGATCGAAGTTGTTTCTCTCTCTCTCTCCCTAAAAATAAATAAAAACCTATATTTTTAAAAATTGTTAAAGTGGATATGAATAGTCATGCTCCATCAAAGAAAGACTATCCTTTCCTTACATTTTAGGACTCAGAAAGATTAAATTCTAATTAGCTAACAAAGTTTAAAACGATGAAAACAAAGGAGGGAACAAAGATGGCAGCATAGGCAAATGCCTGTACTCGCCTCCTCCACAACCACATCAAATTACAGCTAAAATACAGATCAACTATCATCCAGAACCATTGGAAAGTTGGCTAAATGGAAGTACTGCAACTAGAGAAGTAAAGAAAAAGGCACACTGAGACTGGAAGGAGGTGCAGAGGTGCAGAGGTGCAGAACAGGCTGGTCCAGCAACCATTTGTGTGGCTTTTTTTTAATTGGGAGGGAGATCTTCTCAGCGGAGACTGCCTGGAGAAGCAAGGGATCCCAGCCCCACACCAAACACCCAGCCTCAGGTCCTAGAGCTGAGAAAAGAAGTCCCCATAACTATGGGCTGTAAACACCAGTGCAAATTGGAGCTCAGTGACAGAGAGGCTTCTGGAGACACAGCTATTCCTCTTAAAAGGCCAGCACTACAAACTGAACTTACAAGGTCCTTCTTCCTCTGAGCTCCAGTGTCAGGGCGAGGTACTTGGGGACACATTCATCTGGCATCAGGACAGGAACTTTGGGGTGACTTTCTCCCAGACAGAGGTACTCACAGGGATCATTGCTCCTGTGTTGGGACCTCTGACTGGTAGCCATTTCTTTTTGGTCCACCCAGGTGATACCCTAAGGCCCATCTTATCCAATTTACAACCCTACCCAACCTGCCTGCAGTGGCTTTTGCATAAGAATGGTCTATCCTTGAAAGTTTCAAACAAGCTACAGCTGGATCAGGGTGCCCAAACCTATCAATAAAAGACCCAAGATCCTTCACCAGCATCAGCCTGCCTTGCTTCACAGCTGGGCCACATCTGGGCCCTTCCAAACCTGATACAAAAAGGAGAAATCTTCAGATCTCTCTGTAGCTCCTTCTGGGTAGGTAGCCCCAGGCAGTGGCTGACTTTGCACCTCCCTGGAGACCCAAGAGCCAGTGTATTCAGTGGTCAGTATCAGACCATACCAGATTACAACTCTACACATCTACAAGCAACACACTCAAGGGGCAGACTCAGTGAGCACCAAAGCCCCAGTAAAGCAAGTCCTGTTCCATAGGGGTGGCTCCTACATACCATCTCTCCCATTGTAGTCGCAGCTGATCCTCACAGCAAATTGGCCTGGAGGTCAATTCCTCCCAGTGATACCAACAGCAATCAAGTCTCAACTAAAATCCGATGATCACAGCCTACAAAGGGGTGCACCTAGAGCAGGGGTCCTCAAACTATGGCCCGCCAAAAACATTTATCTGGCCCTCTGGGTGTTTTTGCCGCCACTGCCTGTCCTGCTTAGCAACCAACTCATCCCGGGCCCACAGTGCGCATGTGTGGAATGTCTGAGGGACAGTGAACTGGCCCCCTGTTTAAAAAGTTTGAGGACCTCTGACCTAGAGTTTCCAGCTCAGGTGACTGGGGCGGCTGAGCCAGTGGGCCCTATAGGACACCTACTACCAAAGCCCCAGTAAAGCAAGTCCTGTTCCATAGGGGTGGCTCCTACATACCATCTCTCCCATTGTAGTCGCAGCTGATCCTCACAGCAAATTGGCCTGGAGGTCAATTCCTCCCAGTGTTACCAACAGCAATCAAGTCTCAACTATAAGCCTATGATCACAGCCTACAAAGGGGTGCACCTAGAGCAGGGGTCCTCAAACTATGGCCCGCCAAAAACATTTATCTGGCCCTCTGGGTGTTTTTGCCGCCACTGCCTGTCCTGCTTAGCAACCAACTCATCCCGGGCCCACAGTGCGCATGTGTGGAATGTCTGAGGGACAGTGAACTGGCCCCCTGTTTAAAAAGTTTGAGGACCTCTGACCTAGAGTTTCCAGCTCAGGTGACTGGGGCGGCTGAGCCAGTGGGCCCTATAGGACACCTACTATACAAGGCCATCTACCAACTCAAGGAGACATAGCAACTCTACCTAATACATAGAAACAAACCCAAGGAAGCAGCCAAAATGCAGAGACAAAGAAACGTCACAAATGAAAGAAATGGAAGAAAGCAAACTACTGAATATAGAGTTCAAAACCACAGTTATAAAGTTACTCAAGAATATTCTAGAAACCTCCAAGCAACTTAGTAAGACTTTCAAGGACCTTAGTGAGAATGCCAAACACACGGAAAAGGACCAGTCAGAAATTAAGCATAAGAATCCAAAAATATGAATACAGTGTAAGGAGCCTCTGGGACAACTTCAAGGGTCCCAACATCTGAATTATGGGGATGCCAGAAGAAGAGAGAGAGCAAGCAATTGAAAACTCAGCTGATTTCTCAACAGAAACTATGCAGGCCAGGAGTGGCAAGAAATATTCAAAGTGATGAATAGCAAGGATTTACAACTAAGATTACTTTACCCAACAAAGCTATCATTTACAGTTAAGGGTCAGTAAAGAGCTTCACAGACAACCAAAAGCTAAAGAAGTTCATCACCACCAAACTAGTATTATATGACATGCTGAAAGGTATTCTTTAAGAAGAGGAAGAAGAAGAAAAAGAAAAACATCAGAAATATGAACAACAAAATGGCAACATATACATACCTATCAACAATTGATCTAAAAATCAAAATAAATGAATAAGAAATCTAATGAACAGAATAAACTGGTGAATAAAATAGAATCAGAGGCATGCAAGTGGAACAGACCAACAATTCTCAGAGAGAAGGAGGGTTGGGGGGAGCAGGGAGAGATTAAACAAAAAATCTTATATGCATATATGCATTACCTATGGACACAGACAATAGGGTGATGAAGTCATTGGGCAGGGTGGGAACCAGGTGAAGGGAGGCAATGGGGAGAAAAAAAAGAGGGACATCTGTAATAATCTCAACAATAAAGATTTTAAAAAATTAAAAATTAAAAAAAAAAGACGAGAGCAAAAATGATACTAAGGCTGGGTGTTCATTTGACTCAGCCACTCACTGGCTCTGACTGTGGGCAATTTAACACCTACAAGTCAGGATTCTGCTTTCTGAAATGGGCAGCAATTCCACAGGTAGCTGTGAGGTTTAAATTATCAGATGCATGTACATCACCTAGTATGTTATCCAGAGCTTAGCATCTACTTGATAATTACTCTCAGCAGTCTGGAAAAGTCAGCTGTTTAGAGTGAAAATTCATAGACTTGTTTCATCCAGACAAGGTTTTTCAGTGGAGTTGCAGGACAAGAGAGAGGGGCTGGGGGTTTGTTCTAATGTAAGAAAATAGAGAGAGAGAGAGAGAGAGAGAGAGAGAGAGAGAGAGAGAGAGAGAGATTTCAACATTCTTTGCCCTTAGGAAGTTACCACATTGAAGAATTTCTTAGCAAATTCAGTACAGCCAGATTTTCTTTTAGCATTAGAAAAAACACCTTATTTATTTAGCTGGGTGTCATGCAAGGTAACTGACTAAAGTTTAAGGACATATTTTATTTAAAAACACTTATCTTTAGATACTGCAACCTCAGCACAGCAAAGAACTCCTAACATGAGAGACAACACAGTGCAATGGAGGTAAATCCCAGCCCTGCCACCAAATAGCTCCGTGAGGTAGGACAACTTTACATTAATCTCTGTGTACCTCTGTGTTCTCATCTGCACAATGGAAGTAATGATGTGCCACAGGGCTGATGTGAGGACTAAATTGTTCAGGGTGTACAAAATGCTTAGAACTATGCCTGACATGGAATAAGTGCTACAAAATACTTATGCTACAAAAAAGAAAAAATGGATTTAGAGAAACAAATGGAAACTGGTTGAGGTTAAGAGCAAAGCATATCTGCATCCCTGCTCTGGGCATGTCCCCATTCAGTAGACGGCAGACAACTGTGCCTACTCTATTAAGTCAATCTTCTTTTCCCACTTCACCCCATTTCATGACCTGCAGACAGGCTCCTGGAACAGATTAGATGTACAGGAGATTCACTGGGGGAATGACTTGTAGGAGCAGGAGTGGGTAGGGAGAGCATTTGGACATGAGACAGGTCAGACACCTGTGAGAGGAGAGAAGGAAGGGAGGGAGGGGGGATGGGCTAGGAAGAGCCACAGAATACAGAGCAGTTCTCACAAAGTCTCAGCCAGGTCAGGGGGCATCCAAAGAAGACACTGTCTGCTAGAGCAACCCTGTGTCAGGCTCCACCGCACCTGCCAAGCTCGGATGTTGACGAGGAGGAGCCCAGGGGAAGCACAGATTGGTGCATTCGGTTGTGAGGAGTCCAGCAGCTGCCCTCAGCTGAGCTCCCCGCAGTAGGTTCTCTTGAAGGAAGGTCGGGGTGGCACGCCCCCATGCCTGCCACAGCCCTGGAATTTCATTTATGCAAGTGAAATGCACACAGAATGTAATGTCTGCTGAACACTTGTTGGACCATCATTTGAAGAGATTCTCTGGGAGGTGGACACTACACTGGGTGTTACTACACACCTTATTATTGTTTGGGGACCAGCCGGGAAGAGGCAGCTGAAGCTAGTGGCCCTCTGGGGGGTCCCATCCATAGGGAGAGTCAGTGCCTTGCTGGTGGCATGTGTCTGGGAACTAATGCATTGAAACTTTCCTGGATTAGGTGTTTGCTAAGCATGGACTCCAGTGATGAGCAACCACTTTTTGCATGGAGGCAAATTCAGGAATAATATGTATGTACGTATGTATGTATGTATATATGTATAAGATTATGTGTGTGGGTGCATGCATGAGGGAGGTGTATTTAGAAACTGTATTTCTTTCATTCAAAACAAAAATAGCCTTACTGGGTTCCGCATACAATAATACATCTATTCTTTGGAACTTGAATTACCTATTTGATTGAATAGAAGAATGTCATTAGAAAAGTTGGCATTGCTTTTTAGCCACCAAATTTGTAACATTTAGACTTCTTTTAAAACATCAGTAATAAGGTAACTTTCTAAGTATTCTTCTTGAAATGAGATCACAAGTAAGATTCCAAAGCTGGGCAGCCCCAGCTGGCTCTTCCCTGTGTGCTGACAGCATCTCTACTGTACCTGACACTGTAAAGGCACAGAGGGCACAGAACACAAGGACTCGGTGCCAAGCCAGGGAGGACGCAGACTGCTGGGTGAACAGACAAGGACAAAACAGCCGAAACGAGTGTTTAGAAGTCCTCTGGGAATTCAGAGGAGTCAGTCACAGATAATGGTTTTGGGAATGTCAGTGATTAGCTGCGACCTCCAGACAGCCGGCTCTGCCTTGACAGGCTGCTGCACACACTTGACAGTCAGCTCTTTCCTCATCTCGCTCCAAACCTTGGCTTCCAGCTTAACCTTGGCTCTCCCAGTGCAGACGGAATCAGTGTGATCCTTGCCACCCCACCCCTGAGTGATACCATCATTCATTCACTCATCCATCCTCCACCCATCCTTAATGAAGGACATAGGAAGCACGGAATGCACTTAGATCACAGTTTGTACTAACACCAGGTCCCTTACATAATAAGTATCTATTTTGTCATATTAACTTGTAATATTAGCCAACTCGGATCCCTTCGGGAATGAATGGAAGGATAAAGAAGGTGAATTCCAGTAATTACAAAGGACCTTTCTCAGCTGCATGTTGCCCAGATGGCAAGGTTGAAAGAGAAGGAGCTTGCGTCATGATTCTCAGCATTGACCACATGTATGACCTGGACGTGAACCTCATTTTTCTCATCATTATCTGGAAAGTAAGGATAACACATCTTGCAAAGTTATGTATTAAATCATATACGTGAAAGGCAAAGACTATTGGCAAAGTAAAATGAAATGTAGAAAATAAATGTATACATATGCAAAATGGAAATTTACACTTCTTATCATTTGGATGTAGGACAAGCCCCTTCAACTAACGTAAGGTTGGGGGAAGGGAGAGGGGAGGATAATTACTATTCTCATAATAAAGAGGTGAGGATATTCCCTGAAGCTCATGCAGTTTGACTGCAGAAAGACTGGGAACCAGGCACTCAAATTGCATTTGGACTCATCCCTTCTACTCTTCTCTGTTATTTGGGTTCAGATTTTTCTTTTTTGGTGCTGACTGTCTTCCTCCATTGGGTGGAAAACATGGCAACCAGCAATATTGGAGCTGAGTTCTATGTCTTACAGCTCCAAGTAACAGAAATTACTGATTAAGTATCAAATTCTCCAAGTCCAAAAATCCTAAGGAAGGGACTCACTGTTCCTGATTAGAATCAATGACCATGCCAAGACCAATAATTGATGACCAGAGAGATAGCATTCCTTGAGTCTGGGCCCACTCCTGACACAATCAACTTTATCAGAAGATGAGTACACATTTCCTTGGCATCTCCCAACAGAGAATAAGAGAAGGCATAAGTCCTAGAAGAAGGCAATGCTGTTCCTAGAAGTGAAATACGCTAGCCAGATATAAAAGGGGTCAAAATACACAGGCATAAAATACCTTTTTTAATAAATTAGGTAATTAAAAGATAACCTGGTGTAGTTAATTACAGGAGGTATTTAGCAATATCTATCAAGATTAAATGTGTATAACCTTATGTTCACTAATTCCACTTCTAGCCATTTACCCTAAAAATATAACACATATACACAAAAAGAGATTAATTAAAAGTTTAACATATTCAATAAATATTTGGTGCATGCTGTGTGCCTATACTGTTTTAAAAGTTGGAATAATAGTTGTAAAAGAGAGAAAAGTTTTGTGTACTTATATTTGAGTGGGGAATACATGGATGATAAGCAAGTGATTGGCCCTTGGCAATTGTTTATTAAGCATTCTGTCCAATTTCAATTTTTGGGCTTCACAATCTCACAATATAAATGTGTTTTCTGTTTATGCTCAGGGAGTTTTCATTATCTTCAAAGCCCCATTTGTGATACCGTATATACTTGCAATTGGAAATGGTATGCGGTTATGTCTAATTTTTGATGGAATTGTACACTTTACAAAGAGCTTTCATATCTACTATCTCATTTCTTTCATGCACCAAAACTGACTTAGGTAAAGGCAGGCATCATTATTATTTTAATCACCCTTGAATCTCCAGAACCAAGCAAAATGCAAGGTATAAAGCAGGCACTGAATAAGAATTTGTTTGTTGAAGAAATAAAAATTAAAAGATATGGCTGAGGACAAAGAGATACTTGGGTAGCATAGCAAGTCATCTAACTCAAGACTCCCAATTCTTGGGCTTTTCCAGCTACACTGTGTTTGCAATTTCTAGAATCATCTAATCATAAGATTTTGGTTACCCCCATTTGATATGGTAGCTGCCATTTCTTCTAAAATGGAGGACCATGAAGTTTTGCTTTTTTGTTTTTAAATAAATTATTAGATATTTTGTTGATGGTTGAGTCACAAAACATGAACTGCTTTTGCAAAACCTGAACTGGTAGCAACTTAGAGCTCCAAGTACAGAGTGGAGAAAGGAGTGTTGGGAACACTCCGATCTGAGCCTCATGAAAAATCTGAGACGTGTGCTGTAATTTTCAGCACATAGGTGTGTCTTGGACCAGTCGCTCTGCCTCTCTACGAAATGAGGTGATTGTTCTAATTGAATGTTAATTCCTTCCAGCACCAAAATATGATGATGCATCAACATTTTAGTCACACCTGCTGGATAATTATGGACATCCAGGTCTTGTTTTAGTTGATGCTGAAGGACAGGCATACACATTGCAAAACAAAGTCATTTCAAACAAAGAACTGTTAAGTGCTTTGGGCTCCACAGACGCAAACTTAATTAGGAGAAGAGCAGCATTTATTCTTTTACATGATGGAATGAGTCAACAGAGGAGAGATCGTTTGGGCCCACCCTCTTTCTTGGAGAAGTAAGACTCCTCAAATGCTATGACATAACTTCACAGATATCCAGGTAAAGGCAATGGACAGGGACTATAGAGAAGGAAAGTCTGTTCTTAGGCAGTGGTTTCGTACTGAAGGTCGGCTGACAGAACCAGTCCTCAGACAGGATATTACATCATTAGCTACATCCCTCCAGATCAGAAAGAATAACAAACACGCAGTCTCCTCACCTAACTTACATGACACCCTTTGCACTGGAAAGCGAATGAGCAAATTCCAGCCTCTGCCCTGAATAACCTTGAATAAGCCATTTAATCTGGCGAAACCTCAAATTTCTAATCTACAAAATGAGGATAATAATATTTACCTTCCGAGATGTAAGTCACAAAAGTATTTAAGCACCTGGTAGGGTTCTGACACCAGATGGTGAATAAACATATGGATGTACCTCAGTTGAACCATTCACCTATTGAAGGATATCTAGGCTGTTTCCACTTTGCCTATTATAAGGAAAGTGTCTTTGAATGTTCATGCATAGGCTTTTATGTAAACATAAGTTTTCATTTCCCTGAGACAAATATCCCAAAGTAGAATTGCTGGATTATGTGATAGTTGTATGTTTAGGTAATAAATAACTTGCCAAACCATTTCCAGGAGTGGCTGTAGCATTTTACATTCCCACCAGCAACAAATGCATGAGATCAAGTTTCTTCACATTCTCACCAGCGTTTCATATTGTCCCTGTTTTTCATTTGAGCCATTCTGATAGCTGTGTAGTATTATCTCACTGTGGTTTTAATTTCCATTTCCAGAATGGCAAATGATATTGAACAATCTTTCGTAATTTTATTTTCCATCTGCTTTTCCTCCTTGGTGAAATATCTGTTCATGACTTTTGCTCATTTTGTAATGGGATTATTTGTTTCTTTGCTATTGAGTTTTTGAGACGTTTTTATATATTCTAGATATTAGTCCTTTGTCAGATAAGTGGTCTTCAAATATATTCTCCAAGTCTGTATCTTGTCTTCTCATCTCTTTAAGAATGTTATTCCCAAAGCAAAAGTTTTTAATTTTGATAAAGTTCAATTCATGTACTTTTTCTTCTATGGATCATGCTTTCAGTGTTACGTCTAAGACTCTTCACCCCACCCGAGGTCACAACAGTCTCTTCTTATGATCTCTTCTAAAAGATTAATGATTTTGTGTTTCATATTTAAATATATGATTCATTTTGAACTAATTTTTGTATAAGGTGTGAAGCTTGGGTTGAGGTTCATTTATTTGTCTATCCTATATAATAAAGAGGTAATATGCAAATGGACTATCACGGCCTCACACAAGATGGCCGCCCCCATGTGGTCAAAGATGGCCACCACAAGATGGTCGGCAGGGGAGGGCAGTTGGGGGTGACCAGGCCTGCAGGGGAGGGAAGTTGGGGGCAATGGGGCCAGCAGGGGAGGGAAGTTGGGGGCAATCAGGCTGGCACGGGAGGACAGCTGGAGGCAACCGGGCCAGCAGGGGAGCAGTTAGGCGTCAATCAGGCTGGCAGGGGAGTGGTTAGGGGGTGATCAGGCTGGCAGGAAGAAGTGGTTAGGGGCAGTCAGGAAGGCAGGCAGGCAAGCAGTTGGGAGCCAGCAGTTCCGGATTGTGAGAGGGATTTCTGACTGCCAGTTTAGGCCCGAGGGGTCCCAGATTGGAAGGGTGCAGGCTGGACTGAGGGACAAACCATCCTACCCCCATCCCCCTTCCCCCCAATGCACGAATTTTGCCAAAAATCAGTTGGGCAATATTTTGTGGTCTACTTATGGATTCACTCTCCAGTACAATCCATTGGTCTTTCCACCAGTAATATGCAGCCTTTATTACAATAGCTATAGAAATCTTGAAATTGGGTAAGGTGATTCCTCATACTCCAGTCCTATTTTTCACATTTGTTTTAGCAATTTTATGTCCTTTGCCTTACCATGGATTTCCCCTTCATTTCTGAAGGATATTTTTACAGATCTAGAATTTTGAGTTGATAGTTGTTTTTTTCTTTCATCACATAAAAATTGTTGTGCTGCTTCTTTCTGGCCTCTGTGATTTTGGATGAGAAATCTGTTGTTATTTGAATGTTTTTTCCTGTATAGATATTACATTATTTCTCTTTCACTGATTCCAGGATTTCTCTTCATCTCTAATTTTTACATGCATGACTTGTTTTGACATGGATTTTTGTTGTTGTTGTTGTTCATCCTGTTTGATGTTCTCTCAGCTTCTTGAATCCATAGATTTGTGTCTTTTGCCAAATTTGGGAAGTTTCCAGCCATTATTTCTTCAAACACTTTTTTGTCTCAACCTCTTCTCCCTCTTCTCCCAGCTTCGGTGACACAAATGTTAGGTCTTTTGTGCTGGCCACACAAGTTCCTGAGTTGCTGATCATTTTTACTTGAGCCTATTTTCTCTCATTATTGAGACTGGGTAATTTCTATCCTTTCTTGAGGTTTACTGCTTCTTTCCTCTGATTGCCCATTCAGCTGTTGAGTCCATCCATGGAATTGTTTATTCTGGTTATTGTATTTCAAAGTTCTAAAACTTAAGTTTCTGTATAGCTTCTAATTGTTTGCTGTGGTTTTTATTTTTTAATTTGTTTCAAGCATGTTTGTCATTGCTCATTGAAGCATTTTTATGATGGCTGCTTTAAAATCATGCCAGCTGAATGGAAGGACAGAAAAGAAAAAGAATTAGTGAGCTGAAAGGAAGAACAATAATTACCCAATCTGAATAACAGAGAACAAACTGAAGAGAGACAGACAGACAGGCACTCAGAGACCTGCATGACCATCATAAAAGCTTTAACATTTGTGTCACCAGGATATGGAAAGGAGAGGAAAAGGAGGGTAGAGCTGAAAAAGTGGTTGCAGACTTCTAGCATCTCTGTTATGCCGGTGTTAGCATTCATTGCCTTTACTCACTGGTTCTCTCTGTGATGAATCATTTCATCCTGAACCTAGACATTTTCGGGGTTGTGTTAAGAAACTCCAGATTTATTTCTATCTTGGCTACCTTTCTGTAGTATTGCTCTGTCAGGGAAAGTGGGGTGTTGCTTCATGATGGCCAGGTGGAGAGAGAAGCGCAGGGTCCTCTTGGCCTCTGTTGACACCTATGGAGGGCAGGGGCTCCCCAGAACTACTGGGAGAAGTGGGAGACCCACTGCCTTCTAGGCCTCCTTTGACCCCCTGACCTGGAGGATTAAGAGTGCCCATTATTCATCCCCACATGTCCTCCATTGTTACCACAGGGCTTGTGTGGCTGAATGACCACTGGATACTGATAAAAGTCTTTTGTTTTAAAAAATAAATATTTTTATTGTTTCAGAGAGGAAGGCAGAGGGAGATAGAAATATCAATGATGAGAGCGAATCATTGATCAACTGCCTCCTGCACACCCCTTACTGGGGATTGAACCCACAACCTGGGCAAGTGCCCTGACCTGGAATCGAACCTTTACCTCCTGGTTCATAGGTAGACACTCAACCAGTGAGCCACACCAGCCAGTGGCTGACTCTTCTCTAGGTCTCCAATGCCATCAGCCCAGTAGGGAGAGACAGGAGAGCCTCATTACTGCAGGCACAGGTGAAAGTCCAGGCTTCACTCGTGGTCTCCCCTGACACTGTGGATGGAAGGGAGAGCTTTGTGACTACTCAGCAGGACTTGAAGTCCTGGCTCCCTGCTCACCTTCTCTCATACCACCCTTGTTACATCCCAGCCAGAGTGAATCTCTAGGCTATCCACTTGTCTTTGCTGATACCAGTGAGGGTGAAGCCATGATTTTTCTGCAGTGCTTGGCTGGAATAGAGCTGGTGAGACTGCCCTTCCTTGGTCCTTGGCTTCTGTTGGGTCCTTCCAACCTGGGCTTGTGCCCTTGACCCTTCAGTCCGCAGGTTGACGCTGTATCCACTGAGCCAAACCAGCTAGGGTTGGGGCTGTTTTGTTTGTACCTGCTGGCATTTTTAGTGCTCGAACTTCTCCAGATCCAATTTTAGAATATATGAGCCAAAAGAACACCCAAGGACCTCACCATATTATTGTCTCTCAGGTTCCAAGTTCCTGACAATTTTCCTTCTTCTCTCCTCCTTTTAGATATTCTATATTTATTTTATATATAATTTCAATGATTGTTAGTTGTCCTTAGTGGAAGGAGTAGGGACAAATCATCTGTTCCATCTTCATGGAAGCAAAAGTTTTGCATATTCTCTTTTAATAACATTTTATTGTACAAACTATTTTGAGTGACATTAAATAAATGTTAAGACTAGAAAAAAACTTCTTATAATTTTTACTAATATTAGCATTGTAATTACAGGTGAGATTAAGATTTGCAGGCGGTATATCCATATCAAAGGCATGGACATGTCCAGCCACTGATCCAAGCTAACGGCTATCTTGGTAGGCAGACTGATAACTGCCTATGGGTGTGTGGTCTGCTGGTGCTAAGTAAGCCATCCTTCCTCAGATAAATCTTCTCTCTGGCTAGTGGATAGTCTTACCAGGCTTAAGCTTTATCTCCTTAGCTTATGTCTATAATGCCTGCTGAAATATAAACATCCACGGAGAATGCGTGCTATTATTCTAGACACCAGTAGTGCTGCAGGCTATGAATATTCACCAGTAAAGAGGAGCAAACAGATGCTTAACAGAACTAAGTAGATGTGAAGACAGTTCACCAGGTCTCTCCAATATGTTCTTGTACACACACATACAAAGTCACACATATGCATCTCTGACAACCAAATGAACAAACAAAAATACCCAATTGAAAGGGCACTTTGGATTATAACTACTCTACTGACAATAGCTTGATGTGTTGAAAAGGTTACAAGAGGTTGGGTGCAATATGTCTTCCCCACAAGCCAGAGGAGAGAGGGCTTGGTTTCAGCCATTCAGGAATCAATCTCGACAAGTATTTATTAAGCACTTACTATGTGACAGGCACCACATTACATACTAAGGATAAGAATTTATAAATCACTTCTCTGTGCTTTTTCTTATTTGATGGCTCATATGCCAGAACAGTGGTTCAAGGAAATTGGCTTTCTTTATCATATATCTGTATTGCATTTTAGAAACTGCTTTCCTTCCCTTATCTCAACCAATTAATTCTTAAAGTATAAACATTACCTGTTATTGCTCATATTTGACAAATGAGGGCAGTGAGGCCCAAAAATGTGAGAGTCTTTTCCATAGTCCTCCAACCAGGAGAACTGGAGCAAAGTCATTTATTTATTTATTTACCCAGTACATTTTAAATTGAATTTATTGGGGTGACATTGATTAATAAAATTATATAGATTTAAGGGATAAACTCTATAATACATCATCTATATATTGTATTGGATGCTCACCACCCCAAGTCATATTTCTTTCCATCACCACTTATTCCCCCTTTACCTTCTGCCTTTCTCCACACCATTTTCCTCTGGTAATCACCATACTGTTGTCTGTCTATGAGGGTTTATTTTATTTTATTGCTTAAGGTCTTCACCTTTTTTCACCCACCCACCTCCACCCCCTCCCCTCTGACAGCTATGAGTCTGTTTCTGTTTTGTTTGTTTGTTAGTTCCTTTTGTTCATTAGATTCCACATAAAGGTGAAATCTTATGGTATTTGTCTTTCTCTGGCCAGCTTATGTCACTTAGCATAGGAGAGCATTATACTAAGTGTAGCAAAGTCTGAAATAATAGTCTTCTGATCTGTATGCCCAGGACACATTGTAGACCACACCTTGATCCTGCTCAGCTCCTACAAGCCGTTTCTCCCAAAAGATCTGTCAATGTTTTATTAAAATCCCAT
This sequence comes from Myotis davidii, assembly GCF_000327345.1. NCBI lineage: Eukaryota > Metazoa > Chordata > Mammalia > Chiroptera > Vespertilionidae > Myotis > Myotis davidii. The sequence goes on from NW_006299715.1 coordinate 2,969,392, forward strand.
CTTATGATTATGGTCAGTTTTCTAAATTTTTCCACCAAACCAAAAACTCCACGAGGATGGAAACATTATCATTATAATTCATTATAATTTTATACATCTGTCCCTGTTGGTATTCCATTAGTACTTATTGACTTAACCTCAGTGACTGCAAGGGACTAATGGCTAATATGGCTAATATGCTAAGTGTCTGACCATCTGACCAGTTGCTATGATGTGCGCTGAGCACCAGGGGGCAGACGTTCAACGCAGGAGCTGCCGAGCTGCAGTGACTTGGCAGTGGCGGTTCTCAGGTGACACACCCTGAAACCAGAGAGGAGAGAGCCCTATTCCTTGCAGGGCTGTGTGATTCCACCTTCAGGCATGGGTTATGTTGTTGCTGGGACACTGTGGGCCCCGAATCTGGTTTACTGCACACTTGCTTTTGCGTCCACACCCTGTATGACAGCAACTTTGCAGAGTGCCCTCTCACATTCCAGGACCCCTCAGGGGATGTTGGAGAACCAGTTTCAGCCTGATCCCCACAGGCCAGACCAAGGGACTCCACCTGCAAGAGGGACCCCGCTCACTCCACACACCAGGGAGGGGCTAAGGGAGGTTGACTCCAGGGCGTGTCTGGCCCGTATCACCCAGTCCCGCCCCGCCAGCCACCTTCTAATTAATTTCCTTTCAATGTGCATGAATCTGTGCACTGGGTCACTAATTATGAAACAAAAAATAGCCCTTGCCATGGCCAGTGTGGCTAAATTGGTTGAGTATTGTCCCATATACCAAAAGGTGGCAGGTTTGATTCCCAGTCAGGGCACATACCCAGGTTCTGGGTTCCATCCTTGGTCAGGAAGCATGTGGGAGGCAACTGATCAATGTTTCTTTCTCACACCAGTGTTTCTCTCTCTCTCCCTCTCTCTAATATCAACAAATAAAAATAAATTTAAAAAAATAACCCTTGAGGTTCTTCACTGTAATCAATCAACCTGCCTTGGTCCCTTCCTAGTTCTGTGATCTCAGTTAAATTAATAAAATTCCTCAGCCCCCACTGGATAGTAAACATTATGAGGGCAGGGGCATGTCTATTTAAAACCCATAGCACAATGCTCTGTATTTAGCCATTGGAAATAGATTGGCTAAATGAATGGGTAAATTAATACAACACTACAAAAAGATTTTTAAGTATCAGTGTGATAATATATATAACTTTACTAAGATCAAGTTGTTACAGTATTTTGGCAGTATAGTAAATCTATGTATATCTTCTAGACTAAAATAAAATATATGATCATCTCTCTGAGCCTTTCACTTTAATGTATTTACTCTATTATTTATTTTAACTTTGAAGTCACTATCAGCTCCCTACCACCTGCCTTTATCCTTTTCTGGGAACGAATCATTCATTCATGCATGCAATTAACATTTACTGAGCACTTAGTGTCTACCACAAACCAGGCTGCAAAGATTCATAAGGCTCTCTCCCTGCCTCTAAAGGATTTATATGTTACAAAGAAAATCCAACGCATAAACAATTTATAATTAATGGAGGTGTTATGATAGAAGTAAGAAAAAGTGCTATGGTTGTAAGAGTGATTCATTCTGCCTGGGGAGTCTGCTTCTGGGAGCTTACATGTGGGAAAGTGATTTTTCTCTTTGCAAACTAAATTGACTTACTGGTAATAAAAATAGTTTCCATTTGTGTGGTACATTGCAAAGTGCTTTCACATCCATTTATTATTTTAATCCTCACAGTAAAGGCTCTATAGTGTAGTGGTTTTTAAAAATATATTATTCATCCAAAAAGGGAGCTATAAGGTCAACAGATAAATAATATGACATTCATTCTAAAGCCCAGAGGTAGATGATACAAGTCAAAACTGGAAATGGGACTTAGTTGAGGCCTCTGAGAAACCATTCCAAGAAGAGCTCAGAGCAAAAAAACCTGTGTTTCCCCATCATCCTCGGTGTTACTGCCTTACCTCAAGCCTGAGCCAACATTTTGCTCATAAGTTATTATAACAACCTTCTAATTGTTTTTGTGTTCATTTACCTCCAAACCATTTGCTACATTGGCCACAAAACAATAATTTTAAACGCAAATTGAACCATGTCATTTTCCTACAGATTTGCTCATTCTAGAGGATAAAGTCCAAATGCTTCTGCATAGTACATAAAGCTCTCAACCATCACCCAAACCTATCAAATTTTTCTAATTCTTTATTGGTAACTCTCTTCTAACAATCTTACAGATTTTTCGCAAAGCCACCATACTGTTTCCATTTCCATGCCTTGAGAGTGTCTTTGTCCTAGAATTTCCTTAGCTCTCCACTATTCTGTCTGGTAGAATGAAGGTGAATATAGAAAGTGTGGCTTTTTTGTTGTTGTTTCTATATACACTTACTCAATAGTAATGGCAAAATCCTGGCAACACAATTTTTCCTCCTTTTTTCCCCCTCTTAATTCATCACTGCATAAAATACAGTTTGGGAACCACTAGTCTAGCATTTTCTCCTAAAAGCTCAAGAAGTGATCACTATATGTTTTTGTTTTATTTATTTATTTATTTATTTATTTATTTATTTATTTATTTATTTATATTGATTAAGGTATTACATATGTGTCCTTATTCCCCTATTGCTTCCCCCACCCAACCCCCACTCATGCCCTCACCTCCTGGTGTCTGTGTCCATTGGTTATGTTTATATGCATGCATACAAGTCCTTCGTTTGATCTCTCCCCTTTACCCCCACCCTCCGCTACCTTCCCTCTGAGGTTTGAGCATCTGATCAATGCTTCTCTGTCTCTGTCAGAGAAAGATAAATATCACATGATCTCACTCATTTCTGAAATATAATGAACAACAAACACTATGTGTTTTTTTATTACACATCAAAGATTCATGACATTTACATGCATTTAACAGAACTAAAATATATTCTTTTGTGAGCCTTGTCTGTGCTGTATTCTAAGGAACCAGTTGAGGATAAGTCAAAACAAGGCAGAGATAAGTGTATGATGGATCTTACATTCAATAAAATAAACAATAAAATAGATGAATAAGTTGGATCTTATAAATTGGTGATAAATGCTATTAAGGAAATAAAGGCTGGTCTGAGAAGTGAGGTAGTTTGGAGAAGAGAGTCCATAAAGGTCTCTAGGAGGAAATGACATATTAGATGAGACTTGCAAGATGTAAATCCAATGATGCAGTTGGGAGAAGAGTGTGCTGGGCAGAGGAAGAGCCTTGGAGTCGCTGAAGAACTGAAAGACCAGTGTGGTTGTACATAGTGAGTGATGGGGAGAGTAGGATGGGTCAGTAGTAGATTAGGCAGCACCTGACATGCCAAGGCAGGAAGCCACTGAAGGATTTAAGCAAGTGAATGATGAAGCCGAATGCAACACTAGTTGCAGGGTGCGGGGTAGAAACACAATGGAATGTTATGCACCCATAAAAAAAAGAAGGAATTCTTACCTTTTGTGATAGCATGGATGGACCTGGAAATTATTATGCTAAGTGAAGTAAGCCAGTCAGAGAAAGACAAATACCATATGATCCCACTTATATGTAGAATCTAATGAACAAATAAACTGATGAACAAAATAGAGACATGGATATATGGAACAGACTGACAGCTGTCAGAGGGGAGGTGGGAAGGGCAGATGGGATGGAAAAGGTGACGAGATTAGCTAAAGAACATATATACATAGCCCATCTACACAGACAACAGTGAGGTGATGGACAGAGGGAAGAGGAGGTGGGGGCTGGGTGGAGGTGGGCAAGGTTGAGGGGGCATTTGTAATACTGTCAACAATAAAATGAGAGAGAGAGAGAGCAGAAGAAGCAAGAAGACCAGTTAGGAGGCTATGGTAATGGTCCTTTAAGTTATTTTGATGAATGGAACTATCTTGGTGGCAACGGCAGTGTAGAGAAGTGGATGGATTTGAGAAACACTTTGGAGATTAATCCAACAAGACTATTTTGAAGAAGAGCAGAAAAATAAAAATCAAGGATGAGTCCTAGGTTTCTGGCCTGAAGCAGCAAGATAGATGACATAGTCATTTACTGAGATTGGGAAGCCTGAGGGGATTTTAAAAATGAAAACAGGATTGAAATTTCATGTTGGACATGTTGTGTTTGAGATGCCTAAAAAATGTTCCAGTGGAGCCACCATGTAGGCAGCTGGACAAACAAGTTTGTACTTCAGCAGGGGGTCTTGAGCTAGATACGTAGGTGTAGGCATTTTTAATATAGAGATGGGTGAGATGAATTTATGCATTAAATGTTTTACTGGAAATAATGCATGGAAAGTGTTGGGGTCCAACCCCAGCAGGCCCAGGGGTTCCCAAAGGTGTGGACGGAGTCAGCAAAGAAGGAATGTCATGGAGGCAGCGTTCAGT
>NW_006299715.1:2973956-2974852 GCF_000327345.1 Myotis davidii
TCCCAGACCTCCTCTCTTAATTAGATATAAAAAAATTTATCTTGGATACCTGCTAATCTTTCCCACCTACTGGACAATGTTCTGACTATCAGGTATGATAGTCAAATTAATGCCTTGCTAGCCACACATTGGTCTTCTCCTACTATCAATATAAGCTTTTGTACATTTTTTTCCTGACTATATCTACTATAAAGGACCCACCTTAGGCGAATACTTCCCTGTTTGGGTCCAGCCCCAGCAGGTCCAGGGGTTCCCAAAGGTGTGGACGGAGTCAGCAAAGAAGGAATGTCATGGAGGCAGCGTTCAGTCGATCATCATAAGCAGGTTCTTTTTACGGAGACAGCCTCTGAGACAGCGTTCAGTTGGTCAGCAGCTGAGCCAGGTTCTCCAGCCAGGTTCTGTGTTTTTTTTTGTGTGTTTTTTTTACAGAGTTTTTTGTTTGTTTGTTTGTTTTGTTTTTTGTGCAAATGGTTTTTATTTTATTTTTTATTTCCACATTTCTATCATAAGGTGTCCACTTACTGGACCAAATAGCAAAGTTGCTCCCTTCTGCATCCTGAGAACACAGAAGTCTAGATACTGTACATTCACTAAGGCTCCTTGTTTTTGCAAATCACATTATGACAACCATCAGGCAAATGAATCTAAAGGAATGGTCATGAGTGTTTCCAGCGCACAGACAGGTCTCCTTGCCAACAGCACAGCTTTACACACCGGTAGCACCTGTGGGAACATTTTGTTTTGGGGATGAGACTCCAGAAAGGTGAAGTTTTCTAGATATGTGCAGAAAAGGGAAAATGAAAAAATAGAAAGGAAAATTATTTGGCTGGTGGTGAAATGGAATAAAATAAACTCTAGAAAACAAATTTTTGCAGCATTTCTTTAAAAAGTGAGCT
>NW_006299715.1:2974943-2988101 GCF_000327345.1 Myotis davidii
TAGTCTCTCCTCTCCTGGGGTGGGGAGCTGACGCGTTTTATAGCTGGTTTGCTAGAGAGTTCTGAACTCACTTTGCCAGCCTTCCTTCCACGCGGTCCTTCCTTTGTAATTTTGTTAGTAAACTGGTAGCACCCTTTGACAAAAGAAGGAGAATTTTGAGGGAAGAGCTTGCAGGGGTGGGCAAACTTTTTGATTCGAGGGCCACAATGGGTTCTTAAACTGGACCGGAGGGCCGGAACAAAAGCATGGATGGAGTGTTTGTGTGAACTAATATAAATTCAAAGTAAACATCATTACATAAAAGGGTACGGTCTTTTATTTCAATAGTTTTATTCATTTCAAACGGGCCGGATCCGGCCCGCAGGCCGTAGTTTGCCCACGGCTAGAGAGACCTAAGACCCCCGTCCCTCCCTTCTACCTCAGCTGGGCTCCAAACCACTGGAGGCTTCCAGGCCTGGCCACCCTCCTGCTAGCTGCAAGGTGGGAATGCACTTAGAGGCTGAGGGGCCAATCAGTCTAAGCAAACATAAGGCAGAATGTTCAATCGCCCGTCGTCACCGTGCGGATCAAGCGATATGCACTGCGTCCAGTCATACCAGTTACCCAGTGTGTCCAGACAACCATTCACCCCTGGCCACTGGTGGGCGTGGATTCTGTCCAGATCGTTCTGCGTGACCTGGCAGCTTAGCCCCGGGAGGTCAGTGGATGGGGCCCCTGGGGTTTGTGCGCCCGAAGATGAGAGCAAGCTGCTCTGCCGGCTTAGGTAGGACTGAATGATCTCATTGCGTGACAGCTCCTTCCAGTTCGTCTGCTCAAAGGGGCTTTGGAGGCTGGTCTTGGCCTCAGGTTTGTCCAGCTCTGTCCTGGGTTGCTCCATGTGCACAGGGCTGTCGGCCCGCACTGGCTCTTTCTGGGTCAGAGGTTTGATCTGTCTTGTCATGGGGTCAAAGGTGAGCTTCCGCTCTTTTAACCGCACAGGCTTGACGCCTGCCTCGGCCACTTGGCCGCCCAAGTTCACCGTGTAGTCACGAGGCTGGCTCCTCTTCTTTTTGCTGCCTGAACCACTAGAGGAGGCTGCATCACTGTCCGCCCTAGAGGAGTCTGGGGAGAAGCCAGCCCGGGGTAGGATGGACTCGGCTGGTGACAGCCCTGCCTTGCAGACCGGCCCTGCCAGTCGCTGGTGGCCCTCAGGCTGCTCTAGCCAGTGCACTGGGCTCTCAGCACTGGGCAACAGCTCTAGCCGCCGCACAGGGCGTGTGCATGGCTGGGCAAGTGGCAGTGGTGATGGTACCTGCATGACATCGAGCGACTGGGGCCGAGGCAAGGGACTGGGCACACAGACCTTGAGTGAGTATGGGTTCCGCTGCCGGGCAAAGGAGCCCTCGTGCCGTGAGTTCCGGGGACTGAAGGAGCAGCGAGGTGGCCCTTTGGGGTGGGGAGGTCCCGAGGTCTGGTCCGCCCTTTCCAGCTGCTGTAGCACTGCAGCCTTGCTTTGCAAGCAGGGCCCGGAGGGCTTGCCCAGACCTGGGGAGCTGGTGTGCGGCCTCACAGCATTGATGGGGATCTTGATGCCCTGCTTGTCATTCTCGCCCTGCTCCAGGCAGCTGCCCTCAGGGCCCAGGTGCCTGCCACTGTGCAGGGGACCTGGGAAGCTCTCGGGGCTCCCACCTATCCCATTGGTGGGGAGAGGTGATGAGTTGGGAACCAGGGAGTCATGGGTTACTTTGGAGACCTTGGGAGGTGGCCCAGGGTGGCCAAGGTCACGCTGGTCCCCCTGGCGCTTGCGACTGCCCAGCCTGTCCAGCCGCAGCCCGGGCAGTCTCTGGATGTCATTGTGGTTCTTCAGGTCATGGATGCTCTTGGGTGCGCTGGCCACCCCTGCCTCTGGCCGGCAGTTGCGGGCACCCCCATTAGCAGAGCCAGGGGCACCTGCCAGCCCCCACAGCGCTGCCTCATTCTGGTGCACAGGCTCCATGAGCTTCTGCCAGTTCCGCAGCAGCTTCTTGGCCCGCGTGGCGAGCTCCTCATTCTTGGTCTTCTTGCGGACGTCATTGATGAGTTTCCCAAGTCGCGTCTCCTCCAGTGCCTCTTTGGTAATGGGGTATTTCTCCAGGCTGGAGATGATTTCCAACACCACCACGATGTTCTGGATGTTGCTTTGGGGATCGATGGCCTGCAGCAGCCGGTCCCTGATCTGCTGAGGAGACAACGGGGCCGCTGCCATTGCCTGGGCAAGGGAGGTAGGGGGGTTGTGTGTCGGGGAAGCGGCCAGGCCCGCAGGCTGGCGGGCTGAGACGGGGACGAGGGTCACTCACTCGAAGGCCTCCCAGAGCGGAGCCTCCTGTTCCCCGAGGCGCTGGAGGATGATGGGGCTCGTGGGGTGGTGGAGAGGGAGCTGGAGCTCTCGCTGGGGCTGGGGGCGGTGCCGCCACCAGAAGAGGAGCCACTGGAGCCCCGCAGGAGCCACTGCCGCTGCTGTTGCAGCTGGAGAACCAAACTCCAGTCTGTGTTTTATTGTCTTGTTACATCTGTATTTATACCAGTTGATTCTAATCCTATCAATTTCTATTCCAAAGGTTAGGGCGTTTCTTATCTCCATTCCAGGGAGTAAAGATTATGTAGCTTAAGCATGATTGTTCATAGTTAAAGTGATTAACTACCCACCTGGCACTTAGTTAAGGGGTTTTATTCCCTCCCTAACGTCAGGGAAAAATCCCTACCTGGGGAAACAACCTTTCTCAGAGAGGTGACCTTGGTTAAAACACATAGCACCAAGAAGGGGAGCAAACATATTAAGAACAGTATGCCATATACGCCAGGTCCCTTGAAACATATGCTATGCAGATGTTTCTTCCCTGCAGCAACTGTGTCAAGCAGCAAGGATGGGCCAGCTTCCGGCAGGAAAGTAGCAGATACTTCACTTGGCATGTAGCAAATGTGCTCATAGGATGTTGCTTATGGTAAGGACATTCTTCGCACAGTGTAACTCAAGTCTTTTCTACTAAAGACAAATTGAAATTCTATCATTTGTTTCTCAATAGTAATGCACCTGGTAGTCTTAATAAGCTAGTCATGATTTGGAGACTTATTTAGAACATTTATGTATTCATATATAGAAATACAAAGGAATAGAGCAAAAAGTCTACTAACAAAACAAACACATGGCATATATAAAATATCCTATATAATAAAAGCCTAATATGCTAAGTGTCCAACTGTTTGTTCGACCGTTAGACCAGGCACTATGACACACACTGACCACCAGGGACAGACACTCTGACTGGTAGGTTAGCTTGCTGCTGGGGTCCAGTGGATTGGGACTTGGCGACACAGGCTGAACACACCCTGGAGCCCTCCCACAATCCCTCCCCAGCTGGCCAACCTCCTGCAGTCCCGCTCCAGCCCCGATCATGCACTGGTGGGGCCCCTCGGCTTGGCCTGTACCCTCTCACAATCCAGGACTCCTTGGGGGATATCCGCAGGCCAGGCCGAGGGACCCCACCAGTGCATGAATCCGTGCACTAGGCCTCTAGAATAATATTCTATATATATAAAAGCCTAAGCAACCATTATGACTGGAAGACCAGACAACTGGATGACTGGCTAGTACCTATGACGTGCACTGACCAGCAGGGGGCAGATGCTCAAAGCAGGAGGGCTCCTACAAGCAACCTCCCACAGCTGGCCAACCTCCTGCAGTCCCTCTACCTGGCCAGCCAGCCGCAGTAGTTCCCAATCAGAGCTGGCTGGCCAACCTCCCACAGTCCTTCTGGCCCATCACTGGCCAGGCTGAAGGACGCCACCCGTGCACGAATTTACGTACTGTGGCTCTAGTAAAAATAGATGCATATAACAGAAAAAGTGTATATCTGTGCATAATTTAGTTTAAAAAGTATTTTTTTAAACTGAATGGTAAGCTAGTTAAATTATTCAGATTTTCTGACTTACTACCTACATATAAAATAAATACATTCTAGAATGCTGATCCATTTATGACATTGTAGGTTAATTTTTATGCTGTGAGATGCACAGTGGTTATGGTTAAGAAAATGTGGTTTCACCTCACACTTCCTGTCTCTGTTACTAAATGTGTAATTTTGGGCAAATTATATAGCCTCTCAGTTCCTCAATGTCCTCATCTGTAGAACACAGATAATTATAATACATATCCAATCAGGCTGTCATAATAAATGACAATAATGTGTGTAAAATATGTAGCATGCACCTTAAGTAATCAATACATGATTGATCAATTTCAGAGGTTCTCAATCCTGTATATTATAATCACCTGGGGAGTTTTTAAAATACGGACATCCGGGCTTTATCCGAACCAATTAAATCAGCATATCTGTAGGTAGGGCTTGGGCCAACAACAATTTTTTTGAAAAGCTCCCTAGGTGATTCTAATGTGTAGCAAGAGTTGAGAACTACCGAGCTATAATAACTTGTACATAAAATATAGAAATCTAATATTTGTATTGAATGATATCTGCATGATATACTAGTAGTGTGTTGCCAATTAAACAAATGGACAAAAGAATTTCAAAATCGGTCTATTAATTTAGCTTGGGGCGGGAAAGTAACTTGGAAGAGTAGATAAATGACCATTAGGAACACAGAAGTGGTCTAGCATCTCTGTAATAGGAAGCCTGCACTCGATTCTCTACTCTTTACAGCTTTGTATTTTCAGTCAAGTTACTCAACCTCTCTTTCAGCTTTTGTAAAATTAGGGTGAGGATGGTGCCTACCTCTCAACTGTGTTGTCAGAGCATTGGGAAATTTAATATTTGTAAAGTGCTTAAAACAATGCCTGGTATGTATAGTAAGTACTATGTTTGTTTAAAAATATTAATATGGAAGTATTCAAAATGAAATGCTAGCTGTTAATATTGAATCTCAGTAACATATTTTTGCATTAAATTAGAACTGAAAAATAGGCTCTGTACAGAAGTTCTGGGATGACTGTTAAAAAAACAAAACAAAAAAAAGCCAACATCCTTTAGACCTTATATCAAAGATGAAACTGATCCTCAGTTTGAACTACCTATCTCTCATTAAGGAAGATGATGTGTTAATCTTGCCAGGACCAGTATAAGATACCACAAATTATGTTAGCTGAAGTATCCGATATTTCTGAAGCACTGAAGCTCAGACCTTATATAAGAATTTTAAAAACATGATCACCATCTATAGTTGCCTTGTTGGGTTCAGGTCCTGGAGGTGGATTTTCAATGATGGGTCCTCTCCTTGTCTCACCTGGTCTGGCCCTTGTCTACCTCTCTCGCCTTCTACTAATGGCCTTGCCTGGCACTGTTCCCCGTCCAGACAACCTTCCCTCCCCTTCCTCCCACCAGTCCTGCTGTTTTCTGCCCCAGCCTTGGCTGCTCTTGCTGATGCTCTTCCTGGAATGCTCTTCTCATTTTGCTTTGCCCATCCCATCCCCAACCTACACATCTTTTACTGGTAGGACTCAGTTCTAGTACTAACCTCTTCTATGAAGCTTTTCCCAGTGCCCCAGGTTTAAGTAACCAGCCCCTCTTTCATACCTCTTTATCCCTTGAACAGATAAGTGGCCATTCTTAAAACCATGTTTGAGTCTTCTTCGTCTTATTTACTACATATCTATTTATTTAAGAATCAGCACCTGGCATAGAGCCTAGATAATTTAATTTCATTAACTCAGAAAATTAAAGGGAGGGAAGGAGGGAGGAAAAGAGGGAGAGAGGGAGGGAGAGAAGAAAGAAGAAATGGCATCCATTTGTAAGGTTTTTTACAGAGAGGAGGGGTGCCATCAGTGGGCAAGAACACATCAGTGGGTATCTATGGCCCCTGGGTTCCAGTAAGATCAACAGGAAAACCATCCTAGCACAAAAACCATCAGCTTCTCATGGATGTAGGATACTGTCCTGCCTCTGCACAGAGAAACTCTGTCCAGAGTTTGGTGACACTCAGTGGTCTGAGGCAGTGAAAGAAGAATCCCACAAAGCTACACCAGAGAGTTCATTTTCAAACACTGCAATTTCTCTAGCTTTCCAGGTTTCTAAATGTATTCCCATCTTTGAAAGAGTCTCTAAGGTCCCACCACTTCTTGGAAGTCTTTTCAGTTGAGTGGAGCCAAAGTCATAAGACTCACAATAATTTGAGCACAGGTTTGCTCGCCTGTGATATGAGGACAGTAACAGTTCTTAACCTGGACTTGTAGAGTAGAGTAAATGTTTGGAATAGCTCCTCACATGAAGCGTACTAAATCCATGTCAACATTTGATATTATAAATTGTTAATATTATGTGTTAGTTAAGGTCATAGACAAGAACTACCGAATTCCCTTCCTTCTTTCCATCTTTCCTTAAATGGGAAAAATGTAAGTGCCTCTGAGCCTATCAATGATTCTCTCTCATCACTGATGTTTCTATCTCTCTCTCCCTCTCCCTTCCTCTCTGAAATCAACAAAAACATTTAAAAAAAACAATAAATAAAAATGTAGTTGCCTCTGTTTTCATTAGCACAGCAATGCTTATTTTAGAAGTTAAGAGATTAAATGTATTGGCCACATTGAAGCTATAGATTCACCTTCTGTATAAGTGACAAAGTCTACACTCAAATTACTAAACAGCATTTCCATCTATTAATCCTGTGGTATTTGGTTTGGTTTTGCTTTTGCTATCCAGCCCCCAGGACAACGGCTGTGTTCTGCATGGCTTTCTAAGCTTAATTTTTACTTTAAGCTGCATCTGTGTTAGCAATGCTGAAACTTGACAAGATGGCAGAGAGGTGGTGGGACAGCCTTGCCTATGCTTCATTAAAAGTCAAACGGGGCAGTAAATGTTGGATGCACCAGAATACATTTTCCCCCTAAACTGGAATAAGCTGAACACAAGTGTAAACCTTGTTATCTATCTCATTTTCATGTCCTTTCAACTCTTCAGAAGGTCTCTTCCAACTAAGGGGACCAGCCATCAAAGAAGCGTCTATGTGTGGTAGGGGATTCAGTTAAAAAAGTGCCTATAGAAATTCCATATCCATTGTTCTCTTTCCCATTTTATTATTAAGAGGTCCCATGACTAGCTATTACAAAATACATGAAAACATTATTTTTGTAACATTTGGAAATTTTAAACCTTTCCTTTTTCTCTTTGAACTCACATTTCCATTAGTCTCTCCCTGGATTTTATACATATACAGGGTGTCCCCCAAAAAGGGACATAATAATAAGAGAGTCGATCCGCAATCTTCCCAATACATGCAGAAAAGGCAGTGATAACTTTATTGATTACATGATAATATTTTGTATATGTTGTATTAAAATACTGTGGCTACTAGAAAACTTCACTTTCTATATCTACCTCCCATTGGTGGCTCACATTATACTTCTCCTGGACTGGGATGGTCTCCCTGTATCTTAGTTTGAAGGCAAGTGCTTTAACAGCAGCAGGGGTCTCTCATGCATAGTTCCCTAGTTTACTAATCAGAGGTCGAACCAAGACTAAGAAAGGTTAACATAAGCAGGTTAACACATTCCAGTGTCAGAACAGGTATTGGAATTCAGCTCTGTTCTGAAAGCCAGAGTTTGGCCTATTTACATTTCTGGTCTTCCTTGGAGATTGAGTAGTTGTTGAATATGCTTAATGTTTAACTTTTAGTATTACTTTCTTGTTTTGCACATAAAGAATTTAGCCTCTCATTTTCCATTTTTCGTTTGGATTTATCTTTCCATTCCTGTCCATGGGGTTTTACTACCCTTACCATCATCCCCTTGCATGCTTTTGGTAATTTTTGTTTTGGTTTGGTTTTGCTTTTGCTATCCAGGCCGCAGGACCACCACTCTGTTCCACATGGCTTTCTAGCTGACTTTTTACTTTAAGCTGCCTGGCAGATGACCGCACAGATTTGTGTATTTGCTTAAGCATCTATTCTGAGTCAAACATTATAGAAGACCCTCCACTTAAAAGATTGCTAATCACATTCCCAGCAACCCCTACCTCACAGATGATGGTTGTTGCTCTTTTCACTTCAAAGATGAGAAAACGGAGGTTCTCAAAGTTTAACTGCTAAAGTTACTCAGTAACAGGGAGAGCTGGGACTAAAAGCCAGGTCTCTGGCTCCACAGCCCCTCCAAGCTCATCATACCACTCCTCCAGGTGAAGTAGGGATCAATTGTGGGCCTAAAAACAGTAGTATTTTCACATGACTCCCGCCCTTGTGAGAATTTTCTGAAGTTTCTTTTTACTATAAAATGTTTATAATTTTTTCCATGGACAATTGAGCTCTGTTTTTCTTCGTATTGTTATTGACTGTGTCCTACAAACCTAATGCAATGACATGCACTGATATGAATTTTGGATAAAGTCCCATAGTACTGTGTAAAGCACCAGGCCCAATGTAGAGAGTTAGTAAAGGTGAATTGAGAGCAGTGAGGATGAGGTACTACCTTAACTGAAATCAAATATTCCTCTTTCCTCAGAATGCTTTTCATTTATTGTCTTTCCAATTAGTGAATCCTTATACAAAGGCTGGTGATAATGCCTGCTACCAAATAGACTTCCTGGGTTTTCCTTTTTATTGAACATTCACAGTCTACAAAATAAACATTTAAAATTTTTAATCTTCTCTCTAAGATTCTAAAAATATTAGGACAAACTTGATAGATGCAATACTCTTCATCTTCATAAACCCTGGATATTTAATATTTAATCAAAATGCATCTTCACTTCTCTCTGCATAGACCAACTTACCAATTGAAGGAGTTAGCTTTCTAGAATGTAAAAATAAAAGAATATAATGCAGGATATCCGGTCTATACCACCAGGCCTCATTCTTCTAATCAGAGAAAAATGAGTAAGCGCATTTGAGGAGTACTGCTGAATTTTTGTGACATATGTTATTCTGAAAAGAAGATGCCTCCATTCTGAGATCACCGCTGCCAACTGTTATTCATTTAGTTAGGTGTCGCTGAGAAGGTTTTAAGGATTATCCTTTCTGTCCCTCCTTTTGATAGAAGTAGCCAGCATTGTTTTTAGGGCCTGTCACTGTGGCTCTGGTTTGCTCAGATATGTTGCACATCTCCGGTGACAGCCTGAGGGACAACTCAGGGAGCAGTAGACTGAGAAATGGGCAGATAGGAATGTTAAGCCCAGGCTGTACACACTAAGTAAATTACTTTGTTTCTCCGCTTTGATTTTCCAACTATAAAATGGGAATATTGTTTTCTTTCTCTACTCACAATGTATATTGTAACAAGGAGATAATAAATGGAAATCTCATTTCAAGCTACAATTACAATGTGTGTCAGTGTGTAATTTCTTCTGCCTGCCTGCTGAATTTGCCTTACCTCAACATTCCCTAGTCATCTCGGGGTTCCACCCAGGACCAGCCCAGCAAGGCTATGTTGCAGCACCAAGGACTCCAATTTAGTAGGTCAGTTTCAGCCTAGAATCTCACTATTCGTGACTCTGTCTAGACCATTAGGGTTGGGGTTGGTCATAACTAGAATCAATAGCAAACACTTATTTACAGCCTCTCTGATTATGCAGAAAATAATGTTTGTCTCCTGTTTTGTTTATGGTTATATCTCAGGTCTCCAGGCACAGTGTCTGGCATATGGTAGGTACTCAACACATACTCTCTAGATACAAAAGTGCATCAAGAAGAACTAGGAAATTAAAGGACTATTACACACAGCCACTCCCTTCAAAGACTTATAATCTAGTCAAGTTGATTTGGATTAAAGACAAAAGGCAAGAAGCAATGGAACAGTTGAGTCAATCTACACAAGTGGCCAATGAGCATAATGGAACGAATCACCGGAGAGGTGGAAGGAGTCTCTCTTAGGTGAGCTCACTAAAATGGTATGCCAACTCTCCAAGCACTTCAGAGTGACACCGCCTGGAAGCTATTCCATCATGTTTGAGGGCTATCCTTCATCATCAGGGAAGATTCTAAATCTTTGCCTTCATCAATGAGTCAGTCCTTCTGGATGGCCTGGGCCCATTAGCTTGTGGTGAACGTGGTGAGAAGTTGTTGGATTCTGGATAAAATATAAAAGATGGCCAAGCAGCCTGTAATGATGGTTTAGATATACTGTAAGAAAAATAGGAGAATGACCCCAAGGTGTTTGGTCTGAGCAGCCGGCACAATGGAGTGACAGGTGCCATTCCCTGAGATGGGGACTGAGACAGGGCGGAGGGGAGGGGAGGTTGGGGGGAGTTGGGGTGGGGGTTGGAAGGGACGGGAGGTGTTCAATTTTGGATATGTGAGATTTGGGATGAGACACAGATGTCTTTGAGGCCATGTCGTCAGCAGGTGGGAGAGGATCTGGTGCACCATCAGAGGGCCAGGCCTTAGACCTCAGATGGGAGCGTGGGGCATGGACAGGCCCTTCGTGTAGCAGGAAGGAAGATGAGGTGTATAGGGGCAGAGTGACTGGAAAAGGGGGCAGTGAGAACCTGTGGAAGCTCTCCTGTAATTGCTGCTTTCTCTCAGTTTCACAGGAAGCCAGTTCAGCAGCTGAGAATAGGAAGACAAGGTTTTAAGATAAAGAAGGTGTGAACTACTTTCCTAGGACACTGTGTTTAAAAGTCAGCTCATGACCTAATTGTGGGTCCCAATATCAACTTAGTGATTTAAAAAGGCAAACAGTTTCAACAATAAAGAATTTAAATTTAAAAAGGAACAGTGAACAGAATTTTAAAGTAGAGTTTATTGTATGTGGTAAGAGTAAGATTTGCTTAATAAAAGCTTTATTTCAGTTGCATGTCTGTGTTTGTGCATGAGTATGTGTTTGAGTCTTCCCTGGGTGCTAGAAAAAAAAAATTAAAAACACTGGCCCAAGACAGTGGGAAGAAATGAACAAGGGACTGTCAAATAAAGTCAGGAACCAAGGTAACAGTTATAGAGACAACATTTTCATGCGAGAAAAGATTATATGAAAGACTCATATAAACATTGGACCTCTTAGAGAAGCCCAACCCCTCCCTACCACCACTGACCCTACAGGAAACCTTTTTGTGTGAATATCTTCAATGACAGGATGCTCACCGGATTAAAAGTTTTAGATTTCAGAATATCATTGTCCTCTTACTAAAAAGTAGGGCCTTCATGAGCACTCTCTGAGGTGTGGAGGGTCTGGCAGTGGGAGTTTGGAATTTGGTGTACTTCATACGAAGTTTGGCCTTATTATGTAATACCAACCTTGATGGCTTCCTTCCATTTCAAAGAGCTCTAAATTCTCTAAAACAAGGCCAGTATCAGGAAACCAAAAAAAAATCTCTTTTTCTTCAAACTTTAGCCCACAATGGCACCGGTTGTCTTTTAAATGTACGCTCTCTGCCATTTTAATGGGTGCTCGGGCTACGGTTTGTGCCTATGTATCTTTCCTCTTTCAAGATTTGTTGTTGATTCCAATCAAATATCACTTTACTGAGAAAAAATAGTATTCATTCTAAAGACTTTACATTCCTTTATTGTTGAAAGTATTTTTCTGTAAAATACATTAATGAATAATAGTTAAGAATGTGTCAATAGGTGCTGTGAAAATAACCATTTATAGTTTTAATTCTAATGAGCTGTTTATTTTTTAGACAATGTAATTTAGAATAATAAAAGTACTTCTGCAGTTCCATATTTTGCCTGATTGTTGAAAATGGTTTTGAAATTATTCACTGGGACTAATTTTCTATGCACCTGACCAATTTCTGAATCATTTATGAGTTCTTAAGTACTTTTTCCTTATTGTAAAGGCAGTATCAAAGTTAGTTCATTAGACCAGATATCAGACATGCATGCACATTGTATATAAAATGCATTTTCTCCTTGCAATGTTGTTCTCTTTCTACTGTATTTATTCTGATTTATTTAAATTTGAAGCACTGAAGTAACAAAAGTGGAAATGAAATTTCACTAAAAGAATGAGGGCTCAAAAATGTACACACTGCCTACATCACTAAGTGTATGCTAATTTATGACACTATTTAATCTTAGCCCAGTTGTGAATCAAATCAAGTAGTGTGAATCCATTTTCTGTCTTTGGGAGTACTCTATTCTAGGATTCATTCAGCAGTTTCACTTCTCTAAGTGCTCAGAAAATGTTAAAATTGCCAAACAGGAACACACACACACACACAATTTATTTTATGAAGTATGGACCACTTTGCTATTGTTTATGTAGACACTCATGTTTTTTTCTGTATGTAAAGTTTTTCTTTATGACAGGACATATACAAGATTCGTTCCTCTTCTATTACTTCCAACCGGAGCCCTACCGTGGAAAGCTCTGCCCCTTCCATTCTGCAAGCCTCAACAAGTCTGTTGCTGAGTCAGAGCCTCCTTTCCCCCTGATGTGAGAAATCCTTCTCCCTGGAATTCATAAAGCTTCGGAAATGTTTAGAGCTTCCCTAGAGGGAAGGGGTGGGGATGGCAGACTGCATGTGGCAGGGAGGAGTCCCACACACAGCAGTCCCCACCATAGCACATTAAGCGCGTTTATGAAAGAGGAGGACTTGGAGACGGCCCAGGGTTACCATGGAGCTGGTCTAGGAACCCATTATATGCATATGTGTGTGTAAAACCCCGCAGGGAGCCGTGTTAGGTACCAGGACTTTGTTCCTCATTGCCGGAGTGAAAATGCTCCCTATACCGCGGGAGCCTCGTGTTTACCCTTGCAGAAAACACCTCCACGTGGCTGTAGGAAGGTCGGTGACAGCACGGAACCCAGCCTGCGAAGGCACTTTCTAGGACAACCAGGAGGGCGCCAGGTCGGGGCCACAGGTGCAGGCTAACCAGCTGGCCATCTGCAAGGCAGGCAGAGCCCGCACCAGCGAGCTGGCCAAAGACCCCAGGACTGAGCCAGGCCGGCGGGAGGGGTCGGGGTCCCAGCTCCTCCGGGACTAGGGACCGCACCCAGCCGGACTCCCCGGCCTCAGTTTCCCCTGCCGGCCAGCCCCACCCAGGGAAGACCCAATCCCA
Organism: Myotis davidii; assembly: GCF_000327345.1. NCBI lineage: Eukaryota > Metazoa > Chordata > Mammalia > Chiroptera > Vespertilionidae > Myotis > Myotis davidii. The sequence continues at coordinate 2,987,904 of NW_006299715.1, forward strand.
GTCCTAGTCCCAGACCCAGTCCCAGTCCCAGTCTCAGGGAAGCCCTGGTCCCTGAGGCCGGGCCCCACGTGACCGAGAGTGGGGAGGAGGAGGACACGAAGGAGGCGGGGCCGGGAGCGCGTTCCACCCCAGGCTGGCGGGGCCGTTGCCTCGCACTCGTGTACGCAGCCCGCGCGTGCTCATCCTCTTCCTCGTCCT
>NW_006299715.1:2991091-3026022 GCF_000327345.1 Myotis davidii
GCCCCGGGACGGCTCCGCGGACCCAGCCGCTCGCCCCGGGTGACGGGCGTTTCTATTTCGAGTGGGTCTTGTAATTATGAACTCACCCGCGGGTTGGTCGTTCATCCGGGGCCTTCTCGACCGCGTTCGGGTTTGTCCCGGGGACAGGGTCCGAGCGCCCATGGGCCGGCGAGCGGAGCCCGAGCCTCGGTTCGGTGCATCTCGGAGACGGTCAGCCTTTGCTGCGGGGATCCCGCCGCCCCAGGCCCGTTCCTGATGGAGGGACCTTAACCAGGGCTTTCTGACGCCTCTCACTTTTCCCTTTGACCCAAGTGCCCAGCGAGGAGCCAGTGTGAAGGGTGAAAACCCGTCTAAATTTAACAAAAGTGACAGTTAACAGTCTACTTAAATGAACCGGAGGAACAGTTAACAGCTTTTTGTTGAATCGCAGGTTTCTCCCTGAGAAAGGAGAATGTGGTCTATGAAGATTGAAAATGGGGAATTTTGAAATAATGCTCCACTTTTTTCATGATTTGCATAATTTTTAACTGGAAACTTGCCACAGAAAATTGTAGGGTTTTGTGGGGGTTTTTTAAAAATTTATTTCTTGAAGACATGATGTAGATTGTAGAACATTGGAAGACCATATGCCATGATTCATATTTAGCTCGAAGCTGGTGTGTGTGTGTGTGTGTGTGTGTGTGTGTGTGTGTGTGTGTGTTGTTTTTGTTTTTTTGTCGAAAGGTGGGTCTGGCGGTCAGTCGGGTGTGAGCGGTGGCACTGCTGTCACATGGAATTTAGGTCACTCGAAGGGGACTTGGCTGTGTTTTTGAACTGTGTGGAGGGTGAAACTGTTGTGGTATATATTCGTCATTATATTCCCATTCAAATTGATTTTTAAAATAGGTACCATGTATCAGGTTTGGTTCCTTTGTCTTGTAAAAAACAGGTTTATTTTAAGGGTGCTGTATTTATTGACTTAACAGTAGCCACGGTTCATACTTGCTTTGGCTATAAGTTAGCACAAAATTGTTAGAGTATAAGTTTACTGACCATATGATTGCTAGCAATGAAAACATTTAAAAAACCTACAGTTAATAGGCTTTTGGTGGATTTCCCATCCATTGATGACATGACATTCTAGTTTGGAATACAGTTTACTTTTTAAAATGAAGTTAGTGGAGACTTGTGTTACTAGGATCTTTACCCGAATCGTCAAATAGCTGTTTATTTTTGTATATCTCAGTGGATCCACCTATGGGCGACATCAGATAATTGCTTAACAGTTCATGGATAATTAAGGGAAAAGAAACAAAAACATTTTAAAAGAAGCTACACTCAATCTGGAATAAAAGATCTTAGAAGTACAGTAAACAGTACAGAAAAGGACATACTTCCTATTTTGTCCCTATCCCAAAAGGCCTTTATTAATTTGTACAACAGAATAATACCAACCTTATTACTCACTTTTGCAGCGATGCAACTTGTTGTGGAAAACCAGTCTAAATATTTCACCCATATGGTTGATATATTTTGATTAATAAAGATCATGCTTTTAGTTGTGTGCCTAGTGGAATGTGGTTGCTTTAAGAGCATAATGTAGGGTATATTTTTAAGGATCTTCAGAGTTAATTTCAATTTAAATGTAGATCTCATGTACAGTATATGGTTCTCTCTGAAGGGAAAAAAAAGTAACCACATGCTTCCATTTTAGTCATTGTCATTAAATATCTGCTTGTTCAGTATAATTTATAGTAGGCAAGAGGATGAAAACTGCCTCACATTAAGCTAATACTATATTATAGCACGATCTCAAGCCTATTACTTTTTGTTATCTAGCTAAGGATATATTCTGTGTATTCTATATTTTATTTTTTAAAAATCTTAGCTCAGGTCTAAAATGTGAATTTCGATAATAAGCTCTTTAAGTGCCTGGAATTTAAAGAGATATTTTTTTCTCAGCCTCTCCTGAAACAGTCTCCTTGGAGCAACCATCAGAGCAGTGGCTGGGGCACCGGAAGTATGTCCTGGGGAGCCATGCATGGCAGAGATCATCGTAGAACTGGAAACATGGGGATTCCAGGAACTATGAATCAGATATCGCCACTGAAAAAACCGTTCTCTGGTAATGTCATAGCACCACCGAAATTTACTCGTTCTACTCCATCACTGACGCCAAAATCTTGGATTGAAGATAATGTGTTCAGAACAGACAACAATAGTAATACACTCTTACCCTTGCAGGTAAGAATGGTATGTAAATGGCTTATTTCTAATGTTAATCTTTCAGGATTGGAAATTGAGTGGTGGTAGCAGTAGTATGGTAAAATTAATGGATCCAAAAAGAGAAAGTTCTCATTTTTAAGCATATATAATTTCATTCTCAAAGGATAAAATGTCTACATGAAGAAAATTGACACTATAAAAAATCTGTAAGCACACAATAGTAAATAATCTTCAAAAAATGTAGAAAAACCTGCTGCACTTCTTAAATACATATTGAAGCTTTTAATTGGCAACTTCTTAAGAATGCCTTAATTTATTAATCTTTAATGGGCCACCAAAATGAGTTTTTCCTACAATACAGCTGAACTAAAATGTTCGTAATCATGCATAGATTTGGCTATGATCGGCTGTAGTGTATTAGAATATACTCAGTACAGCTATGATTGTGGCAAAATAATATGGCTTTTTACATAGAATTAAATTTTGTCTTCACTGGTTCAATGACTTTTTTTCTAAATGTGGCCTAATAGTTATGATGATTGACAGTTTTTCAGGCCTTTTAGTATTTTGCTGATATTGCAGGTTAATGAAACTCTCTTATGGCTATTTAAAATGAGGTAGTTGGTTTTTTTTTAAATGAGGTTGTTTTTTTGGTGGTTTTGTTTTCCTGAAACCTTTAGAAAAAGGAATAAAGGTAGAAAGAATTTTGGGTTTTGTTTTCTTTTCTTTTTTTTTTTTTTTTTTTTGATGTGGGTGGGTATGGGAAAGAGAACTGCATATTTCTGATGAAAACTTCTATGCTGTTGAAGGTGAGATCTAGTTTGCAGTTGCCAGCTTGGGGCTCAGATTCACTCCAAGATAGTTGGTGCACTGCAGCCGGAACATCCAGAATAGACCAGGTAGGCTGCACAGTGTATATTTTTCAGGACTTTGGCTAGGATTTTAGTAGTATTTATATAAGGAGGAGGATTTGTTACTTACTTTCAGTATCTATTTAAGCATATGTCAGAGAGCCTTAAAGCAATTTATTTTTAAAGGGTCACTTGACTTAAACTATTTAATATAAAATGCTTCATTTTTATATTTAAATGTAATTCATAATCATTTAATATTTCCAAAACATAATAAATTACTTTTTGAAAAAAGGAATTATATACCCAAGAGCACCTGGCTTTAAACATCAGTCAAATGGAACAGATATTTTATCTCCTTTCAGAATTATTTGCAATTAGATACAAAATCTTGTTTTTACTCAATCTCCAACTTAACAATTTCATCAATGTTTTACATAATTTTTAGTAACATTTTTCATAAACCCTGCTATGTTCGTCTTGATAAACTTTCTTAAAAAGCCGTATCTTAGTTTAGCTTTTTCAACTTGGTAAAAAACTTTGATACAATATTTTTTTCTAAATTTTGTTACTGCTCTTATATATTATCTTCTTCCAAATAATCGGTTACTCTAGGAAAAACCGTGAGCCAGAAAACTGGGAGGCAATCTTAATCAAATTACTGTCAAGCCCTTATACAAAAGGTTATCTCTCTTCCTGCAGATTAAATTTGAATGCATACTGGGCACTGGGTGATGAGAATTATTAACAGGGTACATAGAAAACTCAGCCCTATGTATGGGGGTTCTTTTCTACAGAACCCAAGTTTGAGCAGAGTTGAAATTATGGAGCTATTATCCTTAGCTAAGGCTCTTCCTTAGTTAATTTATCAATATGGGATTATTTTATAAGTAAGGACTGTGTAAACAAATTAATAATATGCGTTTATCTTGCATTCTAACCTGGAGGGTTAACAGTAACTTTAATAATCAGGCATTAGCACTTGTTTTAGATAGGTTCTACCTATTTACCAAAGTAGTCCTGACAGGATCTTCACTTAGAAATAAGTAGCTATCTCATGTAATATGTAACTTATTATCTTGTTAATGTAAGTTAGCTACCCATCTATTTCTACTGTCCTTTTCACCTTGGTTTCTTTAGGCCATATCAGTGTCATTTTTATGATAGGGTTTTTATGTTGTTTGTATTGAATATATAATGCCTAGGAAATGGTGTGTTAGAAGAGGAAAATAATGATAATTATTTTGAAGGTGGCAAGATACACATTTTTAGTGCAGAAGAGACAAAAAATATTCCAAGATAATAGGATACACATAAGAGAGGGATATGTCTCTCCAGAGAAGGAAGAGAAATTAGCTGCTATGCAAAGGATCTATGGGTTGGTGGGGGGACCATAGGTTGAGAAAATAGGTTATTGAGATGGTGTCAGTTGTTGGGATGCTAGAGAGCAGAGGTGATAAGGAAAGGCAAATTTGCAAATTGGACTCTGCAGAGGTGCCCCTGGGGCTGCCCCAGTGCAAGGGCCTCTAGCCCTCCCAGGTAGAACACAATCAAAGCCACTCTGCTCTTACCTATTTTATAACCTAGGGTTTTAGGTAAATTCATTTTGGTAATTAAAGATTTTTTGTTGTTGTAAAGTGCTGAGATATTGGCATTCCCTGTGGACTCTTTACCAAGAGGTGTGATGTTATAAGTTGAAACAGCAATGAAAACAAAGAGATAGTGAGAAATGAACTAAACTAGAAGGAGGTTTGAAACCTGAGTCATCTTCCTCTGCCTTTCACAATCTTCATGACATTATACCGCAGTTTATGGGCCTTCACCTATTTGGGTCATTATCATGAGAGGACCTTGAAGTAGGTCATGTAAGACCTTTTTAGTTCTTACACATCCTCTGGTCTCTTTTGGCCATTTTTTTTTCTCCCTCCTCCGTGGACCCTGCTACCCATCCCTCCCCCTCATTTTTAGAATCCAAGGGCCTTGGTTTATTGGAGTTGAAGGCAAGGGTATTGGTCCCAAGCCATAGGAGTGTAGTGTATAACTTTTCAAAGTTGTTGTCACCTTTTAGTACCCCGAGGGTACTTATACAAAATCTGTTCTGTGTTTCTACCATAAAAGGTTGAGGTATTTGAAGTTGAGATTCTTAAAAATATAGCAGCAGCTACAAACTACAATTGGCATCTTAAACTGTGGTGTAGTTCCTCACTATTTGGCAAAGTTAAAATTATAGAAAATACTTAAGTACTGAAATATCTGGAGAGATTATTTTCATCTCTAATCTTTTTGCATCATCTACAACATTTCAATACTAAAATTTTAGTTAAAAAATACATTATTTTAAAACATTTAAGTTTTTATTTCCTTTAGTATCAAATTGATTAGGCCTAAAAAATACTAAATTCTAGAATTGAAGTCTTAATTGTTATTACTTCAGGCCTTACTTATAATTGAATTCAGTAAATGGGAAAGAAATAGTTTTGTAGGTTGATTTTATTTCAGATGTATGTAAAATTTTTCGGGTTGGTATGACCTTATTTTAAATAATCAATTTTTATGGAAAAGGTTCAAATTAAAAACTTTTAAAAAACAAATATATATTCTTCTGCATATTTCTGACTTTAAAATGAATAGTATATATTTCTGTTAAAATGTTAAGGCTAAGAATTACTTTTTTAAAAAAACTCTTTTACCTAGTTACCCTTGCAAGAAATCATATTCAAAAGTGTGAATTCTAAATTACCTTAATATTTCCTTTATTTTTTTCTTTATTGATTAAGGTATTACATATGTTTCCTTATCCCCCCTATTACTCCCCCACTCCCCCACTCATGCCCTCACCACCCTGGTGTCTGTGTCCATTGGTTATACTTATATGCATGTGCATGCATACAAGTCCTTTGGTTGATCTCTACCCCTTACCCCTCTCCTCCCCTACGCAGTTAGGCTGTTTCCAAATCTTAGCTCTTGTAAATTGTGCTGCTATGAACATAGGGGTGCATATATCCTTTCTGTTTGGTGTTTCTGTTCTCTTTGGATACATTCCTAAAAGTGGAATTACTGGGTCAAATGGAAGTTCCATTTTTAACTTTTTGAGGAAACTCCATACTGTTCACAGTGGCTGCACCAGTCTGCATTCCACCAGCAGTGCAGGAGGGTTCCTTTTTTTCCGCATCCTCGCCAGCACTTGTCATTTGTTGATTTGTTGATGATAGCCATTCCGACAGGTGTGAGATGGTACTGCATTGTCATTTTGATTTGCATCTCTCGGATGATTAGTGACTTTGAGCATGTTTTCATATGTCTCTTGGCCTTCCTTATGTCCTCTTTCAAAAAGTATCTATTCAGGTCCATTGCCCATTTTTTTGATTGGGTTGTTTATATCTTTCTTTTGTTAAGGTGTATGAGTTTGAATTTCCTTTAGATATTAAGGTGGCAATATGTTTATTCATTAACACTTGAATATTTTAAATCAAAGAGTAAATATACTAGTAGCTGAGGTTATTACAAGTTTTTATATGGCCCATCAGTTCTCTGTAAACAAAACAACGTCAGGCCTTTAAAACTGTAATATAGCCCATGAAGCCTATAAGATGTGTGTTGCCATGTCCTCTAGCTGAGCGATTATCAATATATTCAACTCTAGATTTTTGTTCTTATGGAAGTTCTCCCTGCAGCTTTTGAGCATGTCACATGAACCACCTTGAGTAATTGAAGGTATTTTTCACCAATCTTTAAAATTTAGCTTATAATGATAATGTGGGCATCTCTTTCAGAAAAAATGTATTCTTTAGAGTCTTTATTCACATTATACACACAAAAAATGTACTGTATTCGACCAAGTCCAATTTTTTATTTAATAAAGTATTTCTTAAATTGTGGTGGTTAAACTAGATGAGCTTTAGGGACATTGGTAGTTACCAAACCTTACACCTATTGAAAATGAAAGAGAGCGGGCTCTCTTACACATACAATATAGGTAAATGGATACTTTCTTTTTATGTGTTCTATCCTGTGTCCAGTTCCTTAATTATACTTTATATATTCTTTTTAAAAAATATATACTTTTATTGATTTCAGAGAGTAAGGGAGAGGGGAGATAAAAACATCAATGATGGAAGAGAATCATTGACTGGCTGCCTCCTGCACACCCCCTCCTGGAGATGGAGCCTGCAACCCAGGCATGTGCCCTTGACCGGAATTGAACCTAGGACCCTTCAGTCCGCAGGCCAATGCTCTATCCACTGAGCAGAACCAGCCAGAGCAACTTGATATATTCTTACACCAATATTTTCTATTGCCTCTCCATTTTCTTTAACCCTTTTAGGTACTAAAATGGCTTTGGCCATTTGGAGTCTTTAAAAAAAAAATCAGAATCACTGTTACACCATTCTTATTATCAAAATAAGAGAGAGTTTGAGAAATGAATGTTCGTTATGTATGTGCTAGTGTAATAATATTCTTGACCATTGAAACGTGAAAGTCCTGTGGGATGAAGAGAGGGGGTATCTGTTTGGAACAACTAACAGAATATGAGAGTGCTGGGTTGTGTAGTAAGGCAGAGTGGCAGAGCATAAACTACTAATACCGTGCAATAACAGTGTGTGATGAGGAGTGGATAATCAGTATTAAAATTGAGGAAAATATTAGCACAACTTTGCTATTTTATTTTAAAACTGGAGAACTAAGCTAAAAAATACAGTTTTTAAAAGCTGATTTTTCTACTTGTATGGAAGAACACATGCTCAAGCATCTGGTATATCTTTAAAAATGAGGATATAGGTTTTTTTCTATAACCCATTCTCTTTTTCTTTGGAAGCATACTTCATTGTCAAGCGGGAAAGGTTCTACTTGACCACTTCCTTAACTTGAAATAGCACAGGGTTTTGAATATGTCAAAGCAAAACTGTGACATGCCATAAAAGTTCCCTTTCAGTTGAAATTCCTCTTGTACTAGTCCTATATAATAAGAGAGGAATATGCTAATTAGCCATTACCCCTGAGGAGTAAGGACCAAGTGCATCAGGACCAGATCATGGGTCAGCAGGAGGGTGGGCCAGCGAGGTACAAGCCAGCTGTGGAGAGCTATAGGAGGGGGCAGGGCAGCAAGCTATGAAGGGGTGGGGAGGGGGAAGAGGGGCAGGGGGACCTACAGGAGGATGGGGCAGTGGGCAGAGAGCTACAGGAGGGCGGTAGTGACCTACTGGCACACAGATTGCGCAGGGCAACTAGCTGTAATATCATTGACTTTCTTCGTTATTTTTCAGTGTTAATAATTTTTTCACAGGCCATCCTTTTAAGATTGTAGATATGTTGTGTTTTTTAGTTTTTTTAGGATTTTATTGTCACTCCTCTAAGTCTTTGTGACAAATGTGTCTTGGTTTACAAAAAACAATAAAATATTAGAGTATAAAATACTATTGGTTTTTCCCACCAATGCATTCTAATTTTTGCCTGTTGTGGGATTCTGTAATCTCCGTAGTAAGGCAGAGCGGCAGAGCATAGACTTCTAATTTTCTGAAAGCCCAGTTGATTCTTGACCATATAGTTTTCATATTTAAAATAGATAGGAGTAAACTTTCCTTATAGAGATTCCTGCTTATGTTAAATATCTTGGCCATTTTCAATTAGTCATGTCGTCATAAATGTTAGTTACATTGCTATGATTTTCTAGTTATGCTAATCAGCATTGACATATTCATGGTTACTTTAAAATGGTTTCAGGATTGCAATTTAGTTTTTGTTTTTTAAGTATATTTTATTGATGTTTTTACAGAGAGGAAGGGAGAAGGAGAGGAAAAGAGAGTTAGAAACATCGATGAGAGAGAAACATTGATTCAGCTGCTTCCTGTACACTCCCTACTGGGGATGTGCCCGCAACCAAGGTACATGCCCTTGACCGGAATTGAACCTGGGACCCTTGAGTCTGCAGGCTGACGCTCTATCCACTGAGCCAAACCGGTCAGGGTGCAATTTAGTTTTTTAAACCAATGGCAGTTTGTGTAATCACAAATTTTTCTTATATTTGTAGTTTATAAGGATGCATAATGTTTGTTTTATAATCAGACTTGTTTCTGCCTTTTGTTTTTTTCAGAAGTCATATTTTGATTCCCTCATTCTATTTAATAAAATTGTCTGTACTTTTGAACATGTAAATCTAAATAACATGGGATGTCATGAGCTCTTTGCCTGCTCAGGGCTATTTTGTGTTTGGTGTTTTAAAAATCACGTGGGAAGCAGCTGATGAGTAACAAAAGTAAACTAAGCTAATTAAGCTAATCCTTTTTAAATAGTTTTGCCAGGTTTTTGTTTGTTTGTTTTTTTCTAAAGTAGGACTTTGTTTTGTGATGAAAGACTTGTCTGGGAAGGAAAATAAGAGACCTTATAAGTAGGCATCTCACTGTTTCAGTTGGATATATAAGCATTAAAGCTAAAGCTATTAATAATACATATCACATTTTTGTATAATATTTGTCAGAGTTGATTGTATAGTAGACACTGATACTTATGAATAGCTTGCCTATATCTTTCCCCTTCAGACCCTAAATATTGCACATGGCACTGACAGTGTATATAGAATTATTTCACCCTAGCCGGTTTGGCTCAGTGGATAGAGTGTTGGCCTGCGGACTGAAGGGTCCCAGGTTCGATTTCAGTCAAGGGCATATGCCCAGGTTGCAGGCTCCATCCCCAGTAGCGGGTGTGTAGGAGGCAGCCAATCAATGATTCCCTCTCATCATTAATGTTTCTATCTCTCTCTCCCTCTACCTTCCTCTCTGAAATTAATAAAAAAAATATTAAAAATATTTAGAAGTATCTCATAAATTTTACTGTGCTCTAAAGCAAGAGAGGATCACAGTCCTTGAAATGGAGTTAGAAGGTGGCCACAAAAAAAGATTGTGTGGGAAATACCATTTAGGTGGTGTTAATAGTCACCATTAAGTTCATAGGTTAACTAAAGATGAGACATAGTCTGATTCTGTTAAAAAAAAAATCACCCTGAGAAGATAGCCCTGAACTATATAATAATTTACTTGTGAGAATTTAAGGTAAAAAGAATATAAAGAATTTATAATTTACTGTATCTTAAAACCTATATGATATAGCATACCTTCTGAGGTTTTTTTCACGTATACAAAGTTTTTATCATGACAGATTATATTTTTAAATCTATTTTAAATACATCTGAAAACTTTGAATATATTAGCATATAATCTTCCTTTGTGTGGTCAGAAATTCAAGTTGACAGCAGGCCACATTCAAATCTGATGCTTGTCTCAGTTTAGTTAATTAACATTTGAGTACCTCTTCTGGGGAGGATTCTGAGAGGCTTTATATTTAGTTTCATGCAATTTCCATATCAAAATTCAGTCTTTGTCCTCACAGACCTCACCTTAAACAATTTTACTAAGTTTTTATGGTAAAGAAAAAGTGGTATTCAACAAACATTTGAGAGCTAGCTGTATTCCATAATTAAAAGGTCTCTCTCCCTGATTAACTTTGAAGTTAGTGGGAAAGGTAGGACAATTTTTAGTTATGAGCAAAGTATAGTGCAGGGGTGGCAAACTTTATGACTCAAGGGCCACAGTGGGTTCTTAAACTGGACCGGAGGGCCGGAACAAAAGCATGGATGGAGTGTTTGTGTGAACTAATATAAATTCAAAGTAAACATCATTACATAAAAGGGTACGGTCTTTTTTTTTTTTTTAGTTTTATTCATTTCAAATGGGCTGGATCCGGCCTGCAGGCTGTAGTTTGCCCATGGCTGGTATAGTGGAAGCATAGAAAATGAAAATATTTGCATAAATTACTAAAATTATATTTGCTGAAGGGCTGTGCTCTTCTCTGTTCCAGTTTTATTTATTACTAGAGGCCCGGTGCACGGATTCGGGGTCCCTCAACCTGGTCTGTGCCCTCTCACAATCCAGCACCCCTTGGGGGATGTTGGATAGCTGGTTTTGGCCCAATCCCCACAGGCCCAATCTAGACAGGAGGGAGCCTGATCCTGTGCATTGAGTGCCTGTCCCATGGTGGTCATTGCACGTCATAGCGACCGGTTGACTGGTCATTCAGTCACTTAGGCTTTTATATATATAGATGGTCTTGCTTTTCTGTTACTTTTATTATTTTAAAAGATGATTTTAGGCATCATCTTGTCTGACATGGTTATTTTCTTTTCTAGAAGGTGGAACGGAGCCTGAAGAGATTTATTTAGTAATTTAAGATCAAGAAGCTCAATGCTTCTTAAAGTATGGTTACTAGGTCTATAGCCTCAGTATCACCAGGGGCCACTCGCAACCTATTGAATCACACTCTCTGGATGGGTCCCAGGAGTCAATCCAGATGATTCTGAAGCATGCTCAAGTTTGAGAACTGCTGTAACAGTTCAGTAATTCTCTGTGCCTCCCTCGCCAATCAAGGTCACTGTTTAGTGAACTCCTCTTACTGATGGGTGTGTTCTACCTGAGGAATCCAACTAAAAATAAGGGGTTAAGTTATAGTTCATCACTAATAAAGTTGGAATAAGAGCCTCTGTTTTAGTAAGTAACCTTTTCAACATTAGTGTTACTCTTAAGTTCCTTGACAGCAATTTGTTTAATCTGCAATACTGATTCCAGTCCTCTAGCTTTATAAAGCTCACAACCCTAATTTAAATGTCGAGGTAGAGTAAATAAATCAACATATTCTCAGGAAAGCTTCCTATGTTTTTCTTCAGCTTTCTAAAAGACTGGTTCTGAATCTTCTGGATTGTAGACGCCTTTGGAAAACCAATGAAACACATAAACCTTTTTTCAGAAAAAAGGGGTGTGTACATGCACATACAGATATGCCATGATCCTTCCTGAAGCTCATGGACCCAGATTTAAGAGTCAAAAATCGCCTGCCCTGCCTCTCCCACATATTCATATGCTTGCACAAGCTCATGTACACACACACACACACACACACAAATTGGGGGAGGTTAGAGATGATATATTTTGGTAAAAATCTCCCAGGTGATTTGGGGGGCTTGGACAGAGCCTGCTATGGTAGTTCCCTATATATGTTTGTTCAAGTACATTAATTTTATAGTGAGCAAAATACTGTATACATTAATGAACATTAAAGAATCTACTAGGCAAGTTGAGGGGATTTAAGATTCAGCAAACGACTTCTAATGACACAAAAGACTTTGTTCTGAGACTTGATGAGGTAGGAAATGTGTTTTTGTTTTTTTTTTAATATATTTTATTGATTTTTTACAGAGAGGAAGGGAGAGAGAGAGTTAGAAACATCGATGAGAGAGAGACATCGATCAGCTGCCTCCTGCACATCCCCCACTGGGGATGTGCCCGCAACCCAGGTACATGCCCTTGACCGGAATCGAACCCGGGACCCCTCAGTCCGCAAGCCGACGCTCCATCCACTGAGCCAAACCGGTTTCGGCGTGTTTTTGTTTTGATACTGGTATTTCATGCTTTTGATTTTTAGTGTATAATATGTTTATGCATTCATTACTGTGAAATTCTGACTAAGTCAAATAATGTACAATGTTTGATAGATGTTTAAAGTATGGTGCAATTGAATTAAATCCTTTCCCCCAACATTTTTTTCAAGTGCTAGTTTTTCCTAGATATATGAGAAAAGTGTAGAAGTTAAATAATAGCTAAAAATGCTTTCTGTGTGTATCACATTTCAAACATCTTTATAAGCTGACAATGATAGCAATAGAAATTATTTTACTGTGTTGAATTAATACTGCCAATGAAATAAGATTGCTTTTGATATGTGATTTTGCAGATAAACATATTAAATATATTGTTCTTTTATACTAGAAATATTATAGTTTATAAGATCCTTAGTTATTGATATTTTCTTGGGATGCAGACTCATTAGTAATAGTATATTAATCAGATGTCCTATTTTATGTAAGAAGATTAAGATAGTATAGTTATCAATACTTTGGAAAAAATTGCATAGATTATATTGAGTCTTTTTTCTTCTTCTAGGATCGAAGTAGAATGTATGACAGTTTGAATATGCACTCTTTGGAAAATTCGCTTATTGATATTATGAGAGCAGAGCATGATCCTCTGAAGGGTAGGTGACTTTTGAAAAAATTCTATACATCTACCAATTTGTCTGATTATTTTACCATTTTTATATGAAAGAAGTTTAGAGCTCGAGCAGCACTAAGTAGCACCTGTGCCACCTATAACATTTTGTGATAACTATTAATAAGAAACTTGTCTTGGTGAAATGTCATACTTTTTTCTTTGAAGCTTATTTCAATTTATGCTGATTTATATAGAGAGAAATATAAACCCACCTCTCTGGGCTTGTTTTTTTAAGACAAAGCTACCATTTAGAGATACTCTGAAGTCCACCAGAAGATAAAGAATGGATCTAAAAGTGTATAGTATAGCCCTGGCCAGTGTGGCTCAGTTCGTTGAGTGTTGTCCCATATACCTAAAGGTCACAGTGGATTCAATTCCTGCTTAGGCACATGCTCAGGCTGTAGGTTCAGCAACCAATTGATTTTTCTCTCACATTGATGTTTCCCTACTCCCCTCCCTCTCTCCCTCCTTTCCTCCCTCCCTCCTTCCCTCTCTCCCTCACTCTCCACTCCCTCCCCCTTCCTCTAAAATCAATAAAAACATCTAAACTAATAAAAGGGTAATGTGATACTTACAGCGGACATCTTCCGGACAAAACCACAGTGGCTGGGAGGGCCCAGGCTCAGGCTGGCAGTGGCAGCAGCAGTGGAGTAATGGAGGAGGCGCCTCCCACAGAGGGAGGCCAGACTGTGGCTTAGGCTGGGGGCCAAGGCAGAGACGGTTAGGGTCAATCAGGCCAGCAGGGAGGCAGGGTAGGAGCGATCAGGCTGTTAGGGGAGCAAGTTAGAGTCGATCAGGCTGGCAGGGGGCAAGTTAGGGTGATCAGGTTGGCAGTGGGGCAAGTTAGGGTCAATCAGGCCAGCAGGGGGGCAAGGTAGGAGCGATCAGGCTGGCAGGGGAGCAAGTTAGGGTTGATCAGGCCAGTAGGGGGGCAAGGTAGGGGCAATCAGTCCAACAGGCAGAGGCAGTTAGGGGTGATCAGGCAGGCAGAGGGGTTAGGGGTGATCAGGTAGGCAGGCAGGTAAGCGGTTAGGAGCCAGCGGTCCCGGATGGCGAGAGGGATGTCCATCTGCCGGTTCAGGCCTGATCCCACAGGGATTAAACCGGCAGTCGGACATCCCCCCAAGGGGTCCCTGATTGGAGAGGGTGCAGGCTGGGCTGAGGGACCCCTGCCTCTGCGCATGAATTTCATGCACCAGGAGTCTAGCATTTAAATAAAATAAACAAAAGTGTATATATAGTATAGTCACTTTTCTAGAATCCTATAAAAAACAGACTTTTTTAAAAATTTCTTAAGAGTACTTTCATTCACAATTTGCAGTGATTCCAACCTAGAATTTTCCTAGGTTTACTTCCTTACTTTTCTTCTACTTCATATCATAGGGTTTTGAAAGGGGATATTTATAGTAGCTTCTCTGAGGTATAGAACAGATTTTCAAAAAGTTGGTGCAAATGAGGGAAAATAATCAGCCTTATTGTTAACTAGCTGTATGTATCTGAAGAATTTCATTAACACTTCCGTTTTCATTTGTCTTTAATAAACTAATTTACATTTCTTTATAAATAGATCTCATTGCTTTTATATTATTGGTGAAAACTAGCAAACTGTGAGATTGAGTGATGAGAAATATTAGTTATCTATTGCTGCACAATAAAGTATCTATCCCAAAACTTAGCAGCTAGAACAACAAGCATTTATTTCTTTATGTGGTTTCTGTGACTCAAGAATTCAGGAGCAGCTTCACTGGTTGGTTTGCCTCAGGATCCCTTATTGAATCAAAACCATGAGTTACTTTGCAAGCTTTTCATGTTTTTAGTCCTATAAAGCCAAGTAAGAATTCCCTTACAAATTTTAACCTGAAAACTCTAGACTTCAGTGTTGGCAGCAAGGGTGGGCAGCGGGGAGGAGGGGTGGGGGGGTAAGGAGGGGGAGCACGCTCAGGGCTGACTTGACAATACTAGATATCTAAACATTTTTGTTTTGTTTCTGGATTTTGCTTGTAAAGTGGTTTCTGGTTTTTCTACTTTCTTTATTAGTAAGGAGCTTGAGAAGCTCAAGGAATCATTAGTGATTGTTGACAACATGTGGCAATGGTAATTCTCCTCTTAAATAAATGGAGACAATTATACTTTGTTCTGAGTGGGTATTTTCTTTGCTTTAACCAAAATTTAGCATAATTTTTTAAATCTTTGTACAGTATTGGGTGTCTTGTTATTTTTCACTGTTATGTTGACAGTTCCAGTAGCATTTGTCTTGGATCTACTGTTTAATAATAGAATCCAGTAACTTCTGATTATGAAGAATTTCTATTCCTTTGACAATCTAGAAAGAAAACTCTTGGTAATTAATACAATATAAAGCCAACATTAATTATTACCAAAGGATAATGAAACATTTTTTATTGTTGTTTCCCTGTCTTATTTAAAAAGGCCTTTTGAAGATGTTCAGAGAAAACATTCTCTGCTGCACTATTAATTATCTCAGACTTTCTTGTTCTCTAGTCTGTGTTATGATGAAAGTGGAGGGAAACCTAGAAAGACTGAAAAGCAAATGGAAGCAGTGCAAGGCTAAGTTGAATTTAATAAATAAAAAATCTCAAGTAGCCCTGACCAGTTTGGCTCAGTGGCTAGAGCGTTGGCCTGTGAACTGAAGAGTCCCAGGTTTGATTCCGGTCAAGGGGTATGTACCTTGGTTGCGGGCACATCCCCAGTAAGGAGTGTGCAGGAGGCAGCTGATGGATGTTTCTCATGGATGTTTCTAACTCTCTATCCCTCTTCCTTCCTCTCTGTAAAAAATCAATAAAATATATTTTTAAAAAATCTCAAGTAAATTCAAAATTCTTTTGTTAGAAAAATTATCTCTGACCATGTAAATGGGCAAAACATGCTCACCACTACCTTTAGCAATCAAATCTGTTTTTAATTGGAGTATTTTATGTTCCACATTTATTATGAAAGAGAATAAAAAGACAAAAAAATTTGAGAAACCTTCTGTACATAGAATAGAGAAGCAAGACTAGCACTTCTGTAAATTGCCATCATATACCTAATAAACAATTTTGATACCCAAGTGCTGGCACTTGAAATTTTTTCTTGCTTTTCTCACCAGAATAGGTATACTCTACTAACTTCTGGTATCATATTATACTAGAGGCCTAGCGCATGAAATTCATACCCAGGTCGGGTCCCTCGGCCTGGCCTGCAGCCAGGGCCGATCTTCCCCTGTTGCCGGCAGCTGGCCCTGTACCCCCGCTGCCTCTGCTGCTGGTCGCCCTCTGTGTGTGGGGCAACTGGCAGGGCGATTGGGGCCCCGGCGCTGCCCGCATCTGCTGCCACCCACCCCTCTCCTGGATCCCTGTTCCCCATTGGGCTATCAGAGCCTGCCAGTGGCGGGGAGGGACATAGAGGTTGGCTGGCAGGCTGGGGGCAGCTCCTGCATTGAGCATCTGCCCCCTGGTGGTCAGTGCATGTCATAGCCGACTGGTCATTCCTCTATGTGGTCAATTTGCATATTACCTTTTATATAGATAGATAGATAGATAGATAGATAATCTTCCTCCCCGTACTCTGATCATTTCATGGGTGTGTGTGTGTTTTTTGTGGGGTATAGGGGAGGCTTGACTTCAATAAAATCTGCTAAGGCAAGGTTGTGACAAATCCAGTTCCTGGATTTGATTTGTTTTCCCTTTTTCCCCACCCCTGATCTTTAGGGCAGCACTTCACCTCTGCCCCATTTCTTATATCTCATCTGCTCCTCCCTTTCAGAAATTTTTGTCTTCTGTTTGACACAGGCAATTCTTTTTTCCAGAAAATAGAATGAATCTTACTTTATCCTTTAAAAGGGTTTTCAAATATTACCAGACAGTTACTTATGGGATCTAATAAAAAAGGAGAAGGGAGTTGTAGGTTAAAAAATTTCAATGAATTTCTTGTTTCCCTTTATATTAATGGTGAACGTTTCTTGAAAAATGTCTTTGTGCTTGAGTGATGAGTTATCTACTGCTTTTGTGCTTGAGTGATATTAGTTATCTACTGCTGCATAACAAATTATCCCTAAATTTAGCAGCTTAAAACAAGAATAAGCACTTATCTCACAATTTTTGTGGGTTAGAATTCAGGAGCAGTTTAGCTGGGCAGTTCTGGCTGAGGATCTCATGAGGTAGCAGTCAAGATGCTGGCTGAGGCTGCAGTCATCTGAAGGGTTGACTGCGGCAGGAGGATCCTTTTCCAGGATTACTCACTCATGGCTGTTGGCAAGAGAGCTCGGTTCATCACCACAAGGACCTCCGACTGGACTGCTGAGTCTTCTCACAGTGTAGTTGCTTGATTCCCCCAGAGAGAATGGTAAATCTCAAGGGGAATGCCCCAGTGTCTTCCATGACCTAGTTTTAGAAGTCTCACACCGTCATCCATGATATCTTACTAGTCCTGCTCAACTGGGGAAAGGTCTGCTGCTCAGGAGAGGTGAAGACCAGGAGGTAGGGGCCATTGGAGACCATCATGGATGCTGGCTTCCACAGAGGTGGAGGCAGAAACTGGAAAGTTGTATTCAGTTCTTTTCTAAAGGAAAAGGCATAAACTACTCAAGGTAAGAGTTAGTGTCGATAGAAAGAATAGCAATCAAGCAGATCTCTGGAATCCAAAGAACTTCAGTGGCAGATTATTGGCCTGGCTAAAAACTGACTGATTGTACTGACAGAAGGACCCTCCCATCCCTACTTAAGCCCAAAATGCTTCACTACAGCTTATTTCTATTTTCCCCCTTCACAGTGTTTATCACTGGTCAGTAGGGAGCTTCCATTGTTTAATGTTAATATTTTTATAGTTTAGCATATCAGATGGGTAAGGTGTTATTTGCATTGTCACAGTAGCGTAACTCCTAATTTAAACATATCTTGTAGGGGCTCTATGGATGTGAAGTGATGGCAACCACTAAGTGTGCCTGCTTTTGTGCCAGGCAGTGTCCAAGACTCTGGCTATATATGTTAGGTGAAACAGAAATGAACTTTGTTCTTGTGGAATGGATAGCCTACTGGGGAAAGAGAAACCTAATAGTTATATGTATAATATGCATGTATATATATGCATATGCATATGTATATATAATATGTAAACATAATATGCTAACATAATGTAACATATAGATGTAATATATAGTTACATATATATAGTTATACAGAGTGTCAGGGATTCTATGGAGTAAGATTATAAGGTGCTTGGGGAGGTAATAAGTGGAGAGAAGAGGGTACCTGATTTAGATGTGAAGTAAAGAAATCTGAGACCTGAAGCCCTAAGCAGTACAAAGGTGAAAAATATTGAGGGAAAGTGCCAACTAGATGAAGGGACCAGAAGTATGGAGGAGCTTGTCACTTGAGGAACTGAAAGCGGACTAGTCCTGACATAGCTCCCTTAGGGGAGCCTGACGTGATGGGGTGCAACACTGCCCAGCCTGCCCTGCGGAGTGTGTGCTGTGTTGGGCTCCGGATTGTGAACACGAACACACTGTTTTGTGTTTTCCTTAGTATGAGTGGCCCTGACCAACCTGTTTATTCTGCAGGCGTTTCTTACCATTAACATCCCATTTTCTGATAACTGTTTGTGTTCTTGGCAAACATTTTCCTTTTCAAAGAAATAAATATGGATTCTTTTAATGGCCAAAGTAAATCATGCTTTGCCAAGTGCAGTTTTGTTTTGCATACCTATATTAAATAATCTGGGATCTTTTATGTATGTGTGGGTCAGTTCACTCTACTTTAAACAAAAGAACAAGACAGTGATTATTGTTAAGCGCTCTTCTCTTCCTGCCCTCAGCAATTTGTAAAAAGGTCTTACTGTGTAAGCATTTTTACCAAAAATTGCTTACCCCTTGCTCAAAGTATAAGGGCAAACAAAAAAATTTAATTTTAGCTCGTAAGAGTTGACTGAACATTATAGGATGAAAAGCATTTTATATAACAGTTCTTGGGAGGATCTGTCTTGGCAAGTCACAATGCCATTACCAGTGTTCCCCGAACAATTAAAAAGAATTCAGGAAAAATAGTTTAGAGCATGATTTTATGCCAACAAATGTTCAGAAGCGGGTGCTTTTAAAACTTTTTATTATGTCTAGCTTCATTTTTTACATATCTAGCTTCATTCTTACTACTTCACTGTTCAACACCTATTTCCAAGGCTCCTGAAGTAAGAATGCCTGCATAATTTTGACAAAAATAACCCTTGAGAAAACAAGGAATACTTCTCTGAGTTACTAAATTGTTGGGGTAATACCAAATAGTTTTGCCTCTTTCTTTATACTTTTCTTTTTCCTCTGATTCTCTTCACCTGAACTTACCATTTTGAATCACAAAGTAACTTGTATGAATTTCTGAAAGTCTCTGTGTGAGAACTTACATTTTAGACTTGTGAACTTTTGAGCTGGACAGAGGTTCTCAACTTTGAGAGCATGTTTATCAAAATGACAGTTCTAGAGAGCTAGAAAAAGCATGCCTTTGATGGCAGAAAAAAACTTCATCTAGATAATTATTTGATGGTTTTTCATGTATAGAGAGAAGTTTGAGTTCTTCTGAATTTTGGGACAAATTAGTGACAAGTACATAACAAGAAACAATGATTAATTCCAGGAAAAACAGTTATAGGAAAAAGAATATGTTATAGCAGCAATTTTCAGCTTTTTTCATCTCATGGCACACATAAACTAATTAATAAAATTATACACACACCAAGAAAAATATTTTTTGATCATCTGACAAAGTCTAGGTATAATTTTGATTCATTCACAGTAGACGGCTATTGTGTTGGCAGTTGTCATTTATTTTTTATTTTTTATTTTTTATTTTTTATCTAAGGGAAAAGAGGTCAGTGCCCATGACTAAATAATAGTCAGGTATTTCATGTTTTAAAAATTCTTGCAGCATATCAGTTGAAAATCGCTGTGTTATAGTATAAAACATATGGTTCATCTATGAATGTTATTTGCATTATCACAGTAGCATGACTCCCTAATTTAAACAAAAATGGTTCTATAATCATTTTGAGAGGACAAAGCAGAGAAAGTGTTAGGGGATAGGTAAGTCAAATTAGACAGTTAACAGATAATACCTAAAATACCTAAACAGCAGAAGCATATTACTTACAGATAATGACATGAAGAATCAGTTAAAAAAGTTGCAGGTAACTACCTCTAATGAATGGTAATCAGAAGTACAGAATGAGGGAGAAAATTTCTATTTTTTGTTATATGAGCCATATGGTACTATATAACTTTTTAGTCTATGTAAATATATTTTTAACTCATTTTTTAAGTTAAGTAGATTGGAGGGAAGGCGGATTTGAATACTGAGAATATCTTAATAAAAAATAGGAAAAGAAAAGATTACAAAAATATACACCAAAAATATCAAACATGGTTATTTTACTTTGCGGAACTGTAGAATTATAATTTTAACTTTTTTCTATCATTTTTTTAGATTTCCTTTAATGAATAAATACCACTTTTGTAGTAAGAACAGAAACTTAAAAAAAAAAAGTCCTATGTACTCTGGACGAACAAATGTTCATTATATTCAGAGTTACTGTAATACCATCTGAAACCTGTCCACTTGGATGGTGGTTGTTTGTTTTGTGTTTTTGAATATTTTGCTTTTCATTCTGGAAGCTATTTCAGAGTATTTTCATGCCTGTGGTTCTGAAATTTTATATACATTTACTATATGGGTCTTTCAGTGTGTTTGGAGGGAGGTGGGGGTAGAAGGCTCTGCCTGCCTGTCTTCCTTCCTTTCATTTCTTTGTTTTATTTCCTCTGATGCATGTTATGGTCAACTTTTAATTCAGACATTAATTTCCTTCTGTTCTTAAAAATTTTGGTATTTCTCTGACCTTATTTTAAGATCCTCTTTAAAAATATTCTTAGGACTTTCTCATTATTCTTCTTTTACCTTATTCATTGGAGTGTCTGTCTTTAAATACTACATTATAGTATTGGAAGGTTATTTTTCTACTTTCTTGTATTATTTATTTTTCTTCTAATTTCCTCTTTTCTAGTTTTTGTTTGTTTGTTTATTTTTTTGTTTTTTAGGGGTTTCATTGCTCAGGCAGAAGGCTTTCATCAAATATCTTATGATTCTTTGCTATTCACATTTAAAGAAAAGACACAAATGATGATTGGAAGTTTGATGTACATACAGTAGTTGGGGTTTAGTAGTGAACATTGCTGTAAGCCAGTCAGATGGAATTCTCACAATGTCTGTGTCTCAGTCTTTTTTATTGGTCTGTGAAATGGACCTGGATCTGTGGTTTTCATTTCAACCAGCTGTACGCCTGGTTGCTAGCATCCTTAAAAAAGCCAAGAAGAGGCTGTGTGTCTCTCATTCAGGTAAAAACTAACAAATAGTCATCAGCCTTCCCACATCTACTCTCAGTGATAACCAGAGCCTCATATTTCTGAGCCTTCCCCCACGTATCTGCTACAGTAAATGGCTTGTTTCTTGAAAGTCTCCCCTTGCACCCACCAGTCTAGGTTTCAGTGTTTTCAGGTCTACAAAGTTATCACTCAACCATACATGCTCACAGCTCCTAGATCTTCCACAGGATACTGTGTCATGGGACCAATGGCAACCTCTGTTTTGGCTTTATCTTGATCAACACCTGTCTAAATGTCAAGCAGATAATAGGGGCTTAATAAACCATTGGCTGAATGATTGCACATGTTCCAAAATTATTCATATTTTTCAATATTTATTTAGAATTTTAAAAAATTATTAACATGCATGTGAAATAGTTTGTATAACCATTCCCCTACAGTTGGACATTTAGTTATTTCAAATTTTTAAATAAAATTTACTAAGCTTTTTATTTTCATAAAATAGACTTAATTGTTTTTAAAGCTCTAGGCATATATTGCCAACTTTTTGTTTTATGCCAGCTTACACTGCCATTGGCAAATTTGAATGTCCATTGCTTATTAATATGATTTTTACCTTTCTACAATGTAAAATTTTGCAACCATTACTTCAACTTGATTTCAGTATTAATTGTATATATTTTAATTAGTACCAGTTTTATCATACTAGATGATTAATGACTTCTCTTTAGTCTTTTGTAATTATATTTTAAAAGAAACAAAATTTTTGATATTCTGTATTTCTTGATATTTCTTGATATACATACGTTTTAGTATAGATCACATAAAAACATTAAGAGTTATAAATAATTATTAGGTAAAACAATTATGATGGGATCCTGATTTAAGAATGAGTTAAACAGTAATTTTTCTGGAAACTAAAGTAGATTGATGGCTTTTATTAGATACTAGAGGCCCGGTGCATGAAAATTGATGCATTGGAGGGCGGGGGGTCCCTCAGCCTGGCCTGCCCCCTTTCACAGTCCGGGAGCCCTCAGGAACGGGAGGCAACCCGGCAATCAGGGGAAGGTGACGCCCATCGCACCTCTGCTGCTACCACTGCTGGCAGCGCCAGCCTCAGCCGGCCCTGGTTACCTGAGCCTTGGGCGGCGCTGGGCAGCTGGGCAGCTGCCATCCGAGGCTTGCCTGCACCTTGGGCTGGCCCTGGGCGGCTGTGCAGCTGACATCTGAGGCTTGCCTGCACCTCCCGTCAGCTGGGCAGCCACCATCCGAGGCTTGCCTGCACCTTGGGCCACCCCTGGGTGACTGAGGGGCTGACGGGACTGGAGGTCTCTGGAGGCAGGCACTCCTGCTGCCCCAGTAGGACTGAGGGGACTGGGCGCCACCATCTTTTAGGCTGTGGCAGTCAATTAGCATATTCCCTCCTTATTGGCTATGGGTGCCGCCATCTTTGCGTGAGGGTCAATTAGCATACTCCCTCTTCATTAGATAGGACTAGAGGCCTGGTGAACAAAATTTGTTCATGGGGGCGGGGGGGCCCTCAGCCCAGCCTGCACCCTCTCCAATCCAGGACCCCTTGGGGGATGTCTGACTGCTGATCTCGGACCTAAACCGGCAGTGTGGCATCCCTCTCACAATCCTGGACTACTGGCTCCTAACCACTCACCTGCCAGCCTGGTCACCCCTAACTGCCCCCCCACCGCCGGCCTGGTCTCTCCTAACTGCTCCCCTACCGACCTAGTCGCCTCTCACTGTCCCCACTGCCAGCCTAATCATCCCCAACTGCCCCTCCTTCTGACCTGGTTGCCCCAAAGTGCCCTGCCCCCGCTGGCCTGGTCGTCTCTTACTGTCCTCCCTGCCAGCTTGGTTGCCCCTCATGGCCCCCCACCAGCCTGGTTGTAGGCAACCATCTTGTGAGGGCATGAGGGTTAATTTGCATATTACCTCTTTATGATATTGGTACTTTGGACCCAGGGTCTTTTCTATGTTTGTATGATCTTATTCTTAGGCTTTTATGTGGTATGTATTGAGATTTGGGAGTGAAGTAAGGAATGGCTGTCCTGCCTCTTGGATCTGAGCAGAGTTTAGAGATTTTCAAGGTTGGTAATGACCACATTCTATGTGGATTTTACCAGACTTCTTATGAACCATTTTTTTTTCTAATTAGGTTTGGAAATAGAGATGAAATATAGACAATGAAAAAAATATTAGAAAAGTCTACCAAGCCCTGGCCAGTTTGGCTCAATGGATGGAGTGTTGGCCTGTGGACTGAAGAGTCCAGGGTTCAATTTTGGTCAGGGGTATATGCCCAGGTTGCAGTCTTGATAGATAGGCAGTAGGGGGCGTGCAGGAGGCAGCCAATCAATGTTTTTCTTTCATCATTGATATTTCTATCTCTCCCTTTCTCTCCCTCTCTGAAATCAATAAAAAACGTGTGTGTGTGTGTGTGTGTATACATGGTTCACATAATGGAATGAGATTTTATTCATCCATTAACAAATATTTGAGAGCCTGGTATACACTAGGCTCTGTTTTAGATGCTAGAGATGTAGTAGAGGAAAACAAAAATACATATTCCTGCCCTTATGGATCTTCTGTTTTAATGAAGGATAGAGACAAAAGAACGAGTGGTGTGAAGAAAAATCATAGTGTCAAGGGAGAGAGAAAGAAGCTGCTGTTTTAGACAGGATGGTCTGGGATGGCATCTCTTAATGACCAGAATTTAGTGAAAGGTGCAAGTTTTGGTCATATCTGGCCAAATGCGTTTTATGCATAAAGAAGAAATATACAGACCCTGAAATGAGAATATGACTGGCATGTTTGAGGAATGGAAAAGAGGCCAGTATGTCTGAATGGTAGAGGGTGAGGAGACAGATATTTATTCTAAGTGTCGGAGGGTTTTGAGCAATAGAGCAACAGCAGCTGACTTATGTTTTAACAGGATCACATAGTCTGTGAAGAGATGGGAATGGCTTGAGCTAGGGAAACAGGGAGATGTAAAGAGCAATCAGATTTGGGTCTGTGTTGATGATAGAGCAGGCAGGATTTAGTGACAGATGTGTACACAAATTAGACAGAGAGGTAAAAATAACCCAAGGTTTTGGGATGAGCATCCAGATGGAAGAGAGTGCTATTCAATGATGTGGGGGTTGAGGTAGGAAGATTGCAGGTAGAGGCATAAATGTGGAACTCCTCTGCTTAGAGGTGATAAATGCAGTTTTGGTAATAGATGATATCACCTAGGGGAGGACATGTGAAAAGAGACATCACATTCAAGGATTGAACATGGGGGCTTCACTATTAAACAGTAGAGAAGAAGAGGAGGATACAGCAAAGGGGACTTAAAGAGTGGCTGGTGATAGAGAAGGACCAAGAAAATGTGATATGGGAAGAGAAATAGGCTGATGCTTCATCAAATGGATATATTCCTGTTACGAGATGCTTCAGCTTAAAGTTTTACAAATACGAAGAGATGTCAGGGAAGTGTTTGACTGCATTTTCATTCTCTCTAGTTCACATTTCTACAAGTTAAAAGGTATAAATCCAAAAAAGTGGCATAAGAAGTTTTATTATTTTATCATCACTATTTTATGTTTTTAAAATTGCTAGTTGTTTTAGAGGAAGAATTCATTAATGTTGGCCTGACTTAAGTATATTTTTTTAAAAAAACTGCTTTGTTAAAATTTTAGAAACTGTGACAACTTGTCTATATGTGATAAGTCATATGCAGTGCAATGGTCAATTTCTCAGTGTTTTTGTTGCTCCAATATACATCTAAAATGGTTAACATGAATTATATCATGTATATGTATTATACACATTACTATTAAACCAAAATAGACTAATAAGATAATTTCAAGATAGTGTAGGTCCTCTAGCTATTCATTGACACCTAAGAATAAATATATATTTTTCAAAATTATTTATTTTAAATTTCATAATATCTTAATGTAAAAGAAGTGTTAAGGGGTAATATATTTATTATTTATAGGTGTATTAAACTATTATAAAATTACACATTATATTTTCACAATAATGAGCAGTTTAACCACATTTATTACTGGAGGACTATCTGTAAGATTAGGATCTTCTGGGACAACAAAAAAATTCATAAATGGCTTAAATAAAATAGTAGTTTGTTTCTCTTACATAAACATCGGACCCCTAGAAGTGTTATGGTGATTTTCATGGATCTAGGCTTCTTCTGTCTGATTCTGTTATCCGTAACACCCAGCTTCTGCCTCATGATATAACATGGCTGTTTTAGTTTAGCCATCTCATTGTCATTCCAGCAAGCAGGAAAAAGGTAAAGGAAAGGGAATATCTTCCTTGAAACTATTCATACCAATTCTGCTTTACATCTCATTAGCCAGATCTTACATACATGGGCACATGTAACTACAAGGAAGGCTGAGAAATGTAGATTTTTACTCTAGGCATTTGGGGGTCCTGCTATTCACTGGAACAGGTGTTAGTATACAACTACTAGTCTCTGCATCACAGGGCTTTTGGACAATAGGGAGAAGAATTGGTTTTACAGCAATGTATTTTTATCTATATTGAAGTATGTTTCTAATATACTATAGAAAATTCTGTGACTTTTTTAATAGCTGATTTTTTCCTATAATTAGCCATATACACCTTCTTTTGAATTACGTTACCTCCTAGGAAGTCATTATAAGATAGTGATTAAGAGTGTGGAGCCAAACTGTCAGGGTTGGAGTCCTGCCAGAGCTACCTGACAGGTGTAACTTGGGCAAGTGATTTCATCTTTTATGGCACAAAGTCTTTATCTTCAATGGGAAGATCATAGTACTTAACTCATTGATTGTTGTGAGGGCTAAAGAACTGGTTGTGAAGAACTTAGAAAAGTTTCTGGCACAGGCCCTTAAATGTTAAGTTATCAATTGGCAGGTTCTTAGTGAAACTAATTTTAAATTATCCTAAGTAAAATGTAAAAGTTAACTTGTAAAGATGTAGTTTCACTGAAGTAGAGAAAAAGTAATTGTTTAATTTCAACATAGTCTAAATTTCTTCTTTCATTTTGGAGTATTTTATTATGTTGAGAGATTTTTCTGCTTTGAGATCTATATTTTAGAACATATACACAAATATATATATTCATTTGTAAATAGGTAGCTGTCTTTTGAACTTTCCAAATGTGTGCCTTTTAAGTCCCTTTAGAGCCAAGAAGTCAAAAACTATTAGCAATAAAAATATCTTGTTATCTGTGTCTTGGGATAAATAAAATGAACAAAGAATCTGTTAGAAGGTAGTTATGTGGCAGTTGAAAGTTAGTGGGGTTTTTTAAGTGGAGCATGGCTTAAGGCTTTGTTCAGTTTACTTTTTCCAGGGAGTTTTGCCTGAATCCCTGGACTTGGCTAAATACCTCTGTGGGGGGGTTTATATAGCATACTATACATAACTCTTCATATTTGGCAGATTTTATTGAAATTGTATATTTGTGTCTGTCTTCACTACTACATCATAAACACCAAGGGAAGACTGTATATTATGCATATTTGTATTCTCAGCCTCCCACACACTGTCAGTGTGTAAGACTTAATGAACTTGTTATACAGAACAGCAACACAGGTTGCCACTTTCATAGTTTTGATGTTCAGTCTCAAGTCAGAAATAACAGTAATTTTTTTTGTGGTCTTACATTGTTCTCTAAATTTACTCATCTGCAACAAGATGTTTAGAAATAGGCATATTTCCAAAATAAACTATGATACTTCAAAGTAATGTTCCATGCTATTGGAATTCTGTTTAGGAAAGCTCTGCTTTCTGTGCATACTAAGCTATCACAACAATAAACATATTTCTGTGCTGTTAGAGTGACACCTTTGTTTAAGATTTATCTTGTGTGGAATATTTGGACAGAATAAAGGGCCCAGAAATGTAGAGTAGTTGCAGAGGTAGTAAAGGTAATGGAGTTCATCTGTACTCCTCACTAATCACACCAACTCCATTCAGATATTTATTGGTCACCCTTCTGGTGGCAATACATTATTTGTTATCATAATGTCTTTTTACCCTATTTATTTATTTATTTTTAAAATCTTTATTGTTGAATTACATATGTCCTCTTTTCCCCCCCATTGACCCCTTCTAGCCTGCCCCACCCTCTGCCCCAGGCCTTCACCACCCTACTGTCAGTGTCCATGGGTTAGGCATATATGCATTCAAGATCTTTGATCTCTTTCCACCCACCCACGCCCTCCTTTCCTCAGATTCAACAGTCTGTTCCATGCTTCTGTGTCTCTGGATCTATTTGGTTCATCAGTTAATTTTGTTCTTTACATTCTACATATGAGTGAGGTCATGTAATGCTTGTCTTTCTCTAACTGGCTTATTTTGCTCAGCATATTACTCTCCAGGTCCCAATAATGTCTTTTTAAAGGGACTGTGCTGAAAGTTGCTAAAATGCAATCTCACAGACATTTAATTTTCAGCAGATTTCTAAATGGTTTTTAATGTATCTCTTAAATAGTCTTATCATTTAGGTGTTAGAGAAAAGCCCTATATTTTAATGAACTAAAAACAGTGATTATCCTCACTGTTGGCATTTCACCAAACAAGCTAGAATATAAAAATGCTGGATAAACTACAGTATGTTCATGCATACCTTTTTTTCTTAATATATACTGTTGTCCTTTCTGCATTTACTAATGCAAAACTCCTAACTGAAGAATGACTCAAAGGAAATACTATGCTATTCTCTTAAGCCTTACTATTTTCATTTTTTATATTTTTATTTTTATATCATCTGTAAATTTAAGACAAGTTAGATTTCCAGTATCTGTAATAACACTTCTAAGACATTTTCATTAAATTTCTTCAAATACAACTATATAAAATGATATGGAATTAAATGGCAAGTCATCATGAATTTTTAATGTTTATTATTTTAATATTTAGGTTTTTTATTTAAAAATAGAAATTACTTTTTTCAAATTTTATTTTTAGAAAAACAAAATTACAAACATTGTAATACTAAGAAATTCTCACACCCTCTATTAAGTTTTAAAGACTAGGATACCTACATTGTTTTTACATTTCAAAGTAAATAGGCTTTATTCTATAGGGATTTTTTTCCAAATCTCATTGTGCTCTTATGATCTAGGAAGTAGGTTAACTGTTTTTGTTTTCAACTTTCAAAGATCATTTTAGTTAATGTACCTTGAGTTAAACATTACCTTTTTAGTCCTTAAGAAATATGCTATGTTCAATAATTTTCCCCTTATATCCCTTTCTTTTTTTAATTTGCAAATAGCTCAATAATCTTCACACTTTCCTGTCTTTTTAAAGGTCGATTGAGCTATCCACATCCAGGAACTGACAATCTGTTGATGTTAAATGGTAAGTTGTATGAAACCATTTTATTTTTCCAATTGATTTACATAAATAAAGATGATTGAATGCCTTTCTCTAAACCTTTCCTATACTATATGTTAGTCATATTATAGTTACAAAAATAAAGCTACAAATCTTTCTGTACAGAAAGCAGAATTGGGTGTTTGAATATATTCTGGCTGGCAAAGCAGCCATTGAAGTATATTTATGATAGTATGACTTATTCAGTTATCTCTTTGGAGACAGTCCTGAGTTTCAATATTAGCTTTCCAGGCAATGGGAGTAACCTTGATGAAGTAACTTCTGTGAGCATGGAAATAAAATCTAAAGATTTATTAGGAGAATTAAATGAGCTAATGTTTGCAAATATATAGAATTTGTTATTACTATAGCACTTCTGTTAATGTCCAACTAAGGAATATACTGGTGATTTTGTAAACATGGTGGTCACACTAACTTTATTTATTCTAACTAGAACGTTTACAATGTGAAATTCACCAAAGGTAGGAAAAGAATAAACTTTCATTAAACTTTGTTTTCTTTCTGTTAGACAAACATTGTATTCAGAGAGTTACAGTACTAACACATTCATGACTGTGGGAGTAGGCATGAAGGATTAAAATATCCTTCAGAAAGGTATTTTTAAATCAGAAGGTGGGTGATGAGCAGGAAGTAGGAAGAAGTAATAATAGAGATAGTATTTACTTTAAAATACAAAATTATTAGAATGGCTTGACTTCTATTTCAACTACACCTTAGTTGAAAAAAGGTGGCAATGAAGTTGGAGGACAAATGCTGAAAAAAGGCCAATGTAAAGCTAGACCATGTGCACCAATGTTAAGTGAAGACTATTTTAGTAACAGAAAGGTGGAAATAAAGTCTGGGCTACCTGGGGGATTGTCAAGGTGGAATGGATTTTCAAATGAGAGAGTAACTAAAGCATTAGATATGGTGATCGGTTCATTGTGTTTGACCATTATGTATTGAGTTGCCCACCACACCTCAGCTTAGTCTGAACACTGGGTTATCTATCAGTGAAGGTTTGTAAGGACAGTTAGAGGTAGAACTGTCAAGGTTCTATTTCCAGGGCCAGACTGTACTCTACACTGAAGCCGCATCCACCCTGGACCTCAAAAACAGTCCACTAGGCCAAGTTTATTAATCCAGTGAATCACAGTGTTTATATAGACTTTGACCTTCTGGTACTAGAAATTACATTCCAGGACTTCATTCAACTGTTTTTCTACCACAGAATTAAAAAAAACATTATTTGAGTAGCTGGTCTCTGACCTTTAAATCTATGACTATAACTTATATTATTGCAATTGAGTTTATAAAACCGAAAATAGATAATAATTTTTCTTATTCTTGTGGCTTGAATTATAAAATAATGATAGATTTAGGTAACAATAAATTATTTATATATTGATCCTTACTTCTTTAAACACTTTTAAAAAATATTCTTTGTGATAAATAATGATCATTCACATTTCTATATTAACTTCTAAACAAAACAATTCAGTTGAAAATTTTGAATTTACAAATGTTTCATATAATCTGTCAAAATCCATCTGAAGGAAAATCCATCTGAGATAATCTGTTAGATCATTTACAGATGTTCTTAGATTGTTAAATGTGTAATAAGCTAGGAAAATTTAGAAGTATATTGTAATCACATTAGAATATGTCAACTATGTGTGAGCAAAGGGCTTAGTTGCTGAACTGTTTTTACAACTTATACTTTTGGTTACACTAAACATAATTAAATGAATTTCAACAGTTGCTTACATTTTTCTAAATAATCTAGATGTTAGATTGAAAATGTTTCATCACATAGTAGAAACAAGTACATTTTGTTTCAGGAAAGAGTTGCATCTTGTGGGCAATCT
This sequence comes from Myotis davidii, assembly GCF_000327345.1. Taxonomy (NCBI): domain Eukaryota; kingdom Metazoa; phylum Chordata; class Mammalia; order Chiroptera; family Vespertilionidae; genus Myotis; species Myotis davidii. The sequence goes on from NW_006299715.1 coordinate 3,021,849, forward strand.
ATTTTTTTAATCATGTGAGCAGTCTTCATAGTCTGCCACTTTATGGCCACAATACATACTCAGTAAAGCATCCTGAAAATTTTGAACTTTTTCTGGTAAGAGACTGTGCAGATAAAAGATCATGAAGCTAGGACATTAAAATGTGTTTAGGGCAGCAAGACAGTTTTATTCAAAGAGAAAACATTCATTTTGCTCATTTGGAGATCATTGGTTAAGAGAGGGAAGCAAGAGTCAGAAAATTGGGTATATTTATAGGATAAAGAAGTATTTGAATATTAAAAATTTAAATAGATTTTTGTAGACATCAAGATTTATTGAAAAGTAGGCAAAGGGCACTAAAACATAAGGGGAAATTTTTTGAGCTAGTTTGTAACAGCTTGTAATTCAACTATATTTTTAACAAATTTTCTCCCTGAGAAATGTGGAAATTAAGTGATGTTAATAACAAGCCTCTACCTATGGTAAATTATTATTAAACTAGAGGTCCAGTGCACAAAATTCGTGCACTGAGGGGGGCGTTCCCTCAGCCCAGCCTGCATCCTCTCCAATTGGGGACCCTTTGGTAGATGTCCAACTCCAATCTGGGACCACTGGCTCCTAACTGCTCACCTGCCTGCCTGCCTGATTGCCCCTAACTGCTTCTGCCTGCCTGCCTGATCACTCCTAACTGCCCACCCCTGCTGGCCTGGTTGCTCCCAATTGCCCTCCCCTGCAGGCCTGATCTCACCCCCAACTGCCCTCCTCTGCTGGCCAATTTGGTTCTGATTGGTTGGTTTCAATGCCAGCATCAAAACCTCTGCCTGCTAGGCAGCCATTGGCTCCCCACAGCACCCACATTTGGTTCTGATTGGTCAGTTCCTATGCCAGTCAGCATCTCTGGGCCTATCAATGGGGCCTGATCAGAAAGGCAGGACTGATCAGAAGCCCTGGTGGAGGCCTGGAAAGAAATGGAGGAGTGGCTGCTGGCCAGACTGGGAGAGAAAGAGAGAGGTAAGTGCTGATCAAAAGCTGCCACAGAGGCAACGGATCAGTCCCTGCTTCTCTCTTCAGGCCTCTCTCTGGCCCTGATTCGCAGTCCCCTCAGCAGTCAGTGCTGGGGCACCGCACCTGTAGTGGAAGCAATCAGTGCTGTGACTGCAGGATTGACTTCCAGTAGGTCAAGCCTCAGTCGTTACTGATCGATATGACCCAGGGTTTTTATATATTAGGATATTATTGACTGTTTTAAAAAAGTGTAGATCTCATGCATAGAGCTGCTTCTAAAATAATTACACTCTAGTATGTCAGAGATTTAACTATAAGACAGTTGATTAAGTAAGTTGTATTATTTAACCAATAAGCATAGCTAATATTATTTACTTTGAAAATCGATATTTAATAATACATTAGTATTTTGTGTGGTAGTTTAATAGTAGTTCATAGTGGTTGGAACCACAGATTCTGGAGCCAGATTCTCTGAGCTTAAGCTCAAATTTGCCCTTTCTAGCTATATGACCTCGGGCAGCTTACCTAACTTCACTCTGACTCAGATTCTTTCTGTCTAAGAGAGAGCATGCTGCCTGCCCCAAGGGATTGTTTGAGAAGTGAAAGCATTCATTCATGTAAAGTATGTATCTGGAACAGTTCCTGGAAGGAAACGTTAGCTGTGGCAGTGGGTGATGATGAACAGTGACAAAAATCACTTTGAAAGAGTAAAAATCATGTCCTATTAATAGAAAAAGGAGTTGGGTCTGTTTATTTTGAATAATTTAAAATTAAAGAAAGCATAAACTTATATTTTCAATTATTTGAAGGATGTTACATATAATGAACAAAGGAGGCTTGTTTTTTGTTATTGCAGAAAGCCAAACCAGAACCATTTTGAAGAAGCTATATAGGGACAAATTTGGGTCAATAAAAGCAAAATGACTCAGGCAGTTTCCTAAAGAGTGGTGTGCTTGCCCGTGTTACAATGACTTTTGATGGTACACAAGTATGCATTAAAATAAATGCATTACAAATTAAGGTCATTCTTTAGAAATTACAAAACTGGCAGAAATCTGTGATATTCCAGTAGTACTAGGCTTGTGTCCATTTAATAAAAAATAATATATAAATAGTATAGTTGTTACGCAGGTAAGGTGAACATTATAAAGATTTTATGATCCTATCTTCCTAGTTAATTAGTGTCATGGTTAAACTTTTAAATATTCCTTTAATTAAGGGACAAATAAGGTATGGGATAAAGGTCGGGAAGTTGGTAAAACTATGATGTACCTCTGATAAATCTTTAACTCCGAGCCTCTGTTAACACAGATAGAGTAAAAGAGGTATAATCCCACACCCATATGTCTCATAAAGTTGTATCAATTTTTTTTAATTGTAACAACAAAAAATACCAAAGAAATATAACTGCAAGCAGCTCCTACTTCTGAACAGACCATATTCCTCAAATCAAGTGGAAATCAAGTGGGATTGACTGGTGGAGACTCTGCCACTATTGAGTAATCCAAACATTGTAGGAGTCCAACTGGAACATCCAGAGGCTTTTTAGGAAAGCCTCCTTGCATAGGAGTTGGTAGATTGCTTAAAAACCAAAGGTTAAGTACACTTTGAAGTCAGAAACAGCTTGAATGTTTATATTTATATAGGTGTATAAATCTTACACTTCTTATTATCAATAGTAAAACAGAAATACTCTTTTTCATAGTAGTACAGAATATTCAAGTATTGGTTTCTGTTTGAATTATGTTTTCCCCTTAACCCCTGCATCAAGGAAGTAGTATTTTTATTAATGCATAAGGTTTTTCGAAACGAGAACAGATAGAGTAGAAGTATGGGAGGATGGGATTAGCAGCATAGTTTGAAATTTAAATATGCAGTTATTAGCCACTTAGAACCATGTTTATAATCAAGAGCTTGATGTGCTTTTGGGAGGAAAGAAGTTACGTTTCTTTTAAGAAAATTAACTCAGAAACGAAATTCTATTTCTGAAGGCAGAAACTCTACATGGACTATATTAAGTCACAAACATAGGAAACTTAAGGATGCAATCAGTTCTTTTTTTATGCTGATGAAAGTGAGTGTAGACAACAGACTTATTTTGGATCTTGAATAGGATTATGATAAGAGTTGAGGGGGTGGTATATTTTTCTCCTGGGTTATGGCTCAAGATTTTAGAGTTAAGAAATAAAAATTTTTTTTTTTTTTTTTTTTTAGTTTCACACCAAGGTAACTTTAACCTTTAAGTATTTCCAGCTGATTTGATATGTTTATCTGTCACTTCCTCCTGCTGTAGTAACTCAAGTACCACAACTGAGCTAAGAGCCAACATATGGGCAAAAGATCCTAAAGAGAATGCTAGAATTATTTGTATTTTTGTTTGTTTGTTTTCTTAAGAATATATTTTATTGATTTTTTTACAGAGAGGAAGGGAGAGAGATGGAGAGTTAGAAACATAGATCAGCTACCTCTTGTACACTCCCTCCTGGGGATGTGCCTGCAACCAAGGTACATGCCCTTGACCGGAATCGAATCTGGGACCCTTGAGTCCGCAGGCCGATGCTCTATCCACTGAGCCAAACCGGTTAGGGCATGTTTGTTTGTTTTTTGTAGCTATGGATTAGAACCTACTAATAATATTGGTAACCCAGGACCAAATTGTAAAGCCACTTGCATAGGAAAAGTGTTCAGGCATTTCTTACAGCCCCTCTTATTATTTTCATTAAAGGGAAGAAAAGATATATATGTAAATACCCAATATAATTTTAACATTCATGTGTATACACACAAAAATATATACCGTATTTGCCGGCGTATAAGACGACTGGGCGTATAAGACGACCCCCTAACATTTCCACTCAAAATACAGAGTTTGTTATATACTCGCTGTATAAGACTACCCCCTCTTCCGCACACCTTCCACACACCAAATAAAAGGTAAAACAATATCAGATTTGATTTTAACATTTTAATTTATATTCAAATGCTTATGACATGCAGGAAAACTGTCACAAGGCTGTATGTAATCAAACATATACATAAAACAGTGCAAGTTTATTACCGGTAAACATACCGGTAATTCACTAAAGAAAACACACTCTATAGACTGGTACCGTAGATGCTTCTCAGGAACACAGGCAAGCAGCCCACAACCTAGAGGGACTGTCAATGATAGAAGTAAGATAACAAATAG
>NW_006299715.1:3026286-3028304 GCF_000327345.1 Myotis davidii
CCAGCAGCGCGCTGATGCCTGAACGGTATGTGGAATGAAGTGGGCGGGCATCGGGAGGCCACTATGGCACGGGGCAAGCACTATGGGCAGTCTATCTGAAGTGTACCTGGCGTATAAGACGACCCCCCACTTGGAGGCATATTTTTCAGGGCCAAAAAATCGTCTTATACGCCGGCAAATACGGTATTTATACATGTATTTTAAATAGCCAATTCCCCATTTTTGTATAAAGTATTTTTATAATGTACCTGAAATTGTATGTTCTAAATACAGTTTTTAATACTTAAAAAAAGTACTCACTTTTTTCTAAATCATATTATAAATGAGATTGGAAGGGTATATTGTTTAAAGAAGACTTTTTAAAAGCATAATAAATGGTAATTTACTGAATTTTTTCTCCCTAGGGTTTTCTGATAAAGTTACAGCAGAATATACCCCAGAAATTCATGTAGAAACATTTGTAGGAAATGAGTACACCCATCATTGTTTTGGGTGATGGCAGCAGATTGGTTATTTCCATGACAAGGAATAGGAAATGTTTCACATGGTTTAACTCCATGTACAGTCAGTTCTATTTTTGGTAGTGAAGAGACTTGGAATCTGAGAGTTGTCCAAAAAACAAGTGGAGTAACTCTAGGATTCTAAAACTCCTCAGTATGAGATAGTTGGAGAAATTTTCTAAATAATTGTGTTCAAGCCCAGGTATGAGATGAAATCTAAGGTGCTGTGAACACTTGTATTTATCTTCACTGTTTTAGTATTGAGCAGCTTCAGCTAAGAACATAAACTGGTTATGGTATCAATAATTTTCAGTAAATTAAGAATTATGTGCCTGATTATGAACTTCATCAAAATTTGTAATGTGACTTAAACTTGAGAATAGTTTTATTTGCTATATAAATGCCCTCCCCTGCTGGTACAGTTGCCCCCAACTGCTCTCCCCTGCAGGCCTGGTCCCTGCCAACTACCCTCTCCTGCAGGCCTGGTCACCCCCAACTGCCCTCTCCTGCAGGCCTGGTCCCTCCCAACTGCCCTCCCCTGCCAGCCATTTTGTGGTGCCCATCTTGTGACCACATGGGGGCAGCCATCTTTGACCATATGGGGGTGGCCATTTTGTGCAAGGGTGTGACAGTCAATTTGCATATTACCTCTTTATTATATAGGATAAAGATAGTAGAATGAAAGATTTGTAAATGAAGTTATTTTCCATAAAAGACTGATGTAAACCTTATATATTTTCTTACTTATTTCTTGAACTGTAAATGACTAAGATAGTTGAAAAATTTATTTGTTTCCTTTTTATTACAGGGGAACTAATGCTATATTCTCACCTTATAGATACCTTATATTAAAGCCTTGGTCTAAAATTTAAAATGCATTTTGAAAACTTCAATAATATATATATATGTATGTGTATATATACACACACATACACACATATTCTAGTAAAACAGAAACATGCAAATTGACCGCACCTCCGCTACACCCAAGCCATGCCCACCAGCCAATCAGAGCAACTATATGCAAATTAACCCAACCAAGATGGCGACCAGCAGCCACGGAGCTGGAGCGAGGAGGAGGCTTGGTTATCCCATGATGGAGGAAGCCAAGCTTCCCACCTGCCCTGGCCGGCTGTGTCCTCAGCTCAAGGCAACAGTTTCAATTATAGAAGATAAATAAATCCCAGATACCTGCTTCCAGCCAGCCTACACTGGGAGCTTGGGTGGCTGGGGGCTGTAGCCAGCCTGCAAACAGCCATCAGCCCCTTACCCAGGCTGGCCACACCCTCATGGAGTGAGGGTCCCCACTGGGGGGCTTGGCCAACCTGCAAACAGTCATCAGCCACTCACCCAGGCTGGCCAGGCATCCCAGCAGGACCCCCTCCTTGAAGGGAGTGTGGCCAGTCTGAAATTGGCCCTCAGCCCCTCACCCAGGCTGGCCAGGCACTCCAGCGGGACCCCCACCCTGATCCAGGACACCCTTCAGGGCAAACCAGCCAGCCCCTACCCATGCTCCAG
>NW_006299715.1:3029546-3057681 GCF_000327345.1 Myotis davidii
GAAATTCATTGGAGCAGCAGCACCTCCCCACCCATTCTACCTGAGTGCTGGAGTGATTGAATGGTCCTAATCCGATGTCCTTAGGTTGTAGGCAGCGGGAACAGCATCAGGTGTCTGACTGGTGAGGTCAGACCAAACCTGGGTTCAGCAACCTCGGTACATGGGTTCTGGCTAGGAAAGAATTCAGGGCCAAGACCCAAACTATAAGAGAACATCTCTATATATAAAAGCCTAAGTGACCATTATGACCCAATGACCAGAACGACCCGTCAACCAGTCGCTATGATGCTCACTTACTACCAGGGTGCAGACACTCAATGCAGGAGCTTCCCCCTGGTGGTCAGTGTGCTCCCACAGCCAACTTCCCATGGCCCCTCCCCCCTTACTAATTTATACTTTTACAAGATTTAGCATACCTACTATTCTATGATAATACCAATATGATAATACTGATCAGCCCCTGGCGCTAAATCATTCATAGAGACCTGCTTGGGTCAGGATTTCGTATGTAGCAGAGCAGCTCCTTGCTGCAATCTATTGAAAGGCAGCGCTCAACATAAGAGTTTGTCTTGCTCCAGTTCTCTTACTTCCCTGGGGGCCACCAGCCTGCCACAGTGGCGGGTGTGGCAGTGAGGGAAGGGAAAGGGGGGAGGCGGGAAACCATGTGGTGGCAGGGCTTCAGCAGTGGTGTCCCCGACCTGCGTCTGTTTCTTCCGCACCTGGCCCAGCAACCATTGCTTCCTCTCCTGACCCCACTGGGGCCCTGGGGCCTGGGCTGGGACAGGAAACCAGGGGTGGGTGGCAGTGGATGCAGCCCCTTTCCCAGGGGACCAAGAGCCGGCTCCCTTCTTGGGGCCAGTGGCCAACCTCCCACAGTCCCTCCCCTGGCTAGTCAACCTCCCTTCATCCCTCTTGCAGTCCCAACCTCCCCTGGCCAGCCAACCTCCATGGTCCACCCCCACACCCCATGCATGAATTCATGCACCGGGCCTCTAGTAGAATATATTTAATGAGGTGAAATGTTTTCTTTTGGTCTTTAAGTTTTATACTTTTAAGGAGACATTTCTGATAACTGTAATATATATCTCGATTTGAGATTTATTCAACATCAATTTTTCCCAGGCCTAGGTAATTCATTTACCTAGGTCAATGAAGACGAGGCAATTCATTTCTGTTTGCATGAAATAAGATCTGAAATTCAACAGTCATTTTTTTGTTTACTGCCTTGGTTCTATATATCAATTTCAGGGTAAAAGTACTTGCTGTATACTCAAATTTGTGGGGGAGGAGTTAAAAACGAGTTGTGAATTTTATCTAACTGGTAGTTTCTTATGAAAAGTAAATTGCAATATTTTTTCTTCAGAAGGAATTACATAAACTGCTAGTCACAGATTAAAATGTCTTACTAATTTGTACTTTACAATATTTAACTTACCTACTATTCTATAATAATACCAATAATAGTTTGTATCTGAATCCCTATTATCTCAGATGTAAAGACATAAACACTTTAGAGAGCTGTATAAAATGTACTAAAAGAATAGAAAACATTATTAGCTATAGTATGTCATTGATAATTTCTTCAACTAAGCAAGTTTGAATATGGATTGATTTCTTTACTGTGTCTTCAGTACTTTTTCCAAGCAGGGTTTGGTATAATGTGAATTGAATCTGAATAATTATTTGTTGGACTATATATATTATATATAATAAGTAGGAAAATGAAGATTTAATTCAAATTGTTGCCATTCATTGGAAAAATTATTTGTGATGCTGTTTAACTGTGAAGTGTTACATATTCCTATCCTGCTCTGATGAGAAAAATACTTATTCATGAATTTTAACATAAATGAAAATAAAATGTATATTTCCTTTTAATTTCACAGTTTTTATACAGTTCAGGTGAGATATATAATAAAAGTGCTCTGTAAATGGTAAAACATCATGCATATGTTATATATTGGTATATTGTAGCTTTGAAAACAAAGTAGCACTAATTTTTCAGATGCCCACACAACTTTTCATATCACAAATATTTGTATATGTGGGCTTATTTTTAGTTCTGACATTTTACAATTTGTCCTTTGTTTACATGCAGCAAGGAGTTATGGGAGAAGACGAGGTAATTCATTTCTGTTTGCTATGGTATAAATGTTTCTAATTGGGTTTTACTGATCAATGTATTAATAATTATCACAGATTTCTTATGCGATGTCTGAAAACTCACAGAAGAATTGTATTTTGATTTGAGCACTTATCAAAGTTTCCAATCTAAATCTCTTAACCTTTAAAGAACATTTCATACTAATAAGGTTATTTAATAAAAGTATCCCTTTTAAACTGTCCAGATTTTAACTCTTTTTAAAGTTATTTTATCTTTTAAAGTAAAGCTGTCATTTATAGTTTGTTTAAGAAAAATGTTTAATACTTACTAGTGAAGATGACATGCAATATGATTTTTCTACTCTAAATCTATAACTGATTACCTAAGCTATGGTATATGATTTATGTATCGAGTTTATTATTTTAATGTTTGACCAAGTTGAAAATAACAAATAGACACTGATATATAGAAATCATGTTGCTAATATTCGCTGTCTTATAAGAATATAATCCTCCCCCACACACTCCTCCCTTCCTTCTAACACACAAAACTTCCTCTCTCTCTCTCTCTCTCTCTCTCTCTCTCTCTCTCTCTCTCACACACACACACACACACACACACACACACACACACAGTAGTCTTCCCTTCAGGGTTCTTATTATCTTAAGGAAAAAGCTACAACTGTGATGCTGGACTAATAAACATTCTAGGAAAGCAGCTGACAGTTTCTGTGGCTTAAACTTGGCCTTTTTTTTTTTTTTTTCATGTGCAGAATTTGAGAAGGAAAAATGTCTTTGTCAGGAGAAGTAGTAAAAGTAACTTTATACTACTACATTATTCTTAAAGTGAGCGATAATCATGATATTTACATAGTTGTTAAAAGTGCAAACTAAATAGAAAGGATTTTCCTTGACCCCTAAAATCCCTCTTGAGCAGTGGAGAATAGACAATAATAGTGCCTTTTCATAAATATTACATGTGTGTGAGTGCTTCAGTTTCTTTTTATCTAGTCATGAGTGCATGTGCTTTGAAAACAAACAAGAAAAAATATTTGCCACCACTGAGAACAGAAACTGGTATTTTGAATTCTTAAGTAGGATTTACAGTTTTATATTTTACTTTGTGTGAATTTAACATTTTTGGAATCTGAAGCTTCAAATGCTTGACTGAATATTTTGGTTCTTCAGTTTTCTATCTAAAAAATTAGAGCTATAGAAAACCACCTAAATAACTTTCTAAAGATTGTTATTAGCAACTGAGGAGAGGAAAAGTTTAGAATTTTAGTGTCTATTTTCATATCTATGGACTGTCTCATTTCACTGTGCTGTTTTAATATGGAACTTTAGTTCTCTTGCAGAAAGATCCACTTACCAACCTGTGATTTTAAAGTATTTTTGAAACTATAGAGCAATTTAGGATTATTTTCTTATTATATACTTTTTATCTAATTAGCCTTAACAATTTATGTTTAGTCTTATTAGGCATATACCAGTGTAAATGTCATGATCTAGGAAGTTCTTAGGAGGAAGTTAACAGACTATCATGTTAGTTGTTTTCTTTCATCTCAGTTCTGTAATTGTAGACTATGGTTATAATATTAAGGAAAAGCAACATTTTCTGCTTTTAGATAGGAACTTGCTACTACTCCTAAATATCTGTATCCTCTGAGACCTATAAAGATTTCCTCTGCTTTCAAGCTGCCTCCAGTATTGGAAGAAAGAGGACTCTCATGTTTTAAGTAGAAGCTTTCTTTGGGACAGAAGTGATAGTTGTCACACTTATTTAAGTTATGGGAGGATATAGTGCCTGAATTTTCCTCTCAAATTATATGGCATTCAGTAGTTTTTTTTTAGTTGATATTTTGTGAATAGTAGAAGTCTTCTTTAAAATTTTTATTTTTATGGTCAGATGAAAGAATGCCCATTAGAAATAGTTATTGGTAGATTTGATATGAATTTGAAAATATTTTATACCATAATATAAAAAACACACACACAAAGGAATGACTCAGAAAGGTCTAGAAGTAACCTGGTTCTCTTCCTATTTTTTACTCATTTTCCCCCTTTCTATTCAGTTTGCATATCACATCCTCTATGAGAAAAGAACAAACATATTAATGGGGCAAAATATTTTGAAGTGATGAATGTACTCTAAGTTCTTTGGAGAAACATGCTTGATTTGATAAGTAATTATATCTGATTAAGCAGATGATGTTTGAGAGAGATCAGTCCTGGACCTACTCCTTTTGCTTTGATAGTCTTTTTATCCTTGCCTATTAAATAAAAATCACACTAGTAGATTATCTACCTAATAGAATGATCTCTGGATCTTTTAAGATGAGGTGAATATTCCTATTCATACTTAATTCATATAAGTTGTCTTGTTTTTATTTTTAGAACAACTTTTATTAAATAAAAGAGCAGGATAATACATTGAGAGCAAAGAACCATGCTTCAAGCTATAAATTGAATAATTGTGCAAATGTTTTTTTTTTCCTGCTTACCCATTGTTATGTTGGGAAATGTCTTTATTCTGGGCTTCCAGAATAAGACTAAAAATATGAAAAGTCAAATATAAGTATTAATGTTTAGGCATATTATTAGCATAATCACCACAGTCAGAGTTAGAAGCTCAGTGTAATCTTAGTTATAATTAATCTCATATTACATTATGTTTATTGTTATATTTTCTGTTTCTATCTTTTCCTATTGCAAAACTTTTATTTGCCTTTTATTTGTGTGTACAGTATGTTTATACACATGCATGTGTGTGAATAGTTGTACATTTATTAAAAATATGAAATCTATAATTTAAAAGCAAACTTCCTACAAAAAAAAATTAAGCCCTAGATGGTTTTAGTGGTGAATGAATCAGAATTTTAAAGAACAAAAGTTGATTCAATTCTGTATCTATATATTTTGTGTGTGTGTGTGTGTTCTTGTGTCAATTTTCAAAGCTTATTTAACGAATTTCTTTTTTCTGGTTGAATTTATTAGCATAGTTGCTTATAATATTTCCATTTTAGCCTTTTAATGTTCATAGATTATATTGATTGATGTCCCCCTTTTCATACCTAGCATTCGTAATTTGAGTTTTCTTTCTTGAACTTAGGGATATATAAATTTGATAAGTTATTGGTTATCTTTCTGTTAGTCTAAATATATTTTTATTGATTTCAGAGAGGAAGGAAGAGGGGAGAGAAAGATAGAAACATCAATGATGCAAGAGAATCATTGATTGGCTGCCTCCTGCACACTCCACACTGGGGATCAAGCCTGCAACCTGGGCATGTGCCCTTGACTGGAATTTAACCTGGGACCCTTTAGTCCACAGGCCAACGCTATGTCCACTGAGCCAAACCAGTTAGGGCCTATTAGTCTTTTTTATGTCATATTTTTTTGCATTTTTTCCCTTTTATTCTTTTTGTTTTTAATTTGCTATTTTTCTTTTTATGGCATAAACTAGGATTACTTTAAATATTTTTTGTTCTCTAATATGCATTTAAAACTAAATTTTCTGCTAAGTATGCAGATTTTTCTCTACATATGTAGCTTTGCTACATCCCACAGATTTTATATTGTGCTTTTATTATTGTTCAGTTTCACTCTTTTGGGTGTAAAAACCTGAAAACATATTCTAGTTTCAGAGTAAAAAAGAAGAAAGGTAATTTAATTTTGGTTGAGAAATATTGTAACTATTTTAGTCCAAATCAAATTTTAAACATATTCTACTTCTCTAAGCACATATGATTTTACCTTTATCACCAGCCATTTTCATGCACTAAATATATGTGTGTATAATTCTTGGAAAATATGTTTAAAATATACTGCATATAGAAGACATGAATAATTATTTAGTGGTTCCCTTTTATAATCAAATTAATTTGAGCTCTGACCAGTATGGCTCAGTGGATGGAGCGTCCGCCTGTGGACTGAAGGGTCCCAGGTTCGATTCCTGTCAAGGGCATGTACCTTGGTTGCGGCACATCCCCCGTGGGAGGTGTGCAGGAGGCAGCTGATCAATGTTTCTCTCTAATTGATGTTTCTAACTCTCTATCCCTCTCCCTTCCTCTCTGTAAAAAATCAATAAAATATATTTAAAAAAAAAACAAAAAGATAATGCTCTAACCAACTGAGCTGGATAGAGCGTCGGCCTGCGGACTGAAAGGTCCCAGGTTCGATTCCAGTCAAGGGCATGTACCTGGGTTGCGGGCACGTCCCCAGTAGAAGATGTGCAGGAGGCAGCTGATCGATGTTTCTCTCTCATCGATGTTTCTAACTCTCTACCTCTCTCCCTTCCTCTCTGTAAAAAATCAATAAAATATATTTAAAAAAAATTAATTTGGGTTATATGAAAGGATAATTGGCAAGGCAAAAAGTGATATTTTTGTTAGTGGTATTTACTCAGCTAACCTCTTTTAAATAACTATAGCTTTTATGGCTTTAGAAAGAAAGCAGTTATTATTTTTTAGCAATGAAGATTCTTAGTATGGCTAGTATGTGAATGTTCTTAGCCTTTTCATCTTTTGTTCTGGTTAATAGAGTATAGATATTTGCTATTTATTAACTATAATATTTTATTTGTTATAGTTAGAACATTATTATAGTTAGCAATATGGAATAATTGTCAATGTAGTTTTATATTTATAGCCTCATAATTAGCATAAAAAGTGTCATTTTGAGTCACCCCTCTATCTGACATTGCTTATCTAGTGATTTCCTTCGTCAGTGCATTCTTGAACCCTAAATATTTATGATCTACATTTTTTCTTATGATAAAAATATGTTAGACTTTGTTGTATTCATGGGACTGCTAAATTTGTATGTATGTTAGAACACTTTAAAGTGAAATAATTTTTAAAGTATTATCATATCTGAAATACGTATAACATTTGGATCTGTCATTTTTAATCAAAAATTAGCATTCATGTTGTTTCTCTACCTTATATTATTCCTTTTTTAAATATAGAATTATTTATTTAAAGTCCAACCTTAGAAAGTTGAACCATTTAATTACAATTAATATTGTTTTTAATAGATCTTGATGAGGTTCATTTTGTAAAGTAAAATAGCTCATTTTGAAGAGCTTTCTTTCCATTGATCACAAAAAATATTGACATTTGCTTTCTATTAGTCCTTATTTCTGATAGCAAATACTTGTTAAGATAAGTCTTTCTAAAGAACAAGAAAAAAGTTATCATCTTGCTTGAACCCCTGTATCCTTCACCTACTAAATGAAATATCTCCTTTAAACTGGCATTCAAGGATGAGTATTCTCACCTCAAAGTGCTTTTCCAGCTTGACTACTCTACTCAAATAAATTTATTTTTCCAACTTTCTCTTATGTTTTTTTTCTCCCACTTGAAAAATGTACTCAAAACCATGCCCCTACAAATAGTTTTACTTTTATTTATTTTTTAAATATATTTTATTGATTTTTTACAAAGAGGAGGGAGGATAGAGAATTAGAAATATCGATGAGAGAGAAACATTGATCAGCTGCCTCCTGCACACCCACTACTAAGGATGTGCCCGCAACCAAGGTACATGCCCTTGACCGGAATTGAACCTGGGACCCTTGAGTTCACAGGCTGACGCTCTATCCACTGAGCCAAACCAGTTAGGGCAATATTTTTACTTTTAAAAATCCTGTCCTTTCTAATGCTCTCAGTAAGCACTGCGACCTTTCCAATTTCACCACAGATGCTGTTCAGTTTCACTTGAGGACTTAAGAAATTACCATTTATAAGCTTAGACTACTCCCTCCCTCCACCATACTTCTGAAGCATTGGGAAGTTTTCGTTTGGATATGTGCCCCAGTTGCATACAGAGTTCTTATCTTTTCTGATGTACATTCCTGGAGAGCAGGGAGTGTATTTATCAGGTCACTTTTATTTCTTTGTCCCCACATGGTCTAGCATCATGATTGCTGCAGAGGATGTGCCCTCTAATAGGGTTCACTCCCAAAGGGCCAGCTCAGCTGCAGAACCAATTCCACATGTGCAGAAGCCCTGCCTATCCTTTCATATAATTCACAAGTATAATTAATTCAAGACATGATATGCAAGTAATGCTTGATGCCTTTGCCCTTCCTGTAGTCTGCAAGTGGTTTTTTATGTCCTCTGATCTAGTTAGTCATTTTCTTTCTGCTACCAGTTTCTAAAAGTTCTTCCAGTTACATATCCAGTCTGACCATCCTCATACATTAGATTCTTGTTGCTTTCCATAAAAATTTGAAGTGATCTAGTGTTTGTGGCTTAATTGTTATATTACTTTTTATTTCTAAGTCATTTCTCAGACTGCTTCTCTCTTGAATCTAACTAATTAAAACCTCAAACTATCTGAATTTCCTTGCACTTTTATGCATATGTCACCTTCATTGTTAAGTCTTTGAATTTGTCATTGTTGCTTTTACTCTTTTTTCAGATCTGTGATTCAAGTTGTATTTGTTCTTATATTTTAGGTCGTTCTTCCCTCTTCCCAATCGATGATGGCTTGCTGGATGATGGTCATAATGATCAAGTTGGTGTTTTAAACTCACCCACATGTTATTCAGCTCATCAAAATGGAGAGCGAATAGAACGCTTTTCTCGAAAAGTTTTTGTTGGTGGTCTCCCTCCAGATATTGATGAAGGTAAGTTGATGATTTGGTGCTATATTCTCTTTCACAACTAATAGATTATTCTGTGTATTAATGAATGTAATAAGATTTCTATGGCCCGAAATTACCTGGAGCATATATTGGATTTGGCCTATATGTGTTTCAATGAAACTACCTAACCTGTATCAGACTGTAGTATATTTTATGAGTAATATAGATTTTTCACATCTTGTTTCAGCATTCTTCTTTCTACAAGATTTTACTTGTCAAGCAGTAATTGATCTCTTTATTTAATTTAACATAATGTTGGCATGTTTTTCAAGCCAATGATATTTAAGGATTGGTAGTCTGTATATTCATTATTATCCATATAATTTTATGTTGATTTTTCTGATAAGTGTGCTACTTTAAAATGAATTTATTTTTGGACAAAATATCTATTTTTATGAATAATTTTAATAAGGATATTGAACATGTTTTTAGTATTTATATTCTAGCTTATTTTAGGCCATTTGGTACTTTCAATGTTAAATATTTAAAGTAACTTATAAAATACGGGGTTTTAGAATGAATTATTAAACTAATTCCTAATGCATATTATTATACTTTCCTAAGATGAAATTACTGCTAGCTTCAGAAGATTTGGGCCTCTGGTAGTAGATTGGCCTCATAAAGCAGAAAGCAAGTCCTATTTTCCACCAAAAGGTAAGGGTTTTTATTGCTGATATTTGCTAGGGAATCAATTATATATAAGCAAAAGAGAGAATATAAATTACTTTGTGTTTTCTTTTCTATTAAAACTGAGGTAAATCTAAAAGGTGCTTTGCAACTTAGATAAACAGTTGTTGAACAGAGTTCCAGGCAGGAATTGAAATATAATTTTATTTATTTATTTATTTATTTTTTATATTTTATTGATTTATTACAGAGAGGAAGGGAGAGAGATAGAGAGTTAGAAACATCGATGAGAGAGAAACATCGATCAGCTGCCTCCTGCACATCTCCTACTGGGGGTGTGCCCGCAACCCAGGTACATGCCCTCAACCGGAATCGAACCTGGGACCTTTCAGTCCGCAGGCCAACGCTCTATCCACTGAGCCAAACCGGTTTCGGCAGGAATTGAAATATAATTTTAAAAAAGAATTAGAATTGGTTTTTGTGGAGACATAAACATTTTTTACACGAATCTCATATTCTTTTAAGGGAATGGTGAACTATAAGCCTAGGAAAATGGGTTGGCACAAATTTAATGAAACAGAATACTTGCTGTCTTTGTGACTGTTGTCATTGTTACTGTGTGTGTTTTTAATATTTAAATTGATTTTCAGAGAGAGAGAGAGAGAGAGAGAGAGGAAGGGAGAGTGCGAGTGAGAGAAAAACATTGATGTGAGAGAGCAACATCAATCGGCTACCTCTGCACGTTCCCTATGGGTGACCGAGCCCGCCACCCGGGCACATACCCTGACAAGGAATCAAACGGCATCCTTTCAGTGTAAAAGGTGATGCTCAACCAACTGAGCCACAACAGCCAGGGCTGTTATTGTGGCTTTTGAGGTAGTTGTCAGTTGATTTCCTCAAACTTACAACAAAAAATATATATATTAGTAGGGCAAATCATAGTTTTGGGTTTTTGTTTTTTTGTATAATTATAGGTAATTGTAGCCATTGCCAAAGACCAGTATTCCCAAACCTTGTTCTTTCAAGCATTTTTATCATTCCTGTAATTCATAATTTTTCATGGTTTGGAAAACACTGGTTGTAGAAGCATCCAGTTTGTGAAGCTAACATATAATTAAGGCAGTGACTTGAGCCCTGGATACTGAGCCACATATGTATGTATGTTTCACTTTGCAGTATATGTGGTTCACCTGTGTGAATATTAGCTTACTCTAATAAATTCTAGAGAACCAAATTATTTTTGGTAAGAGTATTTTCATCTTTAATGGCCTTCCTTACCTAGATCATAGTTTATTTGCCATGTTTGCTTAATTAATTTTTATAATATAAACATTTCTTCCCTAATAATCACAAAATAATTAAGCACTATTAAAAATTTTGAATTTAAAATATTTTAAAATTAAGTACTGTGAAAATAATTTATATCAAAAAATAATATCACAAAACATAAGCAGCATTAAAATATTGAATTTAAATATTGTTTTACTAAATTAGCCTTATATTCTCTTTTTTATTATAAAACAGTTATATTTCTCAAATGCTCAGCTTTATATCAAAATTAAAGCTTTCATTTAAAGAAAACCAGTCTTTATTTTTTTTAAAAAATTTCAAGCATATTTAAATTGCTTCTAGTAATTAAAATAGTTCTAAAATGCATTTCTTAATCTTACATAATTGTACCTTTGGAAATTTCTATTTTTGTGGGTCCGTTTGATGTCTTATTTATGCAATCGAGTAATGTAATTTTATTAAAATGAAGTACTTCTGTGTCACATCAGACCTTTGTGGCAGTAAAAGCCATTGTTGGCAGCAAGCAGTGTTTTTGATTTCTATGTAAAACATGACCTCATGCTTCCCTTTGTTTATTGGAACAGATGTGCATGGACTGCTTGATGGCTTCTTCATATTAGAACTGGGTGGCAGTCTCCATGTTTGTTTGCACAGGAATCTTGTCAAGGAAAGGGATGTTTTTAGATCATTCATAGCTATCAACTGCTGGGAAAATCACAAAGTAGTAAACCAGGAATGTAAATGCTGATGCCATTTTGTAATGAAGTCTGCTTTGCCTGCTGGATGCATGGCTGGTTAAAGATTGACGATTGGTATCCCAAGGAAAGGAGGAAGTGTGTATTTCCCAATGAAAGAGGAATTTAAGCAAGAGCTTGGATTTACAAGTCTAAATAATCTCTAGACTGAAAAAATTGTTTGTCCAAGTTGAGACTTGATTTAAAAGTTCTGACCCACCCTGAAGGAACCGTTTTTATTCCAGCCTCCTTAAGATAGTTTTTTAGTATTACGTGAAAGTTGTCAAGTTGCCTGGGGAATTTTCTCTCTGTGTATGGAAATTCCTGGGCCTTTCCAAGTGTTCTGTAGTCCAAAAGTGTGCTCTAGATCTTCATACCCTAAAGGCATTTATAGGAAACTTCAGGCCCTAATATTTTCAACTGATTAATCATTCCAAATGGTTTGAGAAGGAGGTATCACTACTAGAAAGAGAATGGGACAGACCAGAATTTGAAATTATTCAGCCAGTTACTTGCTTATATGACTGATGTCGAACAAGTAATTAACCACTTGATACCTCAGTATTTTCTCTATAAAGTGGGAATAATGTTTCACAGACTTGTGAGCATCAAATAAAATAGTTAATGTAAAACTTTTAGCACAGGCCCTGACCGGTTTGGCTCAGCAGATAGAGTGTTGGCCTGAGGACCCAAGGGTCCCAGGTTCGATTCCGGTCAAGGGCATGTACCTTGGTTGCGGGCATATACCCAGTAGGGGTGTGCAGGAGGCAGCTGATCGATGTTTCTCTCTCATCGATGTTTCTAACTCTCTATCCCTTTCCCTTTCTCTCTGTAAAAAAATCAATAAAATATATTTTAAAAAAAACTTTTAGCACAGTACTTAATAGTAAGTGCTGCGTATAAAGTAGCTAATTTACTGAGTATATGTTTTCATGGGCATTCCAATAGTATATTGTGTTCTATAGAAAATATAATGATGCTACCTCTATTTATAAGATTTTTCCTTTAACAAAACTTATATTTTCTAAACAGTAATGAAATTTGAGGTGCCATCACTTACCTTAACTTACTGCCTCATTGTTCATAATTTTTACAGGCTATGCATTCCTTCTCTTTCAAGAAGAGAGCTCAGTTCAGGCACTGATTGACGCTTGCATTGAAGAAGATGGAAAACTCTATCTGTGTGTTTCCAGCCCCACCATCAAAGACAAACCAGTAAGTAAGCACCACATGAACTCTAAGCTACAAAGATAAAGTTTTCCAAAAACATTTTGAAGTGATGGTTAGTGGAAAACAATTAAACCACCATGTCAGTTTGAATAATTTATAGTTCCTAGATAATTTGTTTCTAGATCCTACTATCCAAAATTTTAAACAATGAAAAATCCAGTGCTGCAAAACAACATAAGCTATAAAGCGAATAAGACCCAATAAAATAATGTCCTTTTCTTAATAGGTTCAGATCCGTCCTTGGAATTTAAGTGATAGTGATTTTGTGATGGATGGTTCTCAGCCTCTGGATCCCCGGAAAACAATTTTTGTTGGAGGTGTTCCTAGACCACTAAGAGCTGGTAAGTAGAATGCTAACAAATTGTGTGCTTTAAAAAATCATTTATGAATTAGTTGAGTAAATATTTGGTAGCTGTTGTGTACATGGCATGTTGGGCAGGTGAGGGGCAGATTCCTCATGCTCCAATAGGTGCTAACTACAGAATTCTGAGAACCGTTCTTGAAACCATCAAGTAACTAGAGAATTGAGCAGTTATTTATCGATATTAATAGCTAACTCCAAACAGACTCATAAGGAAAATCTACTCAAATACTTCTGACTTCTTAAGTGTAACTTGCTAAGATATGAGAATTTGGGACCTGTCTATTTTATGTGGATTGATTTTCATACCTAAGGAAGAAATTCGGAATTTAAAAAATTAGCACTTTATTTTTTTTTTTTGAGTTAACGAGCTCCTTTATTTTTTTAATTGTTTTATAAAAAAATTAGCACGTTAGATAATTGATAAACATATGTTGTCAGTAACCAGGAACCAGAGATTTACTGGAAGATGTCATAGAGAAACGTAATTATAGATGTAAATGCCCACTGTACAAGCTCATTTTAGGATACCATATATCCTGTAAAGTATATTAGTGCCTTCCATTACTGCATCTTCATCCAGTATGGGAGATTTAGGTTAAAGAACCATTCTCCCATATAAATAGTAATAGAATATAACTGCTACAAGGAAAGACTGTAAGGAATAGAAGAACATATGGCAAGGGAATGTGATATAGTCTGATGCTTTAAATATACTTGTATTTGAGCTGACTTGTAAAGATTGCATAGAAGTAGTTCGGGGTGGTCAGGAAGGTTAGCAGGAGTTATCAGATAAAGGGAACAGCATATTCAAAGGTCTTCAGTGGAGGGAAGCAGAATGCATTGGAGGGACCAAAGAAGCCCAGAGTGCCTGACTTGGGGGTAGAAGGAGTGAGTGGAAAGACACAGAAGACTGAAGAAATAAGCAGGAGTCTGGACAGACAGGTTTAATAGGTTAATTTGGTCTTTATTCTCAGTGCAAGGGAAAACCAGTGAAGAGTTTTAATAGAAGGAAACATGATCACATTTGCACTTATGAAAGTTGACTTTAATGACTCACAGAGGGAGAGCCCAGTTGAGAATAGATAGTAGACAGATTTAGTTGCCTATTATCAAAGTCCAGGATTCAGATAGTGGTGGCTTGGATTAGTGGTGGTAGTAGAGAAAGAGTCAAGTAAACAGCTACTGTAAGGGAATGCAAAGGTTGCATCTCTGCTTTCAGTCTTAAGACACTAGGTAGATAGTGGTGCCTTTTGCAAGTTAAGGAACACTGGAGAAGGAGCCAGTTGGAGGGAAGATTTGGGTCTTGGTTTTGAAAGCTATGGCACCATTCAGAGCTCCTAAGTAGAAATTTCAGTTAAGCCATTGGTATGTAATACAGGTATCTCTGCCTTTCAAAAGCTGATTTACTTGATGCTACTCCACTTTTATAGTAGTACTTACATTACATTTAAACTGGTACCTGTTTTGGCTGACCAAAAGAAATACAAAGAGAAAAATAAGTCTCACCTTTACAAAAGTTTCCATAGGGAACCCTCTACTTTCAGATAGGAGGGAAACCTGTATATTTTTTGAGAGACTCACAGTTGCTGCTCTTTTGCAAATAAACTTTGGGTGGGGGAGAGATCCGAAGCAAAGAGATAAGGCTATTGCCATGATCCAGGTGAAAATTGGAACGTGATGTTAGTGATGGAGGTGAGGTGATTGGATTCTAGATATGGCTTGAAAATAGGGTTCACAGGATTACATGTACAGTCGGGAAGAAGATGAAGCCAAGAGTTATGACTTGGCAACTTCATCTTTTCCATTGCTTACTTACTGAATCAGCAAAAACTCAATGGTTAGGTTTAATGGGATGGTGGAAGATCAGGAGTGTCATTTGAATACACTGAGTGTTGCAGTGTCTATGAAATTGACAAAATGAGTTGTCCAGTAGACAGTTGCATAGATGAGTCTAGAGTCTAGAGGGTGGCCTGGACTAGAGGAATGTAGCAGCTAAGAACAAACAAGTGGTAATTAAAGCCATGACACAGGATCAAGTCACTAAAGCCACGGACGACTGAAACCTGGGGTACTCTGATGTTGAAAACTGAAGGAGTTGAGGAAGGACTAGCAGGGAAGGCCAGGAAGGAGTTACAATGAAGTAGAAGGAAAATTAGTAGAATAACGTATCCTGGGAGCTAGATGGAGAAAATATATTTAATGCTGCTTACAGGTAGATTGACCATTGAACTTGACAGTGGGGGAGATGACCTTGACAGGAGCAATTAAAGTGATTATGAATGGTTGAACAAAGAAGAGAAGCGAGAGACTGGGGAGTACAGAAAACTTTTTTTTAGCAATTAGGGGAACAGAGAAATGAAGCAATCACATAGAGAAATAAATAGAGTTAAGACATATATATATATATATATTTTTTAAGATGGGACAAATTGCAGTATATTGGGAAAGGCCCAGTATAGAGAGAAAAACCAGTGGTACAGAAAGTTGAGAGGAGAATTGCTAAAGTAATTCTTCTGTAGTGAGAGCAATTGGGATCCTAGTGTAAAGTGAAAGGATTGGTTTTAAAAAAAACCATTAAACTGTTATTAGGTGGAAGGGGGGTACCTCTGGCATAAGCATTTCTGAAAGCCCCATGGGGAGATGAGGTGCGGTAGAAAGCTTTATTTCCATTTCTGTGGAATCACATCCCTTCGGTAAAGCTAGAAGCAGAGTCAGTGTCCAGAGTTTCCTTTCCATGTTGGAGCTGGGTCCCGTTCAGCATCAGACTAGTTGCAGTCTATTAGTCCATTGTGTGGTGTCAATGCAGGAGAGCCCCAAAGTCCAGAGTGACACAAGTCTCAAGATTCCCAAAAGCAGCAAGAGGAACCAAGAACACAGAGAGTGAATTCCTTTGTTCAGGGGATTAAATATCCCAAATTTGCCCCCTTGCAGTGGCCATGCCCATTCTGGCCAGTGACCTCTGCTCCCAGGAATGATTGACAGTAAGTGCCTTCCCTAGTCCCCCAACTTTACTGGGCGTGTATCTGTCTTTGTCCAGTCTCCTGAGGAGTGTAAAGTTGTAGCTTCTGGTGAAGCTGTCCAAATGACATGCCTATAATGGTTGGCTTCCCGCTTTGCTTCTCTCCTCTCCTATCCTATATAATAAAGAGGGATTATGCAAATTGACCATCACTCTGCCACAAAGATGGCAGCACCCATGGGGGGTGGGGGGGGGATGGTTCCGTAACACAAGATAGCTGCACCCAAAGCAGAGGCTGAGTTCCCGTAATGAGCCTTAACGAGCAATCAGCAGGGACCTGAGGCTGCGCTCCCCCCCCCCACACCCCAGTGGGGCTTGACAGGGGACCTCAGGCAGTGCCCCCCACCCTGGCGCCAGGCTGGGGGACCTCAGGCCATGCCCATCACCTGGCAAGACTTGATGGGGGGACCTCAGGCCACACCCCCCTCTCTGGCACCAGGCCGGGGACCTCAGGCTGTGCCCCCCGCCCAGCAGGGCTTGACGGTGGATCTCAAGGTGCAACCCCCACCCCATTGCTGGACCAGGGGACCTCAGGCAACACCCTCTGCCCGGCAGGGCTTGACAGGGGATCTCAGGCCACGTCCCTCACCTGGTGGGGCTTGATGGGGGACCTCAAAGCGCACCTCCTGTGCCCCGGCCCAGGCTGGGGGACCTCAGGCCGTGATCCCCACCCCGGCACGGGGGCAGGGGACCTGAGGCTGCACCCCTGCCCAGCAGGACTTGACAAGGGTGGGACCGGCCAGGTCTGTATCTAGCCCAACGGGGGTGTGGCTGGCCGGGTCTGGGTCTCGTGCGATTTTGAGGCACATGTGGGTGGGCAGGGACCTGACTCTGGGTCCCATGGTGTGCCCCATACTCTGACAGGAGGAAGATTTTCATATACATTTTACTAATTTCCTTTCATCTCTGACACTTCTATTATAGAGAAAGGGAAAATAGCAATATTAAAATATTTCCTCTAATTAATCCTCTTATAATGTGCATGAATTTTGTGCACCAGGCCACTAGTCTATGTATATAAAAGCCTAAGTGACCAGAACAACCAGTCAACCAGTCCGTGTGCTCCCACAGCCAACCTCCCGCAGTCCCTCCCCCAGTCCAGCAGGCCCTGGCCATCCCGGCCCTGAACAGGACTGGGTAAGACTGCCCCCAAAGGCCCTGATTGCCAGCCAGACCTAGGGACCCATGCACCGGGCCTCTACTTATTAATAACTAGGTTAATTACAATGGTTTCAAAACTATCCAATTGACTTTTACTTTTTACAAAAGCATTTAACAGTTGTTGATTTACTGTGTTCTCTCGCATTTCATTAAATTTCTTTTTCTTTTGAAGTGGAACTTGCTATGATCATGGACCGGCTGTATGGTGGAGTTTGTTATGCAGGAATTGATACAGATCCTGAGCTAAAATACCCAAAAGGTGCTGGTCGAGTTGCTTTCTCCAATCAACAGAGCTATATTGCTGCCATCAGTGCTCGGTTTGTGCAGCTTCAGCATGGTGATATTGATAAACGTGTAAGTTGTAATTCAGAAATCACTTCTGTCCTATGATAAGGTGCTGATAATAATAATGATGAGTTAATATAATTCAAATATTGAATATTTTATACTCTGAAATGTCAAAGTTTTCAACATACTTTCAACTTTAGGTATAGTATAAAAAATATAAGTGTCGTTTTAAGGCATGTTAAAAATTTTTATTAACCAATAAGGTCTTAATATTCTTCTAACCATAGAGGTGGAGCTTGGTTTAAGAGGTTGTAT
This sequence comes from Myotis davidii, assembly GCF_000327345.1. Lineage (NCBI taxonomy): Eukaryota > Metazoa > Chordata > Mammalia > Chiroptera > Vespertilionidae > Myotis > Myotis davidii. Next base: position 3,047,330 of record NW_006299715.1, read on the forward strand.
TCTGGAGCCAAATTGCCTGGGGTCTCCTTTCCACTATTTGCTCTGTAATTCTGGGCAAATTAACCCTTTTGTGTCTCTTTTCCTCACTTATGAAATGGAAAACAGTAATATTATGACCCTCCCAGTTATTTTTTTAATATATGTTTATTGATTTCATAAAGGAAGGGAGAGAGAGAGAGAGAGATTGAAACATTAGTGATGAGAGAGAATCATTGATTGGCTACCTCCTGCACGCCCCACACTGGAGAGCAAGCCCACAGTCCAGGCATGTGCCCTGACTAGGAATCGATCCATGACCTCCTTGGTCTGTAGGTCAATACTCAACCACAGAGCCATGCTGGCCGGGCTTGCTCACAGTTATTTTGAGGATTAAATAAATTCACATATGTTGAAGCACTGAGAACAGAGCTTGGTACTAAGTGCTATTTAAGTGCTACTTATTTTTCATTTGTTATAAAGTCTATCCTATATAATAAAGAGATAATATGCAAATTAACCCTCACACCCTCACAAGATGGCTACCTATGACCAGGCCGGCAGGGGGTTAGTGAGGGACGACCAAATGACTGAGAATCAGGCTGTGTGGGGCAACCAGGCCGTCAGAGGGGGGGCAGTTGGGGATGACCAGGCTGGCAGGGGAGGCAGTAAGAGGCAACCAGGCCAGCAGGGATGGGCAATTAGGGGTGACCAGGCTGGCTGGGGGGGGTGCAATTAGGGGCGATTAGGCTGGCAGGAGGGCAGTAAGGGGTGATCAGGCTAGTGGGAGGCAGTTAGAAGTGACCAGTCCAACAGGGAGGGGGCAGTTGCAGGCAATCTGGCCAGCAGCGGGGGGCAGTTAGGAGCGACCAGGCCAACGGGGTGGGGCAGTTGCCAGTGACCTGGCTGGCAGTGGGGGGCAGTTAGGGGCGACCAGCGCAGCTGATAGCTATGACATGAACTGACCACCAGGGGACAGAAGCTCAAAACAGGAGTAGAAACCACAGGCATGGAAACATGGAACAGACTGATGAATCTCAGAGGGAAGGGTGGAGGGGGGAGGGTGGGAAGAGACTAACCAAAGATCTTATATGCATACTAGAGGGCTGGCCTTCAGGGATTGGGCCAAAACCGGCTCTCTGACATCCCCCAAGGGGTCCCAGATTTCTAGAGGGCATAGGCCAGGCTGAGAGACCCCAACGGTGCACAAATCCATGCACTGGGCCTCTAGTCTAAAATAAAAATGTATTCATATTTATCTAAAGATACACAATAATATATATGCAAATAAACTGCATATACAAAATAATTGTCCTAAACTTTAAAACAGTTACTCTTTAGTAGTACTGTAAGATCATCACAATAAGAACTTTTAGGAAGCCCTACAAATACTGACTGAAAGTCAGCCACCCCATTGTGTTATTCTGAGTACAGATTACCATCTAAAATAGGGGAAAGGAGTGGACAAAACTCAGTGATTCATTTACAAATCTATTTCATACTAAAATCTGTGAATTGTTTCTATATAAACCTAAGCAGTATTCTAAAATGATCATGTTTTACATTTATTATACAGATGAGAGATATACAGTGGGGCCTTGACTTACGAGTGCCCCGACTAACGAGTTTTTTGAGATACCAGCTGTCTCTCGGCCGATGTTTTGCATTGAGTTTATAGAGTAATTTGAGTTAATAAGCTCCTTAACGAGCTCAGTCTCAGAAGGAATTAAACTCGTAAGTCAAGGCCCCACTGTACTAGGACTATTAGGTAAATTAACTTTTTATATTTTAATTAGTAGCTTTAACTTAAGTGTGTTCTTATTTTCCAGTGTAACAGTGTTTTGAAGCTTCTTCTTGGAGACTGTTTTGCACAATAAAAGTCTATTTGGGGGACAGGGGAGTTGATTAATGCTAATTGACTAGACCAGTGGTTCTCAACCTTTGCTGCACATTAGAATCACCTGGGAATCTTTTTAAAAACCTGATTTCTGGGCCTCATCCTCCGGAAATTCTGTTTCTTTGTTACTAATGTTGTGGTCCCACCCCATAACAAAGAAACAGAATTTCTGGAGGATGAGGCCCAGAAATCAGGATTTTAAAAAGATTCCCAGGTGATAATGTGCAGCCAAGGTTGAGAACCACTGGACTAGACCATGGACTTTAGAAGTGTCATTAATTTAATTACCAAACCATACCATTTAGAAAAGAAGTATAGCATAAGTTCTGTTCATTACATGCAGAGTGTTTTGTTTGTTTGCATTATTACTTAAAATATTGGGAAAAAATTGAGAACGGGCTCTGCTTTTATTCAAATATGCATATGAAATTTTTTTTTAACCTTAGAATTTATCTCATTCAGTGGTTTTGAACCTTGGCTGCACACTAAAGTCACATGGGAGCTTTAGAAAAACCTTGACATCTGGGTCCCTCCCAGAGATTCTGCTGTAATTAGTCTGGGATGCAGCCAGTTCTCCCCAGGTGATTCGAATGTGCAGCCATGCTATAGACCTCTGATGTAGGCTGGCCCCCACTCCTGCATAGAGGTGCTACAGTCACAGAGGAAATTATTTATATTGTATATATTTGTAGTTGTTTAATATTCAGAAGCAGAGGGAAAAGATTGTTGTATTGTCATACCTCATACCTATTTGTTTCAAAAATGAGAATAAAGAACAATTATTTGGGGCAGAGTATTGATTCTTAAGTAGCAACTCATATGCAGAGCAGGTGAATTGAGAAACATTCCTTCTTACACAGGCAGTGGAATCTCTAAGAGAAGTTTATTTTTCCAGATATGTGCTACTAAGGTATTATGGAAAATAAGACTAGGTGAAGAACTGATGAAACTGTTTCTCACATGCAAAGTTAGAGATTAGTATTAATAAGAAATACTGAAATGAACTGCAAATATAAACAATGCAAACCCATTGCCTTCCTGTGAAAGGTTTGTTTTACTGTTCTTTTTGTCAACTTTTAGGTTGTTTCCAATTATAATTGTTGTTAGTACAAATAATGCTGCAGAAAACACCCTTATATATACAATTTCTGCACAAATGCAAATATTTCAATAGAATACATCCAGAGTAGAAATTGTTGGGTCACTGATTTTTACTGTGGGCAAACACTACCTTACCTCAAGCCAAGCTATTAAAACACTCCCAATTTTTCTGCCCTCCTCAAGAAAGGCCTAGCTCTTAGGCTGCCTGACACTATTCACTCAGACAAAGGTAGTAGTAACCTTTGGTTCAGAAAGAAGCAAGAAAACAAGGCTATCTTGTTATCTAATAGTAGCTAATGCTAATTTGCAGAGTATTTACGGAGGCACTGTCTTAAATGTTTTTACTTGCATTATCTAGTCTTCACTCGATTGGGCAGGTTCTTTAATCCTTGTTAAACAGATGAGGTTAAGAGCTTTAGGAATCAGACCTTACTGCAATCGGAGGTCTTTTACCAAGTCAGGCCTTCACAGTGGGACTTTGACTTTCTATCTTATAAATTCACAAAAGTCTAGACTTGCCCATAATAACATTATCCACAGTCCTGGTTCTGAACCAGTTACGGACCAGCAGGTACAGCTCTCCTGCGGGGGAGAATGCTGCCAGGGTCGGTGCTGTCCCGCTGCACAGGTGGTATTGAAACAAAGGGACAAATACGTAAAACCATTTGTCTGCCATGACTGCTTGATATCCCTTTGCTTTTTCACTCACAGTAACCTCTGAAAATAGTAATACACAGGTATTTTTATGATGTTACTTCAGGAAAGTCAGGGTGGAATGTTTTACAAATCAGTTAGATTTTTGTAGTTTTTAAAATTATTTTCTGTCAGTGGAAAATATAGTAAGTACCATTCAGTTTATAGTCTTCTGAAGATTACATTGCCAAACATATAGCAAAATTACCAAACTAAGTGCTTATTTAATCACATGGTCAATTATGAGCATGAAACAATATAAAAATGATTAGTTCAAAAACAAAATGAATTTTTTTACCTACTGTGTGGTAAAGCATTTCCCTGGGAAACTGCCTACTTTCTCAACATTTAATGCTGTGTTGTTGTTTTTTCTCTAGAACACATTTTAAATTATTACTAAAACGATTTCTGAAGCAGACTTACTAAGACATTTCTCTCTCATTTTCTAGGTGGAGGTAAAGCCATATGTGCTAGATGACCAGATGTGTGATGAATGCCAGGGCGCACGCTGTGGTGGAAAATTTGCTCCCTTTTTTTGTGCCAATGTCACTTGCCTGCAGTATTACTGTGAGTTTTGTTGGGCAAATATCCACTCTCGTGCAGGACGTGAGTTCCATAAGCCATTGGTAAAGGAAGGTGCTGACCGCCCACGTCAGATCCACTTCCGCTGGAACTAGGAGTAGCAAACCTGCCTCTGTTGGACAAGGAGAGAAAGGCTGCATGTGGCTTCCTGTGTCTGAAGATACTGACATGCGGAAGAAATAAGTGCATTCTTCTGCTTTCACCCAACTCAATACATGCATCTTTATCAGCAGCCAAAACACTACAAGCCTCTTGTTTTTCACCAAAACCCTACATCTCAGGCTTACTAATTTTTGTGATATTTTCATGTTAAAATAAAATGTTTTTTTGTATTTTCTCCAAGTTATTTTTATATGTAAAGTTAAAATTAGATATGAGAATGTTTTGCGTAGGGGCAAACAGTCTGCTGCTATATAGTGGGTGAAGCGTGCACTTATTTCTAAACATGGGTTTTTAACTTCAAGATCTGCCCCCAGTAATTTACCAAAGGTAGCAAAATAATAGTGGAGATGGAATATGTCTGCTACAAATGCTTATTTTTATTGTTGCTATTTTCAGTGTATACATAAACTAAAATTAGGGTTGATTTTTTTGCTCTCCATTTTGACTTGCAAGAAATAATACCTCAAGATAATCTGATTTATTAGCTATTTTTAAACATTTTTAATCACAAGCTGTATTAGCTTTGCTGCTATATAGGTGTTATGTGTAAATGCCACCTATTAATACGGGATTGAAAACGTTAGAGACACACTGCATTGCAGATAAAATGCAGGCAGCACAATATGGCCTAAACTGCCATAGTTTTAGAATGTGAAAAATCAATGCATGTTTACTTACCTGTATACACCATATGCATGCACTAGAATTATTAATAACAAGAGGTGAGGTATTGCAGATGTTCAAAAACAGCTCTCTTGAATCTAGGTAGCATGAACAAATTATAAAATTTGTTTAAAAAAAGCAAACTTGCATGCATTATTGTGACTTCAAGTTTAAAAAATTGCCCTACATGTGTACAATATGCATATTAGTTTTAGAGAGTGCAGCCATTTTGTGATCTGGTCCCTAGTGGAACTCGATTTTTATGCAGACTGGATATAATACTTGTAATCTCTGTGCAATTTTGTGATGTGCGGTTCTAATTCATGTGCAGTGATATAGTATAGACACAAGAATGAATAAGAGAGAAATACTAGACTTTTAAAGAAAGTTGATTTTAGCCCCTTTGATAGTTCATGGTTAAGACATCCTTTATAAACCAAAGATGGCCAGCACACTGCTAACCAGTCACCAAATGTACGACCCACAAGAAGCCCATACTTAAACGAGCGAACTTGATAGAAGAATGCAAAACTTTGGTAAACCTAAGTAAAGTCAAAATGGAGATGGGGAAATATACAGATGGCTAGTTGCATAAAATTCAATTTTACCTTAAAGACAATGGTGAAATCTGGTTTGAACTTGCTTACATGTTTGACCTATGTATTTTGGGGTCTTTTGTCTAAACTGGGGTCACTGTTGCATGGAACATTGTTAATGGTTAGGAATTGCTTTTTTTTTTAAATTTTGATGAAGGAATTTTGGTAATGGCTTTGCTTGCAGTTTTGGGGAAGTGGCATGGAAACAAGTGACAGTTAATCAGTTTCTCTTGGTACTGAACACTATTAGAATATCAGTAGGAATGTTTTTTCTCTTTAGAGCATTTTTAATGTAACCAGCCCCTATATTTTAAAGTCAGAGTTACTCTGCAATCTAAAGCACCAACAATGGTAAATGTTTGTTTGTTTTTTAAATGCAGAACTAAGATTCTTGACTCTAAAGAGAGAAAATTACAAGGGGTATTGTCTTCGAGCAACCCCTTGGGACAATCCTCCATGTGAGCAAAGTGTTGATCTTAACATTGGTTGTCTCTGGTGTGCTTTTGTACTGTAAAATACGGTTCATGTCTAACTCTGCTGTTTTAATTGTGGTTGTGGTTCAAGTTTTTAATGTTTAAAGTTGATGCTGTTTTCAGAAGAGCTTTTTACTAATTTATTTGTCGATGTTCCCTATTTGTTACTTAAACCATGATCCTCCAGATTTTTGGAGTATTCTTTTCTAACCTTAACCCTGCCAACCTTGATCCATTTGACATTTGTTATGCACTATTTTTATATCTCTGTGAGAGATTTTTCCAACAGTCAGCTATTTTATGGCACACTTTTTTTGACTGATGACATCTCCTTTGCTATACCTCAATTTTTGGAATTTAGAAAAGAAATCAGTAGTTTTGCAATGTTAATTATTTAGATATTTAATTTCGCAGATTTTAAAACTTTATTTTCATAATTTCTGCTTAATGTTTAAAATTGAAGAGCCTTTTCATGTATTAAATAATGAACACTAGAAATAAATTATATGATGACAATAATTGGAGATGTTGAAAATCACTTTCCCTTCTTAAACAAATGAATATTGGGAATGAAGGGAAATGTAATAGAACACCCTCTTCGCCACGGGTAAAAATGACAGAAATGTATGGTTTGTTTTACCTTCATTTCTGTTACAATTGAAGCTTATTAGTTTAATAGTTTGCTCCTTCCCCACCTGACCCCTACCTCCTTTTTTGTTTTGTTTTGTTTTTTTGCCTTTTATGTACTACATTCTTATCTTCTAACTGTTGAACACTGTATTGGAATTTTTTTTTTAATTTACAGATCATATTTATTTTACTATTTTTGTAGAAAATTATTAATTTTGATTGTATTTTTGTATTTTCAAAGCTTCTTCACTTGTGTTCTCTAAATGTTCTTATTGCTGCCCAAAAGTATGACTGTGGAGGAAAAAATACTTTAAAAATCCACACTTTTTGTTAAGAAGGAAACATTTAGCATTTATATATTTGTGTATGGAAAACACTTGATATTTTATCCCTTGTTGCATCTGGCTGCATAGAGCCTCTCCTCAAAGATGCTACAAAACTTGAATATAACACATTTTGGAAGGCTGACTAACCTCGATTCTGTGTTGTGATGTGCAATACTGTTTCTAATGTTTGTATAAAAAAAATAACAGTGTAAACCTTTTTAATGCAAATTTATTTTTTTCATTGCATATTTTGCAGATTTTATCCACAGTGTCATTTTTTACTGTCAGAAAAGATACCCCTTTTGTCATTGCAACTATTTTTTAAATCCAGAAATCTTTGTACTGATGTAAATGATTGTAGTTATTTTGGATAGTGTTTTGCTAACAAAAGGAGAGACTTTTTTCATGCATATTTCTATTTTGTTTTTTTGGGTTTTATTTTATTTTAATAGTAGTAAAATACTTGGAATAATTTTTCATATTCTTGTCATTAATATTATTTTGTATTTTTATGTGGAAATATATAATTTTATGACACTAATTGCTAAAGTTTATTTTATGTTGAATTATTTTTGGAGCTGAAATCTTTGTAATATTAAAGCAACTAGTTTCTAATTCCCAGTTTCTGTATAGAATCGCACAAGTGGTTTATGGAGTGTTTGGATTGTAATTATAAATGGTTCTTTGATATGCAAATTAATATTTTCAGTTGATTTTATTTTATATTCCTAATGGGGTGTTAAAGCCGTTTTTTATTTTTTTCTAAATAAAAAGAGAACCCATGCTTTTATGGACACTAGGTAAACGCCTTCAGCTTAAGATTTTTTGTTAAAATATTTTAGTTTATTTTATTGTTAACTCCCAGGTGTCTAAATCTCCAGTCTGTCTGTTGTACTGGTAATTTAACTCTGTAATGGAATAGTTTGCTGCCAACTATTTATATTAAGTAATTTTTAAATATTTGTAATATTGTTGACTGACTAATAAACTATTAAGTTATTGGCATAGTTGTAGAATCTTATTCTTCGAATTTATGAAAATATCCATCAACCACTAGTAAAATCTTATTAAGAGTTTAGTGACATGAATATATTAGGAGGCCCAGGCCAATTCTACATTTAGAACAAGTATTGGGAGGGGATTGTGGAGATTGTCTAGTCCAGCGTTTCTGCCCAAAGGACCTTTTGCATCAGTTCTCCCACACTCACCTTCCACCCCCACATACGTACCACAGTGGGTACGTATTGCAGTCATGACAGATCATCATTGTGACCATATATAAATTGATGTAAATTGATGTAGCACTCAAAAAAAAAAAACATGAAGAACTGCTGACCGTTTTACTAAATGCACAATTTCCATGCTGCTTCCTCAGATACCCTCCACTTGGAAACCACTTCTTGTAATTTTTCTACTTGATTTCTGCACAGCCTGTGAGCTCTTGAGGAAAACATGGTAGAGAGAGAAGGGGTATAGCAGTAAGTAATTTGGGACCCAGTTCCTCATGCTCATAACTCGATCAACTCTACTTTTAACTTTAACAAAGTTGGAGTTCTACTTGAAAATCAGTGTGCAAGCATGGGGCAGCCGAAGGAAAGTAGCCCATTGCTTTTTTAGAATCAGAGATCAAAACCAACTTTTTGTTGTACCTCTGAGGACATAGGTATCCCAGAGAAGGTAAAACAGTATTTCTTCACATTCTGCAAGACATCAACAAAATTTCTTAAATTGGCTAACTTGACCTTATCAGCCCCTCATAAACTGCTGCTATCACCCAAGTCTTCCAAGAAAACCATGCATCATCACACGTCTATATTCAGCATATACTGCCATTTTTCTATTTGGAATCTTATTTTCTTTTTTCCTAACAAATCCCCTTCCATAACAAAAGCCAGAAGCCTCTTTGCTCTGCATTCTGGCTTATTTGGAAGACTTGACAAGAAATTCACATTGTCTTTGATGCTGGCATGAAGACCATTTATCTACCTAGGCTCCCCTATCCCTTTGTTATGTAAGAAAAGACTACACTTTGAATGTTGATCAAGCATAGGACAATAAGCATATGGGAGCCTTGGTTGCCAGGCCATTTCATAGCCTGGTAAGTGAAAAATCAAGCTAACTTAAAATCAATGAAGTATACTCTTAAAGATAAACTACATTATAGTAATTGTCAAGTGTGATCAGAAGGATTTTCTACTGAAAGTATTTAATGTCTTTGAAATGATGTTACTTGATTAGACATTCACATAGGAGTTAGCATTTGACTTCAGTTTTGGAATGAGCAAATAGAAAGAACTCAAAGTTTAGGACTCAAACCACTTCTGAGAGAATTACTTGGAGATTTATTCCACCAAAAGGGAGAGATAAAATGTCCAGGAAACACGAAGACGGCAACACTGATTTATAATAAGAAATACATACTTAGTCCTCATTTTTGGCAAAGAGCTCCTAAAACCATTGATCTATATGTCTGTCCTCATATCAGCACCACACAGCCTGGATTACTGTTTGACTAGCATTTGCAAAACAACAGTTGCTAAATCCACTTGTCCTTGAACAACTGTTTCAAATTCTAGAATTAGCTGTTGGTCTACCTGAGCACATCCATGTGATGGTCTTTCCAAAGACCAGCCAAGAACAGCTTAGCTAAAAGAATGTGTCATCTACAGACCAATAAGGAAGAGAACACTATGAAGTCAGTGACAGTACCCAATACGTTAAAGCAATTGCCATGCCAACAAAAGCTGTTAAGCCTACATATTGCACTCAGTTCCCAGTAAGCAACAGCTGTGCAGAGCACTAAGGTCAGGAGTCAATAAAGCAAGGCTTCCCAACCACTTCACATTAGAGCCAAGGTCCACTCCAGGAAACATTAACCAAGCCTGCAGTGAGTTTAACGGGAATTTTAGTGAAAAGTCATCCTGCAGTTCAACTTCAAAATGTTATCAAGCATGTGACAGTGGATATAAAGATTAGAAGGATGGATGGATAGATGATAGATAGATATGGAAATATGAAAAAGACAAGGTTAATTCTAGTAACAGACTGACAATTTCAATAATCCTAATATACACAAAGCCAGAGGCTGTCATGACCAAAACAACTGGACAGACGAATGAACAGCAGGCTGCATGGGGTGACAAGGCCGGCAGGGGGGTTAGTGAGGGACAAATGACAGGCCGGCAGGGGGGCAGTAAGTGGCAACCAGGCTGGTGGGGGGGGAGAGGGCTGTTGGGGGCAACCAGGCCAGCAG
>NW_006299715.1:3057845-3166191 GCF_000327345.1 Myotis davidii
TGCAGTTGGGGCAACTAGGCCGGCAGGGGAGGCAATTAGGGGTGATCAGGCCAGCAGGCAGAGGTGATTAGGGGTGATCAGGCAGACAGGTGAGCAGTTAGGAGCCAGCAGTCCGGGATTGTGAGAGGGATGTCCGACTGCCGGTTTAGGCCCGATCCTGAGGATCAGGCAGTTGGACATGCCCTGAGAGGTCCCGGATTGGAGAGGGCGCAGGCTGGGCTGAGAGGACCCCGCCATTCACAAATTTTGTGCACCGGGCCTTTAGTGTTAACATAAGGGTGAGATGCATACAATGGGCCACAAGAGGTAAGTAGCTCAACCTAATGATTTCAAGAATGTTTCCTGGAAGAGATGAACACTGAGGTTCAGCATGAAGGACATGTAAGACTCAATCACAAGAAAACAGGTGAGATGAGTATTTCAGGGAGAGGTAAGAGTCTGAGCAAAGAGCTCAAAACAGCCTACTCTGTGCTTCTCTGGGGCAAACTGCAAAGCTGAGTATGGCAGACAACGAGGCAGGAGATCTCACAGTGCCAGCTTGCAATTTTCAAGACCCAGCTTCATTGCCACCTCTCTCAGGAAGCTGCCTTTGAATTAGTTTCCTCTCCACTCCCGACCCACTCAAGCTGGGATCACCATTTTCTCATCTTCTCAACCTCACTGCTTTGCTATTTCTCCATGCCCAAATCCTGGCCCTCCATGGGCAGCAATGATGGCTGTGTCTAGGGCATTCAGGACAGAGCCCAGATCCGGTGGGATCAGGACGTGGGCTTCCCACAGTGCTAATCCAGTTTGTTAGAAAAGCAACCATTTAACAAATATATGCCTGCTTGCTATGGTCTGGAAAATGATCACAACAGGTTTGAGAAAAAAGTTGGGCATATTAGGAAAAGTTAAGAGACATGAGTTCTATCCCTAGTGCTACCCTCTTATAACTAGAGGCCCAGTGCATGAAATTCATCGTGTCTGCCTCCTGGTGGTCAGTGTGTGTCATAGCGACCAGTCATTCTGCGGTCTCCTCTCATCTGCATGTCTGAGATTTAAGAAGCTGCACTGTGTCAGCATCCAGGCATCAGATGCCACATGGCAGGCACAGGGCAATTATATCAAAAGACAGATAGTAACATGGTAAGTTATGGGGGCTCTGTCTCTACATAAGCTCTATTATAATTTAAAAGACTATAGTTCTTTACAACTATGGGTGTCAGCTTTAGCAATGGCAAACTCAAACTGTTCGTATCTAAACATCAAATTTGTCTGATTCAGAACGTTAAGCAAATTTTTAATCAGAAACAATAGACTCCTGAGATTTTAAGAACTACAACCTTGAATACTTTACAATGTTTTAAAGGTACGTTTGAAAAGTATTTTCTACCAAACAGTGAAGTTGGGTCTTGCACCCACCTGCTCACCCAATTACCTGTGAACTGAGTACTTGCCAAGCAAGGAAAGCCATCAGCTGAGTTAGATGTTATTAGCAATACAAATGCAATAGTCTGTTTGCCAGAGAGAGAACCAATGGGCTGTAGGGAGACATATGGGAGGAGATTTATTATGGAAATTGGCTCATGCGATCATATGCCACCATCTATCTGCAGGCTGCAGAACCAAGAAGGCCAGGGTCATAATTCAGTCCCAGTTTGAAGTCCTGAGAACCAGACACTCCAAGGTCCAAGGGCAGAAGAGGATGGACGTCTGAGAGCGATGGCAGGCATTTCCTCACACTGTGACTCTTCCTCATGTAAAGCAGATGCAACCTCCACATCAGGAAGGGGATTTGGTTTGCATGATGCCAGCTGCTCTTCAGTCACGTCAGTCACAAAGGTAAAATGCTGTTTCACGTGCGGCCCAGTTGTCTTGTGTGGATGCCTCTTAGCTTGTCAGGCTCTTTCTTCCTCTGGGCCAGTGGTTCTCAACCTTGGCTGCACATTAGAATCACCTGGGAATCTTTTTAAAATTCTGATTTCTGGGCCTCATCCTCCGGAAATTCCGATTCTTTGTTATGGGATGGGGCCACAAAATGAGTAACAAAGAAACACAATTTCCAGAGGATGAGGCCCAGAAATCAGAATTTTAAAAAGATTCCCAGGTGATTCTAATGTGCAGCCAAGGTTGAGAACCACTGGGCCTTCGCATGAACTGTTTCCTCTGCCTGCAATGCTGTTCCCAAGGTCACTTCTGAGTCTTCAGATTTAGCTTCCACAGGCCTCCTGTGTCCACACAATCTAAAGTCAGTCCCTCCCTTCACCCCACTCTCAGTGTCCTCTCTAGTTCAAGGACACCGACGGGCACACTCCTGGCCTCACCTGTTATCCCAGCCAAAGTTTTGGTGACTGATTCTGTGCAGGTGTGGACCTGCTTGGGCCTGACAGCCTCCCTCCCTGTGCTGATGGGAGCAGCCTATGGAGATACACTCAAGGTTTTTGCAAGGAGCATCTTTCCAAACCAGCCCTGCAAACAAAGACTTGCCCTCAGTGGATAGGACGCTCACCCAGCAGGGGTGTGTGGGGCAGGGCTGGGGTGGAAGGGGTGCTTAGTCTGAAGTCTCTATAAATATGCACTGAGCAGAGATGCAACAGGAAGAAACCCGAAACAGAATGTGACCCTTGGATCCAGCTCTCCAGAGGCAGGACCTAAAACAGGTCCTTTGTTCCAGAGCTGGCACATTGTTCCCAGGCAGCAACGGCCTGTTTCGGGGCGACATGTGACGCCACCAGGGAAACTGGCCTTGGAAGACCCAGGAAGAGCCGGGCGATGGAGTGTTCGTTCCAGGCAAGGGCTCGGCACATGCACGCCGGGATGCTTCTCCCAAACAAAGGTCCTCTGAAAAAGAGAGAGCAGCACTGGCTGCTCCTGGTGATGAGAGACTCCTCTATGTACAAAGGAGTTGTGAGAAGTCGGCTCCTATCAACTGTCAGCTGACTGCGTTGATTCGCCTTTGTGTTGTGGCACCATTGTGTCAAAGGTCAGGTAAGTACCAAGGACAGAACATTAACTAGGGGCCAGAAAGACTGGGGATAAGCCTAAGATCTAATAATGGTCACATCAGCTCTGCTCTTAGTCTTGTGTATTCCTCCGAGCAACTCCACTAGGAAGGTACTAATATTAACCCCATCTCACAGATGTATCCAGTATACACTGAGGCACAGGGAAGCAGAATAGGGACCCTGATGTTACAAAGCAGGCAGCTGTCTGGTTTGTAATTCAGGCTCAAGCCTGCCAGCCCCTCAATCATGATGCTTTATGGGCCTGGGGACCTCAGCAAATTCACATCCTCCTTCCCAGGGTCGTTTCCAAATATTTTAAACACTAGAGGCCCGGTGCACAAAAATTCATGCACTCAGGGGTCCCTCAGTCCCCCCTGTGCCCTCTCGCAATCTGGGACCCCTCAGGCGATGTCCTACTGACGGCTTAGGCCCACTCCCATAAGCCATTAGTCAGACATCCTTAACACTGCAGCAGAAGCGGAAGAGGCTCCTGCCACCACAGCTGTACTGGCCAGCCATGAGCCAGCTTCTGGCTGAGCGTTGCTCCCCCCTGTGGAAGTGCACTGACCAACAGGGGGCAGCTCCTGCATTGAGTGACTGCCCCCTGGTGCTCAGTGTGCACCATAGCAACTGGTCATTCTGCTCTTAGGATCAATTTGCATATTACCCTTTTATTATATAGGATACCTGATAGTGCTCATAAGATTTAACAGAGGAGTAAATGAATGCATTCAACAAGCATTTCTGAAGAACAGGAGGTGTTCATTCAGGACATTGCATTCAAAGTTGTCCAGAACAGTGACTGGTGCATGGATGTGTCTATTTTGTTGAATATGAAAGTGAACATGTCATCTTTGTCTGTCATATACCCAACCCTCCTCTACCTTCCCTTCCACAAATTCCAGTTTAAAGAATTCCTTGTTGAGTGCAGAGTTGGTATGAGGCAGGACCCACTTTCCCACTATGGTAACCTGTTGGGACAGACCCTCTTTCTCTCTGCACTACATATCCACCTCCCCTTTACCAGTCAGTGGCAGGTACATGACAAGCTGGGCTGGCCCACCCCACCCTTAGGCAGATGAACCCCTTTATCATCCCTATGGCCAAGGCACAGAGGCCAGGCTCACAAGTCAGCCCACCTGCTTGCCCAGTTCCCTTGGCTTTCATCCATTTCCCAGCTTCAGCTGGGTCTAAGGGATGCCTGTCACCCTGCCCCCATCAGTGAGCGGAACACCTATCACTCGGCCTTACTGCAACAGCCCCTGGCCTTCTCTCCCTGCTTCTATTCTCATCTGTCCTACAGTTAACTTTCCAGCCAGTGTATAAAACATAAATCAGGTCACTTTCTGGCTAAGGACCATTCAAGGCCCCGTGGTGTGCTTTGAGTAAGTTCCACACCTTTCCCCATGCCATGGAATGTACTTGCTGTGACCTTATTCCCCATCACACCCTGCCCACCCTCAACTCCAGCTATCTTGGCAAGTGCGTCCTCCTTGGGATGCCCATGGCTTTCCATTTGCCAGACACCTCATCACATTTGCTTTCTGACTTTATTCAGGTCTGTGCTCAGATATTACCTCCTTGAAGAGTTATGGAAAATAGCACCTCACCTACTATGTACTCTCCTTCATTTTTCTTCACAGTGTTTTCTTGCCTAAAGTTCTACTTTTTCTTTCTTTCTCTCTAGTTATTATCTGCTTCACTCTCTAGAATGTAAGCTCTATAAGGGTATGTGAAAAAAAAAGAGTATGTAGATTTTGTCTTGCTATTTCTTCTCTAGGGCCTAGAACTGTGTCTGGGATAGGTGATAGATAGATAGATTACAAATAGATGATTGATAGATATGATTAAGTGGAAAAAGATAGATAAATAGATATGATTAAGTGAAATAATAAATATATTTTTATAAAAATACTAGAGGTCCAATGCACAAAATTCATGCAAGGGCCTTGGCCACCACCACTGCCGCCGCCCCTGCCTCAGCCCACACCCACTGCAGCTTTGTCTGGAAGGAAGGATATCTGGAAGGATGCCTGGTCTAATTAACATATTATGCTTTTACTATTATAGGTATACTAGAGGCTCAATGCACAAAATTTGTGCAAGGGGCTTGGCCCTTGCAGCCCTGGCTTCATCCAGAAGGTCATCCGGAGGTCATCCAGAAGGTCGTCTGAACAGTCGTTCCGCTTTTCGGCTGTTTGGTCAATTTGCATATTATGCTTTTATTATTGTAGATATTTTATTTTTTCCTGGAGAACCTTAATACAACACCCTTTACATTTTCGAAGGCATTTGCTCTGATTTTTGAAGCTATTTTTTTAGTAGTAGTATGTGCTATAAACTGAGAAAGTTAAAAAAGATTGAAAACTTGACAATCCCACTATTCAAATTCAACAGTTGTTCACATTTTGTTATATTTCCAGCATTTTCCCACACATACCATTATTGTTTTTCAAAGATATAATTATACTGTACATAATAATTTCATATCATTTTTGTATTAAATTATAGACATTTCTCTTTGTTACTTTAGTCTTCATAACCATCATTTTTAAATACCTGCACAAGAGGAGAGCACCTGAGCCATAATTGACTTAAATTCCCACTGCTTGCTTCAAATCGAATTTGTTTCCCTTTTTCATTATTACAATAATAAACGCCTGCCTGCATAAAGCATCTTCCGTATTTAGAACTATTTCCTCAGGATATATTGTCAAAAGCAAAGTAATTGCATCAAAGTCCACATATTTGCTTATAGCTCTTTTTAAAAACTTCCAAACAGCTTCCTACAGAAGTTATGAGAGTATCCATCATTCACACATTGACCAGCATGATGGGTATAGGATGATTTTCAATTTCATAAATAAAATTGGGGGTGGGATGGCATTTGGTAATTCTACCAGAGACATTCTTACAGTGATCCTGACATGTGCTATAGTGTGTGATCCACATGAGGCATGTAATTGAATAACTGTCAATGCAACATATCATACATATTCCTGGCAGAAAAGCTCTGACTTTGACTAGGCATTGATGAGTACTGTTGGTGATTTTACATGCTGAGATTGAAAGAATTTTGCAAAGATCAGCTTCTGGCCCTAACATATTTCATACTTCGTTCCTTCTTCACTTCCTTTGTATGTCTGTCCACCAACAAAAGCACATTCTCTTATGATGAGGGTGAGATGGTTTTCAGCATTGAGGTCCTCAGCTCATCACCCACAATTCCAAAATCTAGAAAGTCTTAAACCCCTGCTTCACTTAATGCAAATGTGGCAAAGCCTCACTTGAACAGAAGTGGGGTTCCTTAGAGTCCCTGTTGACCTCGGCATTGATGTTGATATGTTTCTCTGTAGAAGATAAGTGCTTGGTTGTGAGGTGCTGCCCATAGTGTTCCGGGAGTCTTACACCTCCCTAACAAGTCTAAATTCTGAAACAAGACAATACTCTGGCCCTAAGGATTTTATTTATTTATTTGTTAATATAGTTTTTTATTGTTGACAGTGTTACAGATATCTCCCATTTCTCCCCCATTTATCCTTATCCTCCCAGACCCTACCTACCCTCCAGGTCTTCACTACCCTGTTGCCTGTGTCCATGGGCTATGCATATCCTATCTAATAAAGAGGGAATATGCTAATTGACTGCCACGCCCTAACAAGATGGTGGTGCCCACAACCACAAGATGGTGGCGCCCAGTCCCCTCAGCCCCGCCTCATCCAGCCTCAGTCCCCCAGTCCCCTCAGCCTCACAGGGGAAGGCAGTTGGGGATGATCATGCGGGCAGGGGAGCAGTTAGGCATCAATCAGGCCAGCAAGGGAGCGGTTAGGGGGCTATCAGGCTGGCAGGGATTGGGCCTAAACTGGCAGTCAGACATCCCCCGAGGGGTCCCAGATTGGAGAGGGTGCAGGCTGGGCTGAGGAACACTCCCCCTCCCCCATGCACGAATTTTGTGCACCGGGCCTCTAATAAGCATATAAGCTCCTTGATTTATCTTTTCTCATGCCCACAACCCACATCAAGGTATGTAGGATTTCAGATAAGAGAGTGTGGACTGTTATTCAAAGCTAGGAGACATTGCACTGTCACACCATTTCACAGGCATATGCACATGATTATTTGCGCAGGGGAATATGCTTTTTGTCTATTCTGACACCTACTGTCATACAGTGATCCATTATGGCACTGGGCACCCAGAATCAGTGCACCCCCACAAGTTAAAGGGCACAGTGCCACCAAGACTACCCTAACTTCAAATACCAGCCATGCATGAAGTCCCCAAGCCACCCACACTGCTGAACAACAGGCTACAATTCGGGGTTTTCCATGAATCCCACTAATTTGGCAATTTTCTGGAATAACTCACAGAACTCAGTAAGGCTTTATATTTTAATTACAGTATCACAGATGCAAATCAGGAATAGCCAAATGAAAAGACATATAGGGCAAGTGCTGGGAGAGTCCTGAATGCAGAGCTCCCATTCTCCGCCACCCCAGGGACCCAGGGCAGGACCCTCCCCCAGCGCACCCAGGTGCTGGCCAACCAGGAAGCTCCTGTAAGCTCTGTGTCTAGCTTCCACAATGGGGCCTCATTCTGTAGGCATTATTGATCAAACTCTTGGCCACATGATTGAATTTGATATCCAGCTCCTTTCCCTCCTCAGGGACAGGCTGCCTCATCCTCTCAGTCCTCAAATTATGTTTTGGGTCTTTCTGGTGACCTGTCCCCATCCTGAAATTATCTCAGGGCCAACCATGAGTCACTTCATTAGCATAAACTCAGCTGTGGTCTGAGAGACTCATAAATAACAAAGACATTTTTATCACTCAGAAAATTACCAGGGTTTTAGAGGCTCAGTGCCAGAAACCCTAGGCAAACACCAGACAATTTTTCTTAAATATTTTTATTGATTTCAGAGAGGAAGGGTGAGTGAGAGATAGAAACATCAATGATGAGAGATAATCACTGAATGGCTGCCTCCTGCACACCCCCCACTGGGGATTGGGCCTGCAACCCAGGCATGTGCCCTTGACCAGAATCCAACCCAGGACCCTTCGGTCCACAGGCCATCACTATCCACTGAGCCAAACTGGCTAGGGCCAGACAAATTTTTTATTATACAACACTGTCTTGTGTGTTAACATCACTGGAATGCTCTTCCTTTACTACTGGTGGGACCACTGGCTATCTAGGATTGACAGCCCAGGTTCTGACTTCTAGTCTTCTGATGTCACACCCAAGAGGAAGAAAAACTTCTAGGATGTTCCCACTGGGTTAGTGCTTAACCCCAATCCCTTGTCAGCTCCTGGGTGGGGGATCAAGGAGATTTTTATCTAAATCATATGGATATTTTAGTAAAGATATGTAAACATGCACACTTCTCTTGGTCAAAATTATTGCTTGATATTTTGTAATTAACTGTCATTCTGCCTTGGTTTATATTGTCCTTATGTTTTCTAACTAAGAGTTGGTGGCTTAGAGGAATGTCACTGATTTTTACATGTTTATCTTCTCTTGGGCTTTTTTACTCATAAACTCTTATTAATTCTAGTAGTATTTTGGTTGATTCATTTGGACTTTTATAAGTGCTAAACCAAATTATCCTCACATAAGAGTATCCCTTTTTATACTTACAACACTTATTTATGTTTAAGCCTAAGGCTGTCCAGGATATGTAGAATACAATTAAATCATAGGTGTGATGCTGGCAGCTTGCTTTTCTTCCTGATTTCAATGCAGAAACTTCTGGCTTTTCATCATTAAGCAGGACATTAGCAGTTTTAGAGCATACTTTGTCTTGCTAATGATGCAGACTTCAAGTCCTTGCCCATTAAGCACTTTTATTATTAATAGATGTTAAATTTTATTCATAGCCATTTTAACATCATTAAGTTTTTGCATGTTATTTATTTTCAGGAGACTAACAACAGAATCTTTTTGTGGTTTTTTGTAAACAAGTATGCTTGGAGTAATTATTCTAGAATATGGGATCATCTGTATCAGCTAATTCTATCATGTTTATAAAGTCACAGTTAAAGAACCCCTCTGGATATTATTACCAATATCTTTATTGCATGGGCTTTACTTATTGGACTCAATATTCTGAATGATGGGAAGGTGAGCCAGGTAAATTGCATGTTCGACTCCAGCCCTTTATAGACAATCAATGAACAGAATGCAGGGCCAAAAGCAACCTCACCTAAACTACACTTTAGAAAACAAACATTGTATTTTATCAGAGGTCAGGAAACCATGACCCATGGGCCAAACTCCACCCATTCACCACCTGTTTTGGTAAACATAGTTTTATTGGAACACAATCATTTATGCCCATTCATTTGTGTATCATCAATGTGTTGGGTATTTTTTTATGTATATTTTAATGGTAGAGTTAAGAAATTGCAACAGAGCCCTGGCTGGTGTGCTGGTGTGGCTCAATTGGTTGAAGTATCATCCTGTATACCAAAAGGTTACAAGTTCAATTCCTAGTCAGGGCGAGTGCCAGACTCAGCCTCTCTCTCTCTCTCTTCCCCCTTGTCTCCCTTCCTCTCTCCAAAACCAATAAAAAAGAAATTATAACAGAGACCTTATGTCCCACGTATCATAAAATATTTACTATTCGGCCCTTACAGAAAAAGTTGCCTATCTCTGCTCTAGGTAGAAATTAGTATTTTGAGAAAGAAATAATGGAAGGAAGGGACTCCACCACAGGGTGCCCCTCTTGAGTTCATGGATGAGTTATTTTTATGCTGGGCTGAAGTTTTCACTGGCTTGCTGATCAACCTCCAGAATCACCACCAGCACCTTCTATGGCCTGGGCTTCTTTGGTTCTTTAAGTGACTTTGGCATGAAAGAGGCAGTTCAGAGGCATGGGGATCCAGCCAAGCAAAGTCACTGGGAAACAGCAGGTTTGCCAATGGTAAGGGGAAAACCAGGGAAAGCAGCTCCTGGAGAAATTTGCCTCTCGGTGTCCCAGACCTGCCTTGTCATCATACCTGTGTGCTAACACCAGCGAGCATCAAAGCCAGTTTGAGGCTTTTATTGATTCACCTGGCCCTGGTGGAATGTCCCCTCCTTTAGTATTAATGTGACACTAATTTGTGGCAAGGAAAGAATTCCATCCAATCAAACTCCAATGCAATCTTGAATTATCTTAAAAACAACAGGAAAAATTTTGATGCATAATCTCTGCTAATTCAATATTCTGAAAATACGTGGCTGTGGCTTCAGATGAGTTTGATTTTTCTATGTGAATCTTTTGTTAACTCTTTATCCCATAAATCCCTTTCTTAATCATAAGCCTTTTTGTGTTGTGTGTGAGGAGAGCAGGAGAAGGAGAAAGGGAGAAGCCAGAAGCTGACAGAGAATTCATGTGATGTCTGTAGAACAAGCAGTTTTCTTGGATAAGCCACTGAGAGCTAGTGGCAGCACTCAGCCCAGGCTGTGTCCATGACCACGGCTCCACCCTGCTGTTTGAAGATGGGCTATTCTGGAATGGCAAATATTAGACCCAGGCAAACGTGGCTTTTGTGCATTGCTTCTGGGCTTCTTTCTGAGAAGTGTCACTTTGTATGTCATCTCTCCACCTCTGCCTGTTCCCTGGCCTCCGGAATGTGGCCCCCATGGTGGAGCCCGAGTTGTCACCAGGAGATGGAGGTGTTCTTGTCTCAGAGTGTGCCATTTAGGCCTGAATGGCTGATCAGGGTTTGATGAACAGGGAGTCCTGATGTTTAAGGGCAGCTCTAGCATCAAGATGACATGAAAACTGCAGCCCCACAGAGGCTGGCTCACCTTCCCGTCATTCAGGATTTCAATTTATTTTCATTTCCAAGGCAACCAGTTCAGGAGTCACAGAGCTTTTGATTATGGTATTTGGTGACATGTTTCTGACCCTGGAAGACCATCCTGTTATAGACTCAGTATTTTTGTTTTCACAAAATTCATTTGTTGAAGCCCTAGACCTCAATATGGTGGTACTAGGACGTGAGGCCTCTGAGAGGTAGTTTTAGATGAGGTCATGAGGGTGAGCTCATGATGGGATTGGGGCCCTTGTAAAGAAAGACCAGAGAGCTTGTTCTCCTTCTCTCAGTCAGTTGAGAATACTCTCACAGAGAACCTGACAGGCCAGCATCTTGATCTTGAACTTCCAAACCTCTAGAATTTTGAGAAAATATGTGTCTGTTGTTTAAGTCACATGGTCTATGGTATTTTGTTATAGCAGCCAGAGCTGACTGAGACACCTCCTTAGAAATGTTTGTTCAATGGAGCCACATACACCCACGTTCCAATCCTAGCTCCACAACCATGACATGTGATCTTGGATAAGTTGACTAACTTCTTTGAGTGTGAGTTCTCTTGAAGAGTTAAAAGGCACAAGGTAAAGAGAAAAGGGGCTGTTTCACCTATCTCTTTACTGTGTAACAAACTCCCAAATTTGGCTTAAAACTATTTATTATTATCTCTCATAGCTCTCTAGTTTTCCTGGGCTCAGCTGGGCAGTTCTTGAGTGGGGTGTCTGGAGCTGCAATCACCTGAAGGCTGGGCATCCCAGATGGATCCTCACATGAGGTTATTTTGTGCAGGCTCTCATCTGGCAACTCAGTTGAACATGCTAACCTGAGACCTATATGTGATCTTTCCATGTGGTATGAGCTTATCATGATATGCCAGATGGGTTTCCCAAAGAAATGCCCCCCAAAAGAGCATTCCCATGGGTGTAGGCAAAACTTCAAGGCTTCTTATGACCTAGTCTTGGTAGCCCCAGAACATCGCTTCTGCTGTATCTCTTGGTCAAGCAAGTCAGTCAGGCCAGCCTAGATTCAAAGGGAGAGGAAACAGACTTCACCAATTCCCAAGATAGAGGCAAGATTATACTGCAGGCAAGCATGGAGGGGGCAGGGAGACACCGGAGCAGCCATTTTGGAAAATATCATCTGCCACAAAAGACCAAAAAAATAGTGAGATAGGTCCCCTGTCAAGTTGAAATACAAACCCTGTCATTTCCCAGTTCAGCAGTGTATAGCATTATCAGGGCATAGTGGCCATAAGAAACAGGCTACTATCTGCCTCCTCTATTTACAACTGTACTGATGATGCATGTGGTTTAGTCCCATAGTCCACATCTTTATCCATCGAGGACCCCCTTAGAGAGAGTGTCTCTCTTCAGCCTCTGCTAATGGTCCAGCTCTTCAATCCCTTTACCCAATATGGTGTCCCTTCACTTGGTTGCCATTTGGGCCTTCTGCTTGCTCTTTCCCCCTCCTTAATCTCCAATGTTCCTTCAGGCAGAACTCAAGAACCACTGTGATGCCCTCCCCGCTTCTCTGAGTATTGGAGAGAGCTGGGGCCAAGATCAGGGAGGCCAAGCACGGTACACTATCATCAAGAATGCACAAGCCTCCTGAACTGAGACAGCTTGCCATGAGAGGCAGGTACCACTAACTACAGAGTACACGTTCCTTATGTCATTTATTAACTCTCTTTGTTGCCAAAAAAAATTACCACCACATTCCAGTTTAAAACAATACCTATTTATTAGCTAACAATTCTGCAGGCCTAAAGTTCTCCAGGTACCACAAGACTGAAATCAAGGTGTTGACCAGGCTGAGTTCTAATTTGGAGCCCTGGGGGACATCTGATTCAAGAAAAGTCAAGTCCTTGGCAAAATTCAGTTCCATGTGGCTCTGTAACTGAAGTCTCCAAATTCTCATTGGCTACCAACCAGATTCCCTTGCATCTTTTAGGGAGGTGGCCTTGCCATGTGGTCCCCTCCATTTCTGAGTCATCAACAGAGAGCTCCTCATGTGCCCAATCTTCCTCACACTGTGAAGCTCTGACTCCCCGTCTCCCTGACATCTAGGCACAGATGTATAGGTCTCAGGTGATTATATCAAGTCCCATATAAGCTCCCCATCTTAAGGCAAACTGATCGGAGACCTTAATCACAACCTGAAAAACCCCTTCACTTCAGTCCCTCTATTAGCTTTTGCTTGGAGACTGTTCTTCAATTTCAAGGGTCAGGTAAAGTCTCACTCCACATTCTGTGACTTATTATTAACTGGGATGATGACTGCCTTAGAAATGGTGTCCAGGAGAGAGAGAATGTGCCATTCTCAGAACTCGGGCCTTTATGATCATAGCTCATTCCCTTCGCTTGGAAAGCAACAAACACCACCAGACAACACAAGTCTATACTTGACTGTCTCCATTACAGAAGGTAGAGAATCCTGAGCTGAATTCTTGTGCCTTGTAGCACTCTGAGCCAGTCATTTTCACCTACTTTATCTTCTATTTCATGAAGAACATTCCCACCTGTCATGGAGAGAGGTGTCAATCGAAAAGAGAACACAGGGAGGTTCCATTATATTCACAATGCTTCATTCCTGGGTATATGATAGTCATTAATAGTTTATACTTTTGTGTATGTCTAAACTATTTATAGAAATTATTTACCCTGGGAAAATGTCCTCACAGAGCCCTATTACATCATATTAGCCTGTTTTCTCTACTGAACTGAAGAGCTAAAGGGAACAGGGCAGCTCACTTTGGTATTCCCAGACCATGCACAAGGTACCTGATGCAGAACTGGTTATGAGGACCTGCCTGTAACCCGAGTGCAGTGTCCTCGCAGCATGTCAGGCTGGCTTACCCTTTCCTTCTCATCATCCCAATCCTACCCAGGCATTAAACTGAGCTCAGCATCCACTTCACCTGACCTTTCCTGTGTTTTCACTGACAAATACAGTCCTCACTGACATCTCTCTGAATGTCTATGTGCACTTTGTGCTATAAAAGAGATTTCATTTCATTTCATCCCCCTTTATCCCACCAACATATCTGTGAGAGACATATTATTCTCATTTAAAGGTCATGCCAAGACAATTTAGTAAAACATCTGCTATTGACCAGGTATTGTAGAAAGCTCTGGAGATACAGCAATGGGAACAAAATGAAGACAAATGCTGTTGCTTTCTTCAAGGAGCTTTGAATCAAAATAGGAAAACAGGGAACAGGCTCAGAAAGGCCTGTGGTCTCCCGCAGAGTCAGACATGACTTAGTCACAGGGCTCTTCTGGTCTTTACACTAGGCCCAGTGCTAGGTGTTGCTCCTGTTTTACTTTAGTTATCCACTCCCAGCAGCGTAAGACTTACATTTTACAGATGAAGGCACTTAGCCTCTGAGAACCTTCCACAGTCGGTAAGAGATTGTACGGATGGAATAATGCCCCCTAGAATTTCATGTCCACCCAGAGCCTCAGAATGTGACCTTATTTGGAAATAGGATCTTTGCAGAAGTAATTGAGATGAGGTCATACTAGATCAGGGTGAGCCTTAAATCTGATGACTGCTATTCTTTTAAAAGGTCATGTGAACACTCAAGGGAAACCCAGGAAAAAACCACATAGTGATAGAGGTGGAGATTGGAGGGATACACCTACAAGCTAAGAATACCAAGGACTACGGGCAACTGCCAGAAACCCACTAGAGAGTACTGAACTGACTCTCCTTCAGAGCCCTCCAAAGAAGCCAATCCTACTAACCCCTCGGTTCCAGGCTTCTGGCCTCCTGAACAGTGAGGCATTAAATATCTGTTGTCCTAAACCACCTGATTTGTGGTCATTTGTTACGGCAGCCCTAGCAAACTAATACTGAGACTGAGGCCGGGGTCAGGCCCACTTACTTGGTCCCAGAGGCCAGGCTCTTGCTGCTGCTCTCTCCCCCTCACACAGGCTCTTAAGGTCTGATGGGAGAAGGAGCTAAACTGAGGTGAAGGTGCTCTGTAAATCTCAATGTGTTCCTCAAAGGTCATGGATCCTTATCAGGAAGGTTTCAAAACACTTTGCTCCCAAAAATGATCTAAGAACTCAGCCACATTTTATTAGTAGATAGAATGAGATATGGGACACAACATCTTCCCCTTGATTAAATCAACTCTTTAAAATGATATTTCCAGAATCCCTCCCACTTTCACTCAGCTCCCCATTCTGATCAGAACTGTGTGAGGAAGCCCTGAGTCATACTCTACAGCCTGCCCATCCTGTGCTATAATAAATCATACTAGAACGTGCAGGGCGTATGGACTGGGACACGTGTGGGCACCTGGACTGGCTAAAATAATTGGATATGTCATCTTGGTGTTCCATTTAGTTGTTGCTCTTATCACCAAACAATACCCTAAAAGGTCCTCTGAGCATAGAATCAAGTTATAAATAGAGAAGCACTGAGTCTGCTCTCCTAAGAGGATTTTCTTAAGGACAGAGATGGACTTTTGTATTGCCTGAGTGTTTGTGTTCTTTCTAATCCCACCACATCTGCATACACATACATCCATGCACACACATGTATATATATATGCATGCAGAAGCATGCACACATTCCCTAAAAGGCACTACCTCCTGCACATTCCCTCAGGCCTTACCCTCTGCTCTGTATCTTCATGGCTAACCCCTCTTCTGCTAACCTGTCATAACACTAACAATCAAAGTTGTGTTTCCAAAGCGTTAACCTGAAAGACACTTTTTAATCCCCATCTTACAGATATGTAAGATGAGGCATAGATTGTTCCAGGTGGGCCAGCTTTCACCCTGGTTCTTGTGTTCTCTCGACATTCCTTCCTGGGAATTTAAATTCTGGCCCTATGCTATGCTCATGACTGCAGAGTTCTAGCTCCAGCTCAGACTAGGAGCTCTGGGCTCATAAACAGCATAACTGGCACCTTCGCTTGGAGTCTCAGCCATTTCCACATAATGTGTTGGAAACAGAACTCCCTTTTCCCCCACCCACTTCCCCCCCACACCCACCACCCTCCTACCACATCCTATAAACTGTTCTAAAGTCCTTACTTACCCTTCCCCACCCCCTTGCCTCTCAGTAAATATGCCACCATCCCTTTAGGCAGTGGCTCAATTCACAAAACAGAGAATCTACCATGATGTTCCTTTCCAACCCCCCACCCTTCCTAAATTGCACACATTAGCAAGTTCTGGCTCTTACACACCACTCCCTCTCCATTCTTGGCACTCGTGTCCAGACCAATTGGGACATAAGGGTTTTCTGACTGGTCTCCTCATTTCCACTTTCAGAGATCATCAGTTCAAGGGATCATCTTAAACCCAAAATCTGATCAGCTGTTTCCCTGCATAATCCCCTGTGCATACTGTTGTCAGGATACATGCCTTTCCAATCAGTTTCAGAAAATGAGCTGAGAAATACCATTACATGTCGTTTGCAGAAACCTTGTGGCCATCAGATTGATGGCTCAGAAACACTGAGAATAAATGGCAGCCCCGAATGGGGGGACGGATGAGCCTTGTCAGGCTGCCAATATGCTTGTTCCTAGACAAAGGGCTGTGCCTGACTGTCAGGCACCTGGTCAGCATGCTCAGAGCCAGTGATTTCCTCAGCAACCTTGTGGCCACTCCAGTTTCCCCCAGAGTGGCCATGTTACA
Source organism: Myotis davidii (assembly GCF_000327345.1). Lineage (NCBI taxonomy): Eukaryota > Metazoa > Chordata > Mammalia > Chiroptera > Vespertilionidae > Myotis > Myotis davidii. The sequence goes on from NW_006299715.1 coordinate 3,074,281, forward strand.
GAAGTGGGGGACAGGAGCAGAGGGGAGCAGATATACAAAGAAATTTCAGACCTACGACAGTCTCATAGGTCATGGTAAAGGGGTTGGATTTTAGGCCAAACAGTTAAGCAGGGAGGGGCCCTGTGTCATCCTCTCCAGCTCCAGTGAGCAATTCCCCTTATGGGACAGCAGAGCCTCCTTGCCCAGATCCCAGCTCAAGGGGCAAGTTATTGAGCAGGCATGCAGGCAGGATCCTGGCATCCAAACAACCAGGAGGAGGGTACAGACATGCTAGAATGGAGGGATGCCTCAAGCTCGGAAGGAAGATCAGTTTGGTCTGCCTGAGAAGCACTCATGGAGAATTTGACATTTAAGCCATCTTTTCAGAGATCAATGGACATTTCAGGTGGTGAGAACATTCCATGTGGAAGCCACACAAGCATGAGCACATTGGAAGAACCAGGGCTCCAAGGGTGGGTGGGGGTGGGGAAGTTCTGATGGGCAGCTGGAGTTTGGGATCAAGGATAGTACAGGTCATTGGAGATGTTCATGGGGGTCAGACGTGGAGTAGAGAGACACACATTTTTTTTTGGGGGGGGGGGGGAGAAGGAGAGGGAATGCCACCAAGGCAGATGGCTCAGACCCACTCCTGAGGTTTCCTGTGGTTTCAGGGGCCTCTCCCCGGTGCCCCTATAGCGTTCCATGTGTCCCTTTCCCAAGACACAACCTGCCATCATCACTGTATTTATTGTTCCATGATTACAGAATCCAACGTTCTTTTTAAGATACACAGAATATAGAGACCAATTAACTACATTTAAAAAAAAATCTGAAAAGTACTGTAAACCAATCACCCAAAAATAACCTCTGTAAACCATCTGGTGGATGTCCTTGGGGCATTTTTTCCTCTGAGTGCGTATGTGTGTCTGTGAGCATAGCCACAATTAGGTTCACAGTACACATATGCTTTCCTAGTCTGCTTTTTTCACTTCATAAGATTTATATTGCAACTATGTCCCAATATCCATCCATATTCATCTGTATCAGATGATTTAGTGGTTGCCTGGCAATTCACAGCATAGTTTTTGTTAAATCTTTATTATGGAAAGTATTACATAATGTCCCCCCCCCTTTTTTTTTACCCCATTGATAACCAATCTGTAGCCTTTGAATATTAGGCTGCTTCGAATTTTTTCACTTTTATAAATAAGTTATAGTGAATATCCCTGTCCTTATATCTTTCCACCTTTGTATAAATATTTTTAGGACAAAATACCCAGAAATACATTTTTTTCTTTAAAGATATATACACTTTTCGGGATTTAGAATATACTGCCAAATTCTTCTTTTGAAAGTTTAACTCTATTGAGCAGTATCTTAGCAAATTCTGGGAGTTATCATTCTTTCTTTTTATCTCAATCCAATAGGCTAACAGTGGCATTTCATTATTTTATTATAAGTTGTGTTTCCTTCGTTATGGATGAGATTAATCTTAATCTGTTTATTGGTCATTTATATTTTTTCCTTTTGAAAATGACCAGTTTGTATTGCCTGCCTATCTTTCTATTGGAGTATTTGGCTTTGTTCTTAAATGCCATAAGATGTTTTTATAAAGAGAAAGTTTTTGTCCTTTATATCACACAAAAATATTCATTTTAGTTTGTCTTTGACAATTTGACGTTGTTTATGGTATTTTAACCATTCAGAATATGTTTTATGTGATGCGGCTGCATTTAGCTCTAGTTCCTTTCATGGTTTCTGCCTTTGGGGGTCATGCTTTAAAAGTCCATCCCCACCCTGTGATTAGGTAAATGTAAACCAGATGTCAGCTCAGTCGCTCCAGCTGTGGCATCTGCAGTTACAGGCTCTGTATAGAGGAAGCTCAGCCCATTCACCAGTTTCCACAATAAATCCACTCGCAGCAATTGTTTTGTGGAGATTGGCGGAGGGCACAGGGGGAGGAGTTCATGATGGACACATCACCATGAAGTACAACCATCCTGCTGTCTTTGTCTCTTCTTGCCAAATCTCCTCTCCATTTCTCCCTCTAGTGAGCACCAAACGTTTATTAATTATGCAGAGCAATTGATGAGCCATCTTTTGCTATGCAAGCATTCCTGTGACCCAAGCCAGTTTTCAAGCATTGCTTCCAAACAAACATACTACTGTCTTCCAAAAGGTTGTGGTGAATACATTGTACTCTAACTCATTGCATGAATACACTGCTATATTTTCTTTCAGTGATTAATAGTTTTATACTTAATATTTGCATGAATATGCTACTCAGAAATTGTTTTTGTGTGTGGAGTGTAGAACTGCAAGATAATTATTTGAAATTCTTGCCTTTCCCACCCCAACAATTGTCACGAGACTAGGAGCTACAGGAGACATCAGGTATACTTATTCCCCTTTGTACCCTCGGTTCCTTTCACAGTAGATGGATAGCAGGTGCTTAATAAATAAATATAAGATGAATGCAGAAAATGCAGTGAAATGTTATTGAGACCAAATTTTTACTCTCCCCATTTAAAATGAGACTTGCCTTTTCCAAATGAAACTGAAGAACTCCTTCTCCACTGAACCGAGTGGAAATTTCCACCTTTGTTCAGCATGCTTGGTAGGGGAAGATGGGGTTAGGCTATCTTTCCCTTCTTTTGGTAACTGCACCCTAATTTCTCTTTGTGGAACTGAGGATGAGCAGGGTGATCTGCTTTGAGCCAATCAGAACACTGAATCCCTTTGGCCATAGTCACTGTTTCAGGAATGGACATGTGCAAACCAGGCCAATGAGAGGTTCTCCAGGACTTCTGGTGGAAATTTTAGGAAAGAAAGGCCCTCTTTGCAAGCAGGTGGAGCTCAATGTACTAAACTACTAGTGTGGAGAGTTGGTCTATAGCAGTGACGGCGAGCCTTTTGAGCTCGGCGTGTCAGCATTTTGAAAAACCCTAACTTAACTCTGGTGCTGTGTCACATATAGAAATTTTTTTTATTTTTGCAACCATAGTAAAACAAAGACTTATATTTTTGATATTTATTTTATATATTTAAATGCCATTTAACAAATAAAAATCAACCAAAAAAATGAGTTCACATGCCACCTCTGATACGCGTGTCATAGGTTCACCATCACTGGTCTATAGTGATCATCTTTGGCAACTTGGAGAAATAAGCAACACAGAGGAAAGTAGAACTGGGAGGTAAAGACAGATTTCTACAAGGACTATTTGAATACTGGCTCTAGCCAGTGTTTATGATAACATGTTTAATTATGAGAACAAACCAATTCCTCTTTGAGGCTTAAGCTAATTGGACCTACATTGCTGTCCCTCGCACTCCTGAATAGTGTTTACCATCTCCACTTTGACGGACTAGCACATATCCTCAGTATCAAAGACGTAGGCTTATTAACACAAGGATCTCAAAGTCAGTGGCACTTCTGGTCTTTGTCACCCTAGTCTAGCCCTGAGACTTCCTGGAATACAATAGGATTCATAAAGAAACATCTTCTTAGAATGGAGTGTTAACTAGGATTAATTGAGCTCCTACTAGGAATCGTGCACCATGAATACATTCACAATCTCTGTTTCATCTACTGATTATGCAAGGTTACTCATGAGGAACTGAGGTTTTTACTAAACCACAAGAAATATAGGAGTCACACAGGTGGTAACTGAAAGGCATGGTTAGGAGTGCTGTCCGTGGAGCTAGACCATTTAGACCTGGATAACTAGTTCTACCACCTAATAGCTACATATCTTTAGAGAGGTTGCTTCCATGATCTGCACCTCACTTTCTTCATCTATAATAGTAGAACTCTACTGTAGAGTTGCTCAAAGGACTAATAAGATAACACATAGACATGAAGAACAGCATTACCAGTTGGTAAGTGCTCACCAGGAATTAACAATTATAGTGTCCTCGTGTAGACAAGGTCATCAGAAGCCCATACCAGTATGAAATACACACCATCCCTTGGAGACCCCATAAATAACGAGAGAGAGAGAAGACTGATACCACTCCTTAAGCCCTGAGTCAACTCTGAGAATGCAGCTTGGTCCTTGTGCTTCCATTTATAGGAGGCAATATATGTCACTTTTCTTTAAGCAAATATAGGTAGACTCTCTGTCAAAACTGAAATGGTCCAACAGATACAGTCCCCAGAATTCTAAAGGACTTTGTGATGAATGTAGCCTTCCCATAACTCATCATGAGTCATATTTCTCAGTCAGAGGAGAAGGCAGTGCACTGCTCTTGTCGTTTTATTCATTTATTTTGTAAACTAGGGGCCCAGTGCACAAATTCATGCACCTTGAAAGGAACTGTGGGCTGTGAGGCTGTGGTGGGCACAGGGGCAGGACTCAGTCCATCCTCCGAGCTCTCACCTGGCCCCTCCCACTACGGCCCCCAGTTTCCTGTCTGCCAGCAGCCCCACTCCCACCACTGCTGCTCTCATGAGCTGAAGGTGCCGGCCCCACTGACAGCACCAAGCAAATGGGGCCAGCACCAGCAGCGGGTGCAAGCAGGGCCTGCGCCTTCAGCAGGTTCCAGTGGAGGCTGCTGTCCTGATTGCCCCTCAGGAACAGGGGGAGGTAGAGAAGCCCTGAGGGGTGATCAGGGCCAGCAGCTGCCACTTGCACCCACTGATGGTGCCGAGCAATTGGGACCAGCGCACAGGAGCAAAAAATTTTCAGTAACCACCAGAGGCTTGCCCCAATGACAGCAACCGGCACCCCGCCTTAGTCTGGCACCCCACTCACCTGCTCCACCATCCCGCTGCAGCTGATGCTTGCCATGTTCCATGCTCTGCCACCTGCTGCCAATGCCCACCATGTTCCACACATGCCCCCTGGTGATCAGTGCATGTCATAGTGACCAGTTGTCCAGTTGTTCCAACTTTTGGTCTATTTGCATGCTAGCCTTTTATTATATAGGATTCTTATTGAGCATCTACCTGTGCCCACATGTTTAAGTGTCTCTGCACTGGGGATGACATTAGCTTGGTGGTCTCACTCAGTTACTGTGACACCCCCTTTCATTCTTTGTACGTCAGTGCTAAGTATCCCTAACTTCCAGGATTGTTGTGGTGACCAAATATACGTAGAGTTTGAAAGCTCTGACATGCTCTATACATGTGGGATGCTGGGTCTATGTTCTGGAATCTAAGCAAGAGATAGGAGTTTACACTATTGTCAATGCTGATGTTACAGCTCCTTCAGGAAGCTGGGAGAATATAATGGTTGGTTAAAATGTCTTTGGAAAATTGGACTTACCATGAGGATTCCATATATGAATGAGCATAGAGTGACATGTAAATTGGAAATTGTCACTCAATTACATGAACTGAAAATTTTTCATAGGCTTTCTTGGGTCTTGTAGGAATTCTTTCAAAGGCAGAGTAAAACAATGGGAATATATTTCTTGCCACTGTAAAAGAAGATAGAATGTGATGAGCATAAAAATAAATTTAAAAGTGGACTTTTAAAGCATCCACTATGTGTCATGCACTATGCTCAGAACTCTGTAAGATTTTCTCAGTTAAATTTCACACTACCCTATAAGTTTTCTTCATTTTGTAACTGAGGAAGCTGAGGCTCAGAGAAGTTACATAGCTAGCCCCCAAATCATAGTACTTGTTGATGCAAGAGTGTCTAGAGGAAATCTGGTTTTCTTAATAAATGTTTGTTGGGAAGCCTTTGTAGAAGGCACACCATCTGAAGTCGGTATCTTAGAGCCAGTGGAACTTAGACATGGAAAGTGGGGGTTGGGGGAAAGGCACTGGGAGCCATGTGAACAGCAGGAAGGAAGATACTGAACTGAAAAGTAGGAGCATGAATGAGAAACAGAAAGCAGCACTGACTGAGAAATATGCTGCTTGAAAAAATAGTTTAGGGACAGACTGTGGAGGCTTTGACTGGCAAAGTCAAGAGTCTAAGCTTATTTTATAGGCAATGGGAAGAAACAGAAAGTTAAAGCCATGAAATGACATCATCAAATGCTACCTAAAGTGGTCACCCTGCCTGCCACGTGCAGAGCAGACAGAGGAAAGTGATCCTGGGGTCAGAGAGATGGAGTGGGAGACCAGCACATCACTTCAACGAGACAGACCTCACATCTGCCCGTGGAACGTGCAGAGGAAATTTGACTGTTGATATCAAGGCCAAGGAGACATTTTCTGATGAGCTATTTAAGACATTCTAGTTTTGTTTGTTGGCTGTGTTTTTGCAGAAGTTTAACTCTCTGGTTGAAAGTCTAATAAAGCATGTGCTTGCACATGGGCAGAGAAAAGGCCACCCTCCCCACAGCTTCTTGAGATTTCCTCATCCAAAGACTCTTTCTTCCTGCCAGGAATGTGCATGATTTGAGCCAGCTAGTGCTGGCAAGGTGCCATGATTCCTCCTGGAGGCCCACCCCAACTTCAGCTCCCACTGGAGTCCCAGCTCTCCCAAAGTTAGAAAAACTGCCAAGGCCTCCGTACCTCCCATCTGATCCCATTCCCTCCCAGTTCAGCAAGTTTGGCCTTCTGGCTGAAAACTGAATATTTTGGACTATAAAGAAAACATGCTCTGTTTCCTCTGATGGCATCTCCAGGGTGGAGGGAAATAGACTGGCCTTTGTGACTATGTCTATGGCTGAAGATTACGGGCAGTCCCCAAAGCTGGCGGTGGGGGTGGTGGCAGGAGGTAAGGTCTGGTCAGTTGACTTAGCATAAGGCCTGTATTGTCCTGGTGGCCTCTTGCAGAAACAAAACTCTGTAAGGAGCTGAGCTGCCTGCACGAGCTCAGAGCTGGCAAGCCTGATGACCTAGCACTTTCTCATCAATGTCCCCAATCGGCTAGTTTATTCTGGAGCTGTGAACACAGCTACCATATAGGCATGCAGGGTGGTGTCTGCCTCTCATAAGATGTCTTGTGAACCAAAATGTAAAGCAGTCACTCAGGGATGAAAAGCTAGACATGTAGGCTGCTGATTTATAGATATAGGAACATGGAAAAGCCACCATGAGCTAGTGAGCATTCATGAAATAGCCCTTATGTGGCACACACGGTACAGGGCAGAGCTTGAATTTGAACTCAATACCACCTACCTCTACACTTCACATTCTCTCCATCAATGCAGGGATTTTTGTTTTAAGGTTTGCTTTTTGTTTATCACTGAAGTCTTGTTTTCCAATGAAATCTTACATAGAATGCAAATATGCAACTACATCTAAAATTATACATGGTATGCTGGCATAAACATATTCTATCTGTGTAAAACTCATACCATATATTTAAAGATAATAAAACCAATGAGTCATTTCTAATTAACAGAAAATATTGAAATTAAAGGCACAGACAACAGTTAGAGCTTTTCTATACACTTCAAAATATAATTCATTTTTTAATTTTGTTTTTAGTACATAGACTTGAGTGAGCTTCTTTTCTACACAGATCCATAATTGGAAAGGATTGGAAGTCCTTAAAAACTCATGTTGAAATCTCATTGTATTTATTCTTCAGTAAAATGAGTCCAAATAGTATGAAGCTGAATTGCTATTAATATGTAACTATAACTCCACCTTCTTTGTCATAAACTTAAATGTCCAAGTAAGATGAGTAGCTCTTAAAATCTAGTCATCAGAGAAATTGCCTGTGTTGCTATTGTTGTCATGACAGCATGTCTAACAGTTCAACTTTCCCTTCCTGATACACAAGCATGCATAGCCGTACTGTAAGATTTCCTACATATATGATTTTCCATGAGAACACCTGAGTGAACCTGGAGTTAACAAAAGAAAACAAGCAAGCAAACAAACAAAAGACTTCCCACATCAGTCCTACATTCCAAAAACGTTCACCAAAAAAACTACATTCCAAAAAAAAAGTTTGAATCTTGGCTGTGTGATCATACTTACAAGGCTGTGTGATCTTGGGAAATGTTCTTAACTTCTTTGAGACTTAGCAAAATGAAGATAGCCCTGCTGATGTTATGTCCATGTCCCAGTCCCTGGAACCTGTGAAGGTGACCTTATTTAGAAAAAAGGGTGGGAGGAAGGGGTGGGTCTGTAATATTTTCAACAATAAAGATAAATTTTAAGAAGAAAAAGGGCCTTCCTAAGTATAACTTAGGGTCTTGAGATGAGATCATCTGGGATTGCCCATGTGGGCCCCAAATCCAATAATAAGTGTCCTCATAAGAGACACCTAAAGAAGAAGGTGGATGTAGAGACGGAGGCAGAGATTGGAGCAATGCAGCCACAAGCCAAAGAATGCTGGCAGCCACCAGCAGCTGGAGGAGGCAGGGACAGATTCTCTCTTTAGAACCTGTGCTGAGAAGCATGTCCCACCAACACCTTGATTGCAGACTTCTGGCTCCTAGAACAGGGAGAGAATAAATTCCTGTTGCTTTGAACCAGCAGATATGTGGCTATTTGCTGTGGCAGCTGCTGGAAATTAGTATACCCTTCTTCACAGTTTTGTGAGGATGCAATGAGATGCCAGCACACACTAGGGTTAGTGACGTTCATCTTCTTTCTACCTAGTTCTTTTCTGTGAAATGAGATGAATACCACCCACCTGGAAGTGTGGTTGGCTATGAGAAGAGGAAGAATTAAAGTGAAGATAAGAAACTTCTGTGTCAGGGCCCTCTCTTGCATAATCCTTTTATACAGTATTCCTTGTGTCATCTGTTTTGCCAACAATTGCAAATGTAAGATATCAGTGTATTCTTTCTCCTGACTACTCCAATTCCTTTCAACACTTCTGGACATAGGTAGGAAGTCCTGGAGACTGCTGATGGCTACATATCAAATATCGTAGATTCTCCCCCACACAGGGCCATGTGTCTCAAACTGGGTCTGTCTCCATAGGTGGGCACTCCCAAGCCTAGAAAGCCATTCTTCCCTCTAAGGAGTCAACTCTTGTGTGAGTCAGCTCTTACACAAAGCTAAATCCAACTTTCTACAAGGTTCACCCATGGGCCCCAGTTTTTCTTCTCAAACAAGCCTGCTCTAATATCTACATTTAGCTTTTCAGACATTTCTTTGGAAATAGAAATCAATGGAGCTTGAAGATTGCACCGAGCAAAATGTATCACGGCCTTGCAAGGCTCACTTCACTGTGGGTTGGTGGACTCCCAATGCTGAGAGGTGTTATCTCACCTTGTCACTGTCCTTTTTAAATGAAAGAACTAGAACTTAACACAGAATGAACTCCAGATAAGGTTTAATCAATGCAGAATAAGGCAGACTTATCGCTTCCTTTGATCTGGAACTTAAACTCTTAGTGAAATTACCTATTTTGTAACTTTCTAAATAGTTGTTTTGTTGCAGGCCTGGCTTATGCCCAAGAAAGGCAGTTATGGAGTTAAGAAGGGAAAACAGAAGTCCTTGAGGCTCAGGTGCTGTGAGAGGGTGTTTTACCTACAGATGTTAGAAAGCATGATCTGTTACTAGACAAGGATTCAGGTCTCCTAAAAGCATTGTTTCCAATTGCATTTTAAACCAATACATAGGACTTTTCTTATGCTCTGCCTGTGTCCCAGGTTGCCGTGTCCCTGAAAGCTCCCTGCTAGGGAAGGGCTGGATCACCACTTGTCCTCTTCCTCCATCCAAGGAGATTTCTATTTCTTACTTTTAAGCATAGCTATATATATTCATTCATTCACTCTTTCATTCATTCATTCATTCTTCATCCATGTTATCTTTTACTGAAATAAAAACTCAAGACAGAGAGTCTTGCATTCATCCCTGTCTGATCCCACGATGTGGATTTCACTTTGGCTGTGCCTCTCCAGGCTGTTTTGCATTTTGATTCTGTCATTTACCGTATTATCTCTCACTCTCAGAATTGTTTGACCTTCAGCTTTTCCCATAAGCTTTTCATATTTTCCCCAAGACAGAAGAAGGAGCCTGGCACATATTAAGCAATTTTGAAAGAAATAAATGTGGGGAAAGGACTTTGGAATCCCACTGGACATGGAATTATGTGAATTGAATCAAGTTACCAAGATTCTAAGGGGTAGAGGGATCCCAGATAAGTGAGTCACCCTTGGGAAAGCTGACTTCAAGCAGAACTGCAGAGGCAAGATGATTGGCACCCTCCTGCTAGGAGACTATTAACATGCTCAGGCCATGGGGGAGTGAAGAGGGAGGGTCATAAATCCAGAGGCAGAGTGAAGGGAGGATGAAAAATGTGCTGATTTTAATAGCAATCTAGAAACAACCCAAATGCGTATTGACAGGAACGTGGGTAAATAATCGGTGGTATATTTAGACAACAGAATAGTGCAGTAGTGGAAACGATTGGGTGAGCTTCTTAGCAACACAACCTTCAGTGAATAACACATATAGCATGACACCTTTCAATACAATTCAGTAACAACAGAAACCAAGATTATATCTCATTTAGGTGTGTGTGGGGTGTGTGTGTGTGATAAAATTATGTTCAGAAGAAAACCAAGAAACTGACAAATGCAAAATTTAGAACAGTGATGAACTCCAGTTGAAAAGGACAGGGAAGTGAGCAAGTGAAAAGCATATAAACAAGTGAAACAGTTCCAGCTCTGTCTAAGTCCGAGCTCTGGAGCTGCCCTGAGGGCTCATGGGTGTTCATTTTATGGATCCACTGTGTTAGTGTATAATGAACCAAGGGTTCTCATTGATCTAATTCTGTGCCCTGGAGATCCATCTGGTTTTTAGATGATAAGCTGTTGGTTATATGATTGTAAATTCAAAGGCAAGGATGAGTACTGGAGAGAGAAATTTTGAAGTTACTGGTACACAGATAATATTCAAAATCCTGAAAAGAGTCAAGATGAAGAGGAGGAAGCCAGGGAGAGGGCCTGAGGTTACCACCATTTACAGACACAGTCAGGGAAGCTGAATCAACTGAGAAGGACTGGCTGTGGAAGAAGTAGGAAAACCAGTGGAGTGTGGCGTCATGGAGCTGAAGAAAAGAAAGTTTCTGAAGAAAGGTCTTGGCTCTGCCAAAAAAAGTAAGGTCAAAGAAGTGATCATTGGGTTTGACTAGCTTGAGGTCACCAGAGACCTCAAACAAGGAGGTCCCTGTGGAGTGAGAGGAGATGAAACCCCTTTCTCTCCAGTACCACCACCCCGAGTCAGATCCTTCTCATCTGTCTTTGACGTGACACCCCTGTCCCAGCCTTGTCCCCCATCAGCCTATCCTCACATCACACCATGTTGGGCACAGGTCCAACTATGACTATTCCCTACTTACATCTGTTGATGCCACATCTTCTTTATAACAAGGCCCTTCAGAGTCAGGCTCCAAACAACCTTTCTTGCCCTGTTTCCCATGCTAAGGACTCTTATCACTCTAGATGAGCAATTTTCAACCAGTGTACTGAGGCACACCAGTGTGCTGCAAGAATTGTTAAAGCATGTAATACCTCACTATTCAATCAGGGACATTGACCGCTTGTCCCTTAGATTTTAATGTAAAAAAAAAATGACAACAGCCAACGTAACAATAGCCATTTGGCTTGAATGCCTTGCTTGAACCATAAATATATAGGACATATAACAGAGTTGCATCTGATTGGTTAATTATTGGTACCAGAAATTCTTATATACAAGTATAGGCACCTAATTTTTAAAAAGTCACTTTGGAGCAAAAAGGGTAAAAAGGGTAGGTGATCACTTTTTTTTTGTAAATCAATCAAAATTGTACCTTTTTTTTTTTTTTTAGTCAAGTAATTAGTTTATGTGCCATGAGAGGAAAAAGGTTGAAAATCGCTGCTATACCAGTAGGTGAGTTCTCATTTCTCACATGCCTGCCTACCACCCTCTGTGTGACCATTCGCTCCCTTTCACAGCAGGCTGTTTCTAAGACTGCTCATGGAACCCACTGGCCCTCCCCACCTTCTGCTCACCTGGCAGCACAGTGAAAGACTTGGGCACCTCGCTTCTGAATCTGGCTCTGTCACTAATAAGCTTGGTGACTTGGAGCAAAGCACTTCCCCGCTTTGGGTCCCAGTGGCCTACTCTCTTAAATGAGGGTGTTCAGCTGCATGGTTTTAAGGGCCCTTCCACCTGGAATATTCTCCAATTCTAGGGACAATGGTACAGACTTAGATTTTCAAGTCCTACCTCCAAATTTTCAGAAAGAGAGGCCATTATCCTTCGTTAACTTGAAATTCACCTGGCCTTTCTCTATTGGACAAGAAGGAGGGGGCACACAGTGAGTGCCTCTGTGTGGGGTCCACTTCGCCATGTGGCTTTTCATACCTGGGATAGGATTGGGACAGTGATGGGTCAGTTCTGTTTCCCTCTGACAGGTAAACTTGGCAAGCACGCAAGATAGGCTAATGGCCCCCTCATTGAGTCCAACATGGCCTGCTCCTGGTCTCAAAGACTTCTTTGGATGGACACAGCTTTGGGGACTGAAAGAGAAATGTTTTTTTATTTTAAAACATTGTAATGTGAGTGTAAAAGTGTTCTTTATTTTGAAATGCCTAGTGACGACTGGTTTTATTTTTATACCCACCATTTCCTTGCAAAGAAATTAAACAAATAAACAGACGCATCCCTCTCTCCCTGTCTCTTTTTTGGCTCGAGTCCACAGACAATGCAGTGCTTTCTGCACCATCTGCTGGCTCTGAAAAGGTAATTAACAAATGCACACTATTCCCAGATGAGGTTGGTTTATAAAGGACAGATCACTCCAGGCAAACAGGAGAGGAACAAAATAAGACCACGGCAGGCATGCGAGGCAACGGACATCCTGACTTCACTGGAGAGTGTGGTTACAGCTGCATGTCAAATTGTAACTCCTGAACCTGATTTCAAATGGATTTCACTAAGGAAATTGAATTTCACCCCTGCTGGGAGGCTCTAGAGAAGGGATAAGGACAATTTCAGGATGTACTAGTATTTTTGCCTCTCAGATCTTATTTTCTCTCTTTTTATTTGTTGTATTTATTTTTTAAGAAGGAGAAATTAAAAACAGATATTAACAAAAGTTCAAGCTACAATGCTGTGTGGGACACTGGCCTTTAGCTTTGGAGGCAGGTAGGTTCTGTCATTCCCTTTCTGACTTTCAATATGTCACTGAGCCCCTCTCAGCCTCGTTCCCACACCTGGAAGTTGGGAACAAAAGTAAAACCAAACCTCGAAGGTCATTGTAACAATGAATGAATTCAGGTCAAGTGTCTTAGCCATTGCCCAGCTAGAACCAAGCCCACTATAAGTGGTAGTTGTTGTTAAAATTATCGTTATCAGGTGAGGATCCATGACAGATGGCCTAATCCACCCTCAGCAGCAGGGAATTAATAACCTTCCAGCAGGATCCACATTCTAAAAGGAGCAGAAGCACTTCAAATAAAAGGAGCGAATAGAGGGGTTGACCTTAAAAATGTATGTCTTTAAAAAATTTGTGTTTAAGGGCAGAAGATACAATTATAGACTATGCATATTCAAAATACATAAAACACAACACCATCAGTGCTCATTCAGACTAAGATTAAGGGATTGGAGTAGGAGGTATATGGTGGGAACTTAAAAGGTGGAATAAAAAAATGTGGGTTGAATAGGATTAAAATACTAATTGTATAAATAAAGAATTGTCTTCCTGAGAATGATGATGTCCTTGCTTGGCACACTTGAACTTAGATAGGACCAAAAAGGAGATGGTTCTGAGTCATCTTACAGAGGCTCTTCGATGATACAAAAAATAAATAAAATCAGAATGATAGAGAAGACCTGACACCACAGAAATACAAAGAATTATAAGAAAATATTATAAATAACTATATGCCAAAAAATTGAACAATCTGAACAAAATGGATAAATTTCTAGAAACATACAATCTTCCAAAACTGAATCAGAAAATCTGAATAGACCAATTAAAACTGAAGAAATTGAAGCAATAATTTAAAAAACTCCCAAAAAACAAAAGTCCTGGACCAGATGGCTTCACAGATAAATTTTAACAAACATTCAAAGAACTAATTTATCCTTCTCAAACTATTCCAAAAACTTCAAGAGGAGGGATGACTCCCAAGTTCATTTTAAGAGGCCAACATTATCCTAATTCCAAAACCAGATAAAGACAAAATAAAGAAAGAAAATTATCCCTGATGAACATGGATGCTAAAATCCTCACCAAAATATTAGCAAACCAGATCCAGCAATACATTAAAAGGATCATACACCATGATCAAGTGGAATTTATTCCTGGAATACAAGATTGATACAATATCCATAAATCAATATACATGATACATCACATAAACAAAATGAAGGATAAAAATCACATGATCATATCAATAGATGCAGAAAAGGCATTTGATAAAATCCAGCACTCATTTATGATAATAATCATCAGCAAAAGAGGGAACATATCTCAACATAATAAAGGCTATACATGACAAACCTACAGCCAACATCATACTCAATAGGCAAAAACTAAAAGCATTTTCCTTAAGATAGGGAACAAGACAGGGATGTCCATTTTCACCACTCTTATTTAGCATAGTACTGAATATCCTAGCCATAACAATAAGACAAGAAGAAATAAAAGGCATCGAAATGGAAAGGAGGAAGTGAAACTGTTGCTATTTTCAGATGAAATGATATTATATATAAAGAACCCTAAAGATTACACTAAAAACCTATTAGAACTGATAAATGAATTCAGTAAAGTAGCAGGATACAAAATAAATATCCAGAAATTGGTTGGGTTTTTAAAAGTATATATTTTCATTGATTTCAGAGAGGAAGGGAGAGGGAGAGAGAGAAAGAAACATCAATAATGAGAGAGAATTATTGATCAGTTGCCTCCTGCATATCCCCTACTGGGGATTGAGCCTGCAACCCAGGCATATGCCCTTGATGGGAATTGAACCCAGGACCCTTTAGTTCACATGCTAACACTCTATCCACTGAGCAATCTGGCTAGGGTGGTTGGATTTTTATAACCACCCAACTAGAGGCCCTGTGTATGAAAATTCATGCACTGGAAAGGGGGTCCCTCAGCCCAGCCTGCCCCCTCTCACAGTCCAGGAGCCCTCAGGGGTGGGAAGAGACCCAGCAATCAGGGGAAGGTGATGCCCCATCACACTTCTGCTGCTGCCACTGCCAGCAGCACAAGCCTCAGCCAGCCCCGGTTACCTGAGCCTCAGGCAGGCCTGGGTGGCTGAGCAGCCACCATCCGAGGTTTGCCTGCACCACGGGCATCTACTGGGCAGCCACCATCTGAGGCTTGCCTGTGCCTTGGGCTGGCCCTGGGCAGCTGGGGGGCTGAGGGGACTGGAGGACTCTGGAGGCAGGCCTGTGGAGCGGCCAGGCCCACCTGGGGGTGGGACTGGCCTTGCTGCACACCTGCCACCTTGGCAGGGCTGAGAGGACTGGGCACTGCCATCTTGTGGCTGTGGGAGCAGCCATCTTTGAGGGCGTGGCAGTCAATTAGCATATTCCCTCCTTATTGGCTGTGGGCACCACCATCTTTGCGACAGTGTGAGAGTCAATTAGCAAATTCCCTCTTTATTAGATAGAATAATAAACTATCAGAAAGGAAAACTAAGAAAACAATCCATTTACATTTGCATTTAAAAGATACCTACAAATAAATGTAACAAATGGTGTAAAAGACCTGTACTCAGAAAATTATAAGACACTGAAGAAAAAATTGAAGAAGTTACAAATAAGAAGAAGCATACTAGTATACTGTGTTCACAAATAGGAAGAATTCACATCATTAAAATGTCCATACTACCCAAAGCAATCTATAGATTCAATGCAATTCCTACCAAGATACCAATGGTGTATTTCACAGAACTAGAACAAATATTCCAAAAATTTATATGGAACCACAAAAGACCTTGAATAGTAACAGCAATCTTGAGAAAGAAGAATAAAGTTGGAGGAATCACACTACCTGATATCAAACTATACTACAAGTCTATAATGATCAAAACAAAATGGTACTGGCATAAAAACAAACATAAAGATCAATAGAACAGAATAGGGAGCTCAGAAATAAACCCACATCTTTGTGATCAACTAATATTTGACAAAGGAGGTAAGAACATACAATGAGGTTAAGACAGTCTATTCAATAAATGTTGTTGGGAAAATTGGATATATACATGCAATAAAATGAAACTAGAACACCTTTTTATAGGTGTTCTAGTTTTCTTTTGAGTTCATACACAAAAATAAACTCAACATTGATTAAATACTTTAATGTAATACTCAAAACCATAAGAATTCTAAAATAGAAAATTGGACATTTCTAGTATATCTGATATATCTTCTCAGGCAAAGGAAAGACAAGAAAAAATAAACATATGGGACTACATCAAACTAGAAATATTTTGTGCAACAAAGGAAACCATCAAAAAATGATCTAAAAGACAGCCCACTGAATCGGAGAACATATTTGCCTAAGATGTATCCAATAAGGGGTTAATATCCAAAATTCATAAGAACTTATGCAACTCAACACCAAAAAAATAAATTAATTTAAAAACCAACAACAATCCAATTTAAAAATGGGCAAAGTATCTGAATAAACACTTTTCTAAAGAGGACATGCAGATAGCCAATAGATATTTGAAAAGATGCTCAACATCTTTTCATCACAAAAATTCAAATTAAAACCACAATGAGATATCACATCACATCTATCAGAAAAGCTTTCATCAGTAAATCAACAAACAAGTATTGGAGAGGATTCAGAGAAAATGGAACTCTTGTGCACTATTGGTGAGAATGTAGGTTGGTGCAGCCACTGTGAAAAGCAGTAAGGAGTTACCTCAAAAAATAAAATGGAACGAACTGCCTTATGACCCAGGAACTCCACGTCTGGAAATATACCCAAAGAATTTCAAAACACTATTCAAAAGACTATGTGCACCCATATATTCATTGCAGAATTATTTACAACAGTCAAACTTTGGAAGCAGCCTGAGTGCCCATCAGTAGATGAGTGAATAAAAAAGCTGTGGTACATTTACAGCTGTAAAAATGAATGAAATCTTACATTTTGTGACAGCATGGATGGACCTGGAGAGTATTATGATAAGTGATATAAGCCAGTCAGAGAGAGATAAGTACCATATGATTTCACTTATATGTGGAATCTAATGAACAAAAGGATCTAACAAACAAAATAGAAGCAGGCACATAGAGACAGAGAACAGTCTGACAGTTGTCATAGGGAAGAGGGGTTAGAGGGCTGGGTGTAAAAGGTAATGGATAAAGCAAAAAAACAACAATAAAATAGACACAGTCAACAGTGTGGTGATTACAAGAGGGAACGGTGGGTGGGGGGAGATAGAAGAGGGTAAAGGAAGGATAAATACTTGACTTTGGAAGGCAAAAACACAATACAACATATAGAGGATATACACCTGAAACCTGAATAATTTTATTAACCAGTGTCACTCTACAAATTCAATAAAAAATTTAAAAACCAATACAGAGTGTGTTGATGAAGGTGAAGAAGATTATGATAATGATAATGATTGCTTCTTTGTTTCCTTTGCCTTTGACTGGCCAAGTCAGGGCTCAAGGAAGCTGCTATTGATTGCCCAGAGAAGTATACCCCAGATAACACTGTTTTATGAGAGTCCCAGGGCTGCTCAAAGCAAAATCAGAAGGTTGGTGTTTGTTTCCAACTGGTGACAAAAGATGTCCCTAGTCAGAGAATTGATAATATACACAGTCCACGCTCCCCTCCCTGATGGCTGGAACTTGATATTTCTGGAAGGAAAGTCTTAGTAACTATCAGATTCATCCACACTTGCTACTTGTGCTAGATCTCTTAAAATGTCAAAGTGCTGAGGACAACTGGCTCATTTCCAGACTAGCCACCAGCCCACAGTCCAACCTGGAGAACAAAAGACACCACTGTCCATGGTTTATTTAAGGGCTTTGTCTTCTTCCTACTTGACAGGCTTCAATATTGACATTCTCCTTGGTGACAGCTGAGAATTCAGGGCACTGAGAGCTAAATGTGTCCAGTTCTTTCTTCAAAATCCAGCTTGATTACCACCTCTTCAGTGATATGTTCCCACAAGACCATGGCCAACCAGAGAGAGATAAATGCTCCTCCCTTTTGCTCATTAATTTTAGAGGCATCATTAGTCATCAGATCAACTTCCTCATGATAAAAGTTACAGTAGGCAGTCCATGGGATGGATTGGTTAACTGGCCAATGACGACTCAGAATTATTTCCTATAAGAGGTGCGAGTAGGTGCAATAATAAGGTGTGGCCATATCTGTGGTCCTGTTTGCTTGGCTAGAGTGTAGAGCAGCAATCACCAACCTTTTGCACCTCACAGATCACCAGTTGTCCATGGACCACCAGTTGGTGACCCCTGGTGTAGAGGGTCCATTGAAAGGTGTTTGCAAAGATAAGATCAGAAGGGGTTTGGCATGGCACATCAAGGAAGTAAGACCTTATCTTGTGAGCAAAAGAAGCAATCTAGAGTTTTAAACAGCAGTGACATGATTATATTTGTGTTGGAGAAGGTTCACTTGGTGGCCATCGGGAACATGGGTTAGAAAGTAGCAGGGGAGTCCAGGGTACTTATTTGATTTATCTCTGTAAGAAATGATGGGGGTCTGAAATAGAGCTGCCATGTGGGTGAGGGGTGGGAGGCAGGTATGAGAGAAGGGGTATTTATTTGCTCATTGTAAGACTAGTTGGTAGAAGAAAGGTTTCTGGGTTTGGAGCCATGATTAGAATTCTGGCTGTGCCACTTAGTAGCTGGGTGAACTTGGGCACATTTCTCTTGATGAGCTTTGGTTTGAAAATCTCTGAGACAAGGACAAGGCAGTTTTAAAGATTAGATAAAATAACAAAGGTGTCCTAGCTGGTTTGGCTCAGTTGGTTGGTTGCCACTATGCACTGAAAGGTTGCTGGTTTAATTTTGGGGCTTGATCCCTAGTGTGGGGTATGTATGAGGCAGCAATGGATGTTTTGTTCTCACATAGATGTTTCTCTCTCTCTTTCTCCCTCTCCCTTCCTCTCTCTCTAAAAATCAACAAAGTAAAATAACAAAGGTAAAAAACTAGTCGGTGCCTTGCTCATGGAGGCATTATTAGTACTGGAGGAATCTCAGGGGACCTCAGGGTGCCCATCACCATATCTGCTCATGTCTGGAATTGCTTGGTTAACAAGGGAGATATTTAGGGAGAGACTTTTCTCACCCCTGTGTATCCAATACCTACTCTGGAACCTCACTCATGTTCCTGGTGTTGAACTTGATTCTACTTTGGGGTGAGAGCAGGAGGAAGTTAATCAGGAGGGCAAATGTACTGTTTGGAGAATGGTTTTGATTTTTCCACAGTTTGCTCACTTGATAACATCAGAACAGTTAGAGCACATGGTGCTGTTTTTTCCCAGTTGTACAGACTGAACCCGAAGTTCTGAGGGGTGAGACCAGACTGCATGGCTGAGTAGATGTGACAGTGGGAGAGTCACTCTGCATCTCTGGGCACAATCTCCTAGGACAGGAATCCCCTCGCCCAGCAGCATTCTGCCACTCAGGGCCCATGGGGGCAGCAGAAGCTTCTTAAAGGGATTCTCACGGGTGTTATTTCCCTCCCAGGCAGCCCTGCTGCTGTTTGCAGAGCCTGCAGATGCTGAAATTTGAGTTGGAAATCTGCCAAACAGCAGCAGTAGATTCCAGACAAAGGATGGGAGTTTCTGGAACCAAGCTTCTCTTTAGCACCTCTGCTCCTGTGGACATGACATCGCTGAGAACTTCAACTATAAATGACAAGGAACTAGAACACGATATAGATATCCTTCCACCCCTTTCATCAGCTTTCTTCCCTGTGCCCACCCCTGCAATGACATCCTCATAGTCATAGGAACAAGTCCAAGTTCCTTGGCCTGATATTGGAGAACGCCCCCGACCCCACCTGCCTTTTCTTTCCCTCATCTTCCTTCTGCCTTTACAGGAACCTTGTCTTGGAGACAGAGTCTGGATGACCTTGGGCTTTCCTACTCCTGAGACTGCCTATACCTCTAATGCAGTGGTTCTCAACCTTCCTAATGCCACGACCCTTTAATACAGTTCCTCAAGTTGTGGTGACCCCCAACCATAAAATTATTTTCGTTGCTACTTCATAACTGTAATTTTGCTACTGTTATGAATCGTAATATAAATATCTGATATGCAGGATGTATTTTCATTGTTACAAATTGAACATAATTAAAGCATAGTGATGAATCACAAAAACAATATGTAATTATATATGTGTTTTCCGATGGTCTTAGGCAACCCTGTGAAGGGTCTTTTGACCCCCAAAGGGGTGCCGACCCACAGGTTGAGAACCGCTGCTCTAATCTCTTACTCTGAAGTCAGGTAAACTTGAGTTCCAGCCCAAGCTCTGTGTTTTATTAGCTATGTGACCTTGGCACATTTGCACAATTTCCCTGAACCTCCATGTGCTCATCTTTACCAAGGAGGTAATAATCCCTTCCTGGAAGACTTGAGTTGAAAATGAAAAAAGCAAACATATGCCAGATGCCAGCACAGATCACATATCCAGTACTATGGATTCCCACCCTCCAAGGTTAGTTCAAGACCAGCCTCCTTATAAATGGCTTCTCTGTGTCCTGGTCTAATAAGTATATCATGGGACTCTACCCTCATGATTTCCTGTAACCCTAATTACCTACAAAAGGCCCATCCCCAAATACCATCACATTAGGGGTTAGGGCTTCAATAGATGAATTGCTTCAGTCCATAACAGAGGTCTCTAATATAACCAAGTAACTGGATGGGATTGCCTTGGCATGGTAGCATGGTGGAGTTATACAATGGGAGAGAGGAAATGCACAGAAGAGATATCTGTTTGCACAGTGGATGCTCCTCCGAGAAGAATCTGAAGGATCTAAAACCTGAAGGATTTTGAAGGATCCAACATCACTGCTCCTGGTTGGAGAAAGAGAGCAGTCAGGGAACTTTAGGGTCTGAGGCAGCCCCTCTGGGATGCAAAGACAAGGGGCTGAGGAAGAAGAGAGAGGGGGAGACACCTAGCAGCCTTGCCAGGTTGATTCTGCATAGAGGACAGGTAAACATGGGAAAGTGAAGACACATTTTGTAGCTCAGATAGACTCCTTGTGTGGCTGTGACCAGCAGGGACCTTTTTTCTGGGATCAGACTGATCATGCACAGGTGCTCTCCTTGACACAGTGAGCATAACTAAAGAGAGAGATGGCTCCTTCTTGAAGTCAGGAGCCCTGCTTAGCTTTGTGCACAGTTGGTATTCCATGTAGCACCGACTCAATGGCTGCTCCCTAAGTATTAGCTGAGCAATGACCAATCCTTCCTAACCTTGAACCCAGCCCAAACCCTTGCTCCAATACCCCTCTCTTTCCTCCTTCTGGTGGTCTACATTTTAATGCTAGAACTCCAACTCTACACTGACCTCTCCCTCCCACCCACACCAAAAGTTCACCACTCCTTTCTCTGTTCTCTCTTGCCTACTGCCCACAGTTTTTAAGTTTGAACTTGTAAGATCCAGTCTTTAAGATTCGTTCCCATGAGGCTCTTGATTCTGTGTGTTTTTGCACAACGGACATCTCACTGAGTGGGATGGTCGCAAGAGCATGGACTTGGTGTCAGAAGATCTTCCATTTCAATCCCAGATCAGTCATTTACTGAGACAGAGGCAGGTGCCAATCCCTCTGAGCCCAGGCTCCGTCCTCCCGGGTTCTGTGACATCACCACAGAGGTGTGCTGGTTGCCACTGCACACACCACCTCCTGATAAAAGGGCCAAGGTCTGACATCAGCATGCCTGGCTGCTGAAAGAAAGCCCATCTGGGGCTTTGCTCACTAGAGGAGGAGAGGGAGGGTGTGCAGTGTCAGAGACTCTGAGCCCTCAGAGCAAACAAGCCTATATGAACCTGATAGATCATTCCCAGACTTGCTTAGGGAAATAAAGATTCCCTTTAGGCTGCACCCTTCTCCCCAAATCCCTGGGCCTCCTCCCTAGTTCTTGGAACCTCCTCAGAAACAGATGGCCCTTGTACTAGTGATACAAAAAGTTAGGATCAAAGAACTGATGACTCATTTGAGGTCACCAGAAAAAGGGTGTCAGAGTTTTATCTGGGTTCTCCTGTCGCATCACTCAGTCTACCTCCCAGCCCTATGCCAAATTAAGAATATACCTGGTGAAGCAACAGCATATAAGAAACTCCTTCTGGGTGCAAACTGCACTTGAAATGTGCTTACAGGGGCAGTCTCTGTGAGGTTCCCAATGCAGAGGATTTGACAAACCAGGGACAGACAAGGTGACAGGTGGCATCTGGCCTGCCCTGAGAGGTGCTGGGGCTGTACTGAGCTTGGGAGCAGGTAAGGCAGCATGGAAAAGGTGAGTCTGAGTTGCATAGACAAGGAGACAAGAAATCACACGGAGAACATGGAGGAGGCATATTCTGGGAGCAGCCTGCCAAATAAGGGATCTGGGGACTTGACCGGTGTTGAACTGGCTACTGACTTTGTGTCTAGAGCTATCTTCCATCATCGGCTCCCAGACCCTGGGAAACCAGGGCTCCAGGTGTGCATGCCATTCTTGAAGCATGCCTGCCTGTTCCCTTCCCCGCTGGTTCTGTACATGTGGTTCTGCCCTTTGCCCTAATGTCTATCAAAAGAGGAAAAACGTGGCTCACACCTCTACTCTCCCAGGAAGCCTTTGCAGACAGTTGACTCCATCTGAATTGCCGTGAAAGTAGCAATGTGCGTGTGTGTGTGTGTGTGTGTGTGTGTGTGTGTGTGTGTGTGTAACATATAGAGATAGATTAATAGATAAATAAAGATCACATTCAATTTTTAGGACAACTATGTATTATGAACCCAAGCTTCCTGAGTGGAAGTTGGGAGCCATTAAGTAACTTGCCCAACATGATACAGCTCCTGAGTTTGAATTAAAATGCAAACTCCTTTCTCCTCTCTCAGACACTACAGAATGCTTCCTGTGACAGCTAGGATGTCAGATTCACTCACCCACTGCCTCCCCGTCCACCAGGGCCTGGCTTGGGAGTAGAAATCCAATGCACAGGTGTTGGGTGGAATTGATTTGAAGAGAGCTGGCTATTAGGAGGCTTTGGAGGTGGCGCTGGCACAATAGGAGAAGGTGTCTCAGAATAAAAGATGAGCTCGTCAGGCAGGAGCCAATTATCAGAGAGTGCCCCAGCCTATGATAGGAGCGTCGATGTGATAGGAGACAATTGGGAGCCATTCATCGTGGAGCTTGGAGAAAGGCAGTGACAAGCCCCTAACGACACTCAAGGGCCTTTGAAAGCTTTAATTGCTGCCTGCCATTTTGCTATTTCCGTATAGAAGTGACATGACGTGAAAGGTAAGCTGGGAGCTGCCATATGCCCCAGGCTGCAGTGCCCACTGCGAGGTCACTGTGACAGCACTGTGTGCAGAGTGGGAACACGGACAAGGAGCCAGCTCACTGTCCCTGCATGACCCTCAACCCCCAGGTAAAGACCCTCTCTGCCTCCTGCACCCTCACACTCCACATGGCTGTTGGGATAGGAGGAGCCCGAAGAGGCCTGAGGACACCCCACCCCATAGAGACCAGCATTCCCCATCACTGACAGCCCTTCTGCAGTATCCTGGCCTCTGGCAAACTCTCAAGTTTCTGGCCTCTCTTTGAGTGTCCATGGCTTCCTAGAGTTTCCATTCTAATGAAGCAGGTGTTCTCCTCTCCCCCGGCCCCATCACCATATGGACCCCACTCCCCCTTGCAGGACCAGTATGGGAAGAAAGGATGGAGCCTGTGAAATTTTGCTCCTGAAGTCCTGGTGATTGCTCTGTGCTTCATCTTGTATTTTTCTAAGCTTGGGATCCCTCAATTCTCCCATGTGGCACAAAACCACTCATTAACCGGTGGCCGGGCCTGGCCTTCCAACGCCAGAGAGTGCCAACAGCAGGGCGGTGTCCACACCCAGGACAATGGGCTCTTCAAGCCACAGAGAGCTGCTCAGTGTCACATTGTTTGCAGGGGAGGCAGCCTCTTGCACACACACACAAGTGTTCCCATTCTTACAGACCCCTGACGGTGACTGCCCAGGTCTGATTCAAGCGGCAAACCTCGCTCCCCACCCCACAGAGGGAAGAAAACAAAACCAAACCCCTGGTTTGAAGAGAAAAGCCAAGCACCCCGCCAGTGCGGGGTGGGGAGCGTCTCCGAAGTGGGCACCAGGTGTGGTAATTACACTTGGTTTACGACTGCGGTCACTTGTGTGCCATGATCTGGCCCAGCATCTGTGCCAGCAAACATCCTCGGTGTTTCAGGAAGCAAGATGCACAGTGGCCAGATGGTAACTCCGGGAGGACATCATTCACGTAGCACATCCTTCCCCAATACAAATTTCTGTGCAGGAATCTTGAATGCTATGCTGAACAAAACAGGACAAGAAAACTCCAGCCCAGAGAAGGTGCACAGCCATGGGTTTAAGATGAAAAGTCTGGACAGTGACTCCAATAGGAGGCCCAAATGGCAGTCAGGTCCCAGACTCTAAGCAGCTGATCTGGCCATCCCATCTCCTCCTCCTGGCTTACAGAGCGAGCTGACATCCTCCTCCTGGGAGTCTCCAATGCACTCTGTGGGGGGAAGGGCAAGCCCTGAAATAACACACGAGGCAGAAACTGGGTCATTAACCTTTTTTTTCTTTCTTTTTTTTTTAATTAACTTGGTGTAGTGACAGGCCTCGTCAGCACCTACTTGCCCAGTATTTTCATTTTGACAGTGACCAAGTGAAGAAAGAGCTTCTACTTCAGCAGCCGGGATGAGCTCTGGGAGCTGGGAGGGGACCATGGAAAGAGTCAATCTGCCTTCTTAGGAACTCTTTTTTTTTTTTTTTTTTTTAAATATATTGGACAAGAGTCAGAAACATCGATGAGAGAGAAACATCGATCGGCTGCCTTCTGCACGCCCCCACAGTGGGGATGTGCCCGCAACCAAGGTACATGCCCTTGACCGGAATCGAACCTGGGACCCTTGAGTTCGCAGGTCAACGCTCTATCCACTGAGCCAAACCGGTTTGGCAGGAACTCTTAAAGAGCAAGAGTAAAAAGCCCTGGTATCATCATTGGGTTACAAGCAAGCAAGCAAGCAAAATAGCTCCAGCTCCGGGTTGGCTTAGGCAAGTTCTTGCTGGCTAAGGAGTGATGTGCATCTGGCCCATAGGGAGTTAACAAGGCCGGCGTTCCCCACCTGCCAGTGGCATTTAAAACGCAGCAAGCCTGTCTGGAATCTGTGCAATTTCTACAACCTACACACTTGAGTCCCGACCCTTGAAATAAGGACATGCAGATTGAAGGTCACGCTACTACAAAACAAGGTCAGCCCCAGGCAGCTCAGAAGCAGATCTGACCGGGGTAAAGTATGTGGTTGGGTGTGCCCTCGTCCCTGTGGTCTCTGCCCACAGACCTTCCATAATCATGTATTTGCTCATAAGTGAGACAAGTCCTCTCCTCCTTCAGGACCAAGACCAGCCTAGAAAAATGGTATTGCTATGTTGTGTTTTTTTGCTGTTTGTTTGTTTTAAAGGAAGAAATACTCGCATCTGTGTCAAAGGAATAAATGCTTTCATAATACCAACCAGGGACATTTTTTGCACATCTGCTGATGGCCATGTCCCCATCAGTCTCCCCAGCCTCCTGCCAGGTGCACCTGTCCAGAGAATGAGCCCTAGCGTCAGATGGCCTGCTTCACCACCTGCCGCTGTGTGACCTCACACTAGTGAGTTAACCTCTCTGAGAGGCCCTGTCCTCTGGGGTGAAAGAGGAATGAGAAGGGAACCTCGGTCACAAGTTGGTAAGGACTGAATGAGAGACATCTTGAGAGCTTGCAGGGGAGCCTGGCACACACCTGAGTGCTTGAGAAAGGCCAGCAATTATTACCACCCGGTGTGCGCAGTCACGGAAGTGAAACCTCTAAAGCTCCACCAAGGGCACATCCCTCTCGAACGAGTGGTAAAATAAGATAGAACCCAGGCCCTCCTGGCTGCTGCTTCCTGCTCTGTTCAACGGATGCGGATTCATGGCAAAAAGCCCAGTGACAACAGTCCCTCCGCCGGGGGCATGATTTGGCAGGCCAAGCTTTGGCAAACAGCCCATCCTGCCCATAAAAAAAACCTCTATTGTTTCTTTGGGAGGCTTTTTGATCCCCCCAAATAAAATGCTATTCCTCCCCCTTCTGCAAAAATAGCTCACTGGAGCTGGCTCCTCCTCCAGGAGCCTGGGGGCTGACCCCAGCCAGGAGAGGCTGGGCAGGGTGACTCAGCAGAAATAGGCCTGCTGCTGGGAGCTGCCCCCTGCCAGCCAGGAAAGGAAGGCCTCTGTGAGGCACACAGAAGAGGACACTGCTCAGATCCCCCCCTGGTGCAAAGCGTCCTTTGTCTGCAGGGACTTCAGACAGGAACCGCCCATGTTGACATTTCGGCTGGCAGAGCAGGCCAGGCCTGGCTGGGAGTGGCAGGAACCTCCCTGGACACAGGAGGCACGGTCCGCCCTCTGCAGCCCTGGCCAGACGCCACAGTGCCTGTCCAGAGCTCTTTACCCACATTAACTCATTCAGTCTCCTGGGCATGCATTGTCTAATGTCATTTCCATTTTAAAGACGGGGAAACTGAAGCACAGAGAGGACAACACAGCCATGAAGTGGGGGAGCTGGGCTTAACCCTAAGAAGTCTGGCTTCTAAGCTGGACACAGCACGTAGGGAGGTCTGGCCTGCTGATTGCTTGTTGCCATTCCCTCTCTGCTCTGCCGCTTCTGGAGGAGCAGGGAGCTGAAGGCCAGCGTGCCTTGCTTTCTGGAACCTGAAAGTCTCCCCCCATTGCCTCTTCACCTGCCCTGGAGCAGGCCTTTCTTCTCTGGATGCTGTCACTGCCTTCATCCACCAGGCTGCCCGTCCCCATCCAGCCTCACCACTGATGCTCCAACAACAAGCTCCTCCAGGAACACCTTTCCCTCACAAGGCTGAGAGTTCCAGTAGGCCTCCCCAGGAATCCCTCTCTCTCCTCGGGCAGGATAAGTGACCCATTGATGTTCACCTAACATCCAGTGCTTGATTCTAATGCTGTGCTTGCTGAGAGCAGAGAACCTGCTCAAGATTTTGCATCTTGCACAGCAGGAACCGTCCCTGATATACAGCAGGTGCTCAATAAATGCTCGCTACACAAAATGTCTGATGGGTGACCCTGTCATCACACCAAGGGCCAAAGTGCCACACCTCCACAGATCAACAGAGGTCCATGTGGGTGTCTCCAGATTTCCATGGTACAGTGGCACTTCCTGGCTTTGTGAGGTTGGAGGAGGCCATGTGGTAAGTTCTGGCCAACTGATGATCAGAAGTGAGATATGTCACTTCCAGTTGAATATCCAGTTACAAGGATGAGACCCCCAAAGCCCTGTGACAAACATGCAATGTGAGCAAGAAACACACCTTCATGATTTGAAGGCCCTGGATGTGTTTAGTAAAACCTGACTTGAATCTGCTATTAGCCTCGCAGATGTTATTTGGGGCATGTGCCTAGAGTGGTCTTTCAGGTAGAGGGTTGGCTGCAACACAGCACACGAATAATTGCAAACAGAAGAAGAACTAGCCACGTTTCTGTGACTGAGAAGCAAATGAAGGGTCGCATGTCTCCTGTGTGTTACTGATCAGTACATGTTGGCACTGGCGTGCTCTCCACCCACAACCTGGGGAAGATGCAGAACACATATCACCACCTCACTGTATGGAGGAAATGGTGGTCAATGTCATCACCTGTCTAAGGTCACAGAACAAGAAAGGCGTGGCTGTGACTCCCCGCCTGGGACTCTGCCTTCTGGACCAAAGTGCCACATGCTTCAGACCTGGGGGGAATATTTGAGCCAACATAAAGAAAAATTATATGCTAAGTAACTTGCAAAGGGCTTTTTGTTTCTAAATGATTCTCAAACAGTATGGTTTTTTTTTTTCTTTTTATTATAAACTAGAGGCCCAATGCACGAAGATTTGTGCAAGAATAGGCCTTCCTTCCCCTGGCTGCCAGCACCGGTTTCCCTCCAGCATCCAGGACCCGGGCCTTTGCCCTGGCCGACACCTCCCACCTTCGCTCCAGGCTGGCCGCCACCATCTTTGTTGCATTAATTTGCATATTCCCTTCTTATTGTCTGTGGATGCCACCATCTTTATCATAAAGTGATGGTCAATTTGCATATTCTGCCTTTATTAGATAGGATATTGTCATTTTTTATAGCAAAAATACCAAATGCTGGCAAATGCCAAAAGGGTGGATACTGTAACATCAGTAACTGCTGTGTGGTTGTGGCGGTGGGTGGTGGGTGGCCCTGGCCTGCACTGTGGGGCCTAGACCAGAGGACAGGTGTTGGTAACTTGAGAAAATGTCTAGCAATTCGAACCTGGTGGTCACTGGCCTTGGTCGCTACTGCCCAGGGCCAGTGGACACTAGATTAGAATCATTTTCATTTTTTCTTGGGTCAACCCAAATCCAGAGTCAGGGCAGTGGTCCTGAGAGCTCTGCCTGGGGCCCAAAGGGTTCTGGAAGGTGTCCAGCAAGTGACCTCATATGAGACCTCCTTCCAGTGAAGGTCAGTGATGGGAGGACACTCAGGACTCTGGTCCATCTCTGGCAAATGTTTCTTTATCCTGTTTCCTCTTCAGCTCTGGGGTACCTTGTTCACCTTCTGCAGGCTTGCCATCCATCTCCACTTTCCCTCTTGTCCACATGACAGCATCATTTTCTGTATCTTCACACTGCAGGCTTCCTCTCCTCTGTGGTTTATAACTCCTACTGGTGACAAGATTCACTAGGGGAAGCTTGCTTCTTCCACCTTTACCGTGTCATCCTGCCAGGATGGTGGCTCTGAAATGCTCACACCAAGGTCATCATTGGGCAACGTCACTAAGCACAGGGGAGCTTTTGTAAGAAAACAAAAGGCCTGTTTTAGTCTTAACTTTATAAAATTGCATTGTTCTCCCTCCTTCCCTTTGTTCCTCCTCCTCTTTTTCTCCCCTCACCCCTATCTAATTTCAAATGACAATCATAATATGGGCATTGGCTTCTTTTGTAGGGTTGGGTGTTTAGGGTAAATGCTGCTCTTGGGTTGCCCTAACTTTCTTTTTATTACTACTTGACTGGTAAGAACTCAAGGAGAGGCTCAGGATCAGAGAATAGGATGGAGGGAGATGGCCCATGTTATGGCTGACCTTGACTTGCTCTTGGTGTAGGATGGGCCAGACTCCTAAGATCTCATGCTTGTTTTCTTTCTAGGTCCATCAGTGCTAGGATTACCCAGTGGGATTTAGAGTCCAAACTCCTTAATAATGAAACCACGTGGCTTGGTCTAGAATATCCTCTCTACCAAGCCTCCTCTGTGACCTGTGGTGATAGTGAACAGCGGGTTACAGATTTGCCATCCCAGTCACCCCTGTTCTCCTTTTCAAGATAGAACCAACATCTTCAGTTCAACAATCACTTCTAAATCACTTAAATATCTTTATCTTATTCCTTGCTAAATTTTAATGCTTCACTTCTTGCTCCCAAGTTTAATAGTGAAATAGAGAAAGATCAAGACAGAGATAGAGAGCATGTCCTTACTAAGTGTCAATCATTCTACTATGCATTTTATATGCTTCCTCTTAGTTCATCCTCACAGCCATCAGGTGAGGGACTGACCCTGAAGAGACTTTAAATAACCTGCCCAGAGTCACACATCTGGAAGTGGTGAAATGGACAGAACCCTGGAGTCAGCCTCCATGCTGCATGGTCTCAACCACTACTCCATACACCCTTTAGGTCTACCTAATATCCCACCCTCCCTACACACTTAGCCAGCCCAAAATCCTGGATGCTTTTCTTCATAAAGTCCCGTTTTCATGAGGCTGCTGCCAACCAAGCTTCCCATCTTGCTGTCATTCTTAGCTCTTCTCTCTCCTTACCCACAACATCTGCTGAGTCACTGGAGTTTGTTGTTTCTTCCTATCTTCTTTGTGGTCTCACTCCCACCCTCAAGTCCAGTCCTTCATGATGTCATGTCTGAACTACTGATCCCCAATTTGTTTCCATGATTCTTTTCCTCATTTTATACTTATGACTTGATTAACCTTCCCAGAATATTACTCTGCACACATCGCCTTCTCCATGCTTAAAATGTCCAGGCGTGTTCCTTTCATAAAACCCATCCCCTTTCCCAGCATCTCCAATGTTATCAACCTCGTCTTCTCAAATAGAATCCTCATATCCTACCAAGCTGGTTGTTTCCTCAACTCCCTTCAACTTTCCATATATAATGTGTTTTCCATGCCTTTTCCCATAGAGTTCCTTCTAAAGTGAATGACCTATTTCTCTCTCTGCACTTATCAATGTTCTAGCCTTCCTTCAAGGACTACCTTAGGTGCTATACATTTTATGGTTGTACCTCAACCTTTCCAGATTCTTACCACTTTCTGAATCTTATAATACTGTCTGGATCACACATTTGGTTCTAAGCCAAAGATGCTTTAATCATCTTTTATAAGGATATCCAGTCTCATATATATGCTCAGAGTCAACCATAGCTTTACTATGACAGACATATCTAATTTCCAAAGATAATTTTGAATCCAAATATATTGCTTATTGTAAGATCAAAAGCCCTGAATTTAACTTCAGAAAATAAAGTGGGTGACAGTCTATATATTTCATTTTTATCCCCAATAGCTAGTTCAAGGATATGTAGTAAAGACTGCTCAAGCCTAAGTCGGTCCTTCTTGAACTGTATGACCATACATAAGTCTCATTTCTTCTCTGGGCTTGTTATTTAAAATGATGAAATTGGGTTGGATGAGTGGTTGTCAGAGAATAAATCTTGGGATTCTTAGATTTCTAGAGACCTTTTCAAGGGTGTTCCAGGGGAGAGGGCATATATGGGTGGGCAAGGAGGTAGGATCCCCCATCCTCCAGGTTCTTATACCTTTTTTAGAAATATTCCTCTTGGATCTATTTCACCGGTTTATATTTCTACCCATAATTCCACTCTATAAGACATTCTCCATGGTTTTAAAACATTTGAAAATTACTAAAATAGATTATTTCTAAAGTCCCAGCTTTCCCATTTTTTAATCTGTTGATGAGGATAAAAAAGAATAGTGTCTAACATGTATTGAGCTCTTACTAAGTGCCAAGCACTGTGCTAACTCTGACTTTCCCATTTTATAGGAGAGGAGAAGGGCTTGCATTAAGGCCTCATGGAAGCGAATAAAGTCGAGATGGGAGTTGCAGTTAGGGTTACTTACCTATTACACTGCCTTTTGAAGTTGTCTAGCCAGAAAGGTTAGGAGCTGGAGCACACCCACACTTCACCTGCTTTGTGAGAAGATAACACAAATGACAAAGCAGGGTGTATGTCCTTCCCAGAATTGTCTGATGAAGGTGGATCAGCCAGCTGGTCAACCTTGATCACATCTGTAGGAACAAAAAGCTGAGACAGGGATGTCTGTAATATTCATGGCTGGAGGATGCTCTTATCTCTCTGGCTGGATTGTTTAGTGCCTGCAGAATACTGGGCTTTGCAAGGATTTAACTAGACCTGGCCTTCCAAGGGCTTAGCATTTTTGGCAACACCACTGACCTCTCCAAAAAACCACAAAAAGGCTCAGAATTCAGGTACTGGATTGAGCCCAAAAGAACCATCCTTAAGCTCATCCACAAACCAATATACACAAGGCAGGTGTCTCTAGCCAGGGAATAGCTTATACATAACTATGCAAATCCAAGACATTACTAGCACTAAGAGACTCCAATGTGTCTTAAATAAAAAAATTTGAACCAAGGAAACTGGCAATTTCCATTCAGAGAAAACGGTTATCGCCTGAGCATGGTTCCAAGATAAGCAAAATTTAACCACAGCCAGACCATTTGCCTAGGAACCTAAATCCTGCAATAAAATCTTTGAGTTCCTTGTGCTGCCAAAATGTCTGAGAAGGGCTGGCCCAGCCACCCAATCGGACCCATCCAATGATTTCCCCTCTGCTGACAAGGGTTCTCTGTGTGTGTGCTGTGCAGATTGGAAACTAGATTAGAATTTAACAGAAACTGCTCCTCACCGCTGATTTTACAAGAGCCACTATATAATTCTGCTCAAGTTGTGAGCCTTATTCTAAAACTCTCGATATTGTCATGGAAATTATCACTGAGCTAGACTCCAATCAATTATTTTCTTTTTCTTTCTTAAACTAGGGCAGAGGAATTGAATGGAGGGGAAAATTAGGCCTTTAGCAGAGAAGAAACACAATGCAGCATTTCAGAAGATGAATACAGTAAATTATCAAGCTTTTAAAAATGGCATTTCTCTCTGGCTCTTGCCTATTTTCCACCTCCTCCTGCTCATTCTTCAAAAAGATCTCAGCTTCTTCCCTTCAAACACAGTGAGTGGCTCTAGCTTCACTCAGTTCCTTTGGTTACATTACCTGCCATGGTGGGAGTGGCCAGACAATGAGGTCCCTAAGACAGTCCTTGAGGTGTTCCCTCTTTTTTTTTCTGAAGCTATCAGTGGCCTAAATAAGGCTCTACTGAAAAAGCATAGCAGAGCCTGGCCAGCGTGGCTCAGTGGTTGAGCGTCAACCTATGAACAAGGATGTCACAGTTCTCTTCCTGGTTGGGTTGTAGGCTCAATTCCCCAAACAATGATTCTCTCTCATCATTGATGTTTCTATCTCTCTATCCCTCTCCCTTCTTCTCTGAAATCAATAAAAAATATTTAAAAAAATAAAAATTATAGCTGATGCTATTTTTATTAAACTTTACTTTTCTGAGTAGAGCACTTAAGGAAGTGACACCGTAGTGGAAGGGCCAGGGCTTCTGTGTTACTCATTTTCAAAGGCAAACTTAAGGAGTGATCATTATGTATATTAATAGGCCTAGGGTTAGGTCTCCAATAGTTTCCTAAAAATAAAGCAGTGACCAAAAAAATGAAAAATAAAAGAAAGAGAGAAGGGAAGGAAAAGAGAGCAAAAAATAAAGCCAAGACTAAAACCATTAACTGTGGAATAAACCTACCAACACAGTTTTCCCCTACCGTGTCTGTAGTCAGCAAAAGAACAGAAAAGCCTATGCAGCACCATCTTCTGGCAGTGTGAAGTAATAACGTATAGCAAGCAGATGGATATTTCAGACGTTTTGTTTATATTTTAAGAAACTCCTCAAGGTTTTCTTTCCTCAAGGCAATTGACATCATAACTATTATCTTATCAATAGTTCTCTTCCCCAAATCAAAATAGAGGACTGCTGAGTAGCCATTAAGGAAACTTCAGGATCCAACACCTGGAGACACTGTCCAGGAGTCTATGCCTCCATAGTTACCTTCTATACTGAGATGTAGACAACGCCCTTTGGATTAGCTGATTAAAATAGAGAAACATCATGGACCTGAATGTTCTAGAAAGGTACTTTGTCAGCTGGTGACAACCTCCATCCTGCAGCTCCAGCGTCCCTGGAGGGATCCTGAGTTCTTTGAGACGAGGGGCTACATGCAAACACAAACTCCCCAGCCATTACTGTCCTCCCCAAGACAAAAGCTAAGAGTCCAGGTTCACCCAGGGCTAATTTCTGACCATGAATTCTGTGCTGTGACTGTGTGGGGCAGGGGAGGTTGGAGGACAAGCCACGGTGATTAGAAGATGTGGTAATGCTTTCTTTCTCCTGAGATAAGGAGAAGTGTGAGAAGCAGCCGGCTCAGTCTGGGAGGTGGACAAGCACACCCACTTGATCTGTGTGAAGCGTTACCTGGCTGGAGGCCTTGTAGTGGGATGAACCCAGACCTACCAAGGTCTTCCCAGCTGAGGTGGAGTTTGTGGGGAGCTAAGGAAAAAGACACATCCCTTCTCCCCACCCTCCAATTGCAAAGGAAAGTTCCCAACTGAGCACGGAAATGGCCACATGGGTACAGGTCAGATAATACCACATACGGTAAAACCTAAAACAGGATATTAGCTACCCACAGACTGTAAAACCAAGGACATGACTCTCTTTGTTCCCAAGCCAGGGAAACAGCTTAAATTTCAGATCAATGTAAAAACTGCACCAAGAACACCTGTATGTGACATCTTGTGAAAGCAGCCTCCACCTCAGTGTAATACTGGTGAATTTGGGAGCTCATGGTTGCTCAGCAATAAGAAGTTCAGATTAAAAAAGGGTGTTGGCTGGTCTCGGATGCTGAAGATGGCTGAGATGGTTCCAAAGGTGGTCATTGGAAAATAGATTGGAAGGTGGTCAAAGTCATGTCAGTCAAGCACCTTTTAGTGTTTCCTGGGGAAAGAATGGAAAGCCTTTGGTTTTCAAAGAATAAGTTCATGTCCTTCATGGTGGGGGCAGGGCTAGTCCTCCAGCCCCTTGTCAGGGGAGTCCAGTCAACAACTCAATTTGAGTGCTATCTCAAAAAAAAAAAAGTAGCAAGTCACTTCCAAGAAAATATAAACCCATTGGATTGCTAACTAGTTTGTTCCATTCTGTTTGATTCAAGGGGACAGGGAGTCCGTTGCAAAACCTCTCTTAGGTGGAAGGGCCAGCCGACTGCTGCCCATTATCCTCTCTGACTTAGTAGCACCTAATTGATTCTTGGTTAAAAGCTGTAGGTCTTTATGAGTCAACCTTTCAGTTTGGCAGGATGATCCCAGTGGGGCGACGAGCAGTGTGAATGCATATATCCCAGGAAGACCACTCAGTATTTGAAACTCAGAAGCCTGTTTTTCAGCTTCTTGAGTCTAAGCTCCCTGTATGTTAAGGTGAATCTGGGAGTGAGAGAGTTAGAGGAGGTCAGAGACAAGTTAAGTGTTGGGGAGTTAAGAGCTGGACCTTTTACTGAGGACTTGCCTGTAGCTATAGACTTCCTTTCTAAACTGCCTTAGAATTCTTTGAAGAAACTTAAGAAGACATCTGCTGCTTTTCTCTCCTTTTAACTCTTAAATGTGGCAGGATTATAG
Source organism: Myotis davidii (assembly GCF_000327345.1). Taxonomy (NCBI): domain Eukaryota; kingdom Metazoa; phylum Chordata; class Mammalia; order Chiroptera; family Vespertilionidae; genus Myotis; species Myotis davidii. The sequence goes on from NW_006299715.1 coordinate 3,109,206, forward strand.
ACTTTGTGGGGCAGAGACAAAAAAAAATAGTAACTGACAACTATCCATTTATGCAGCAATTGCCATGAACTGGCTACTATGTGAAAAGCTGGGAAACTATTAATGATGATACACAGCCCTTGCCTTCCTGCCTAGAGAGAGAGAAAAGGACACAACTGAATTATAAATTATTCAGAATTATGGCAGAACTCTAGGTTGAAATGTGCCCTCCCCCCAAATCAAACAGCCCAGTGATCTATAAGTCACTCTGCCTCTCTCACTAACCTCTCACCTCAAACCATTCTTCCTCCTGCTTAGTTTTCACTTTTTACACATTTTCTATTTGTTGCTCCAAATTGCTAAGCACCTTTTTCAATCCAGGGCCTTTGCACTTGCTACAACCTCTGCCTAAAACACTCTTTCCCCGGCTTTTGTCATGTTGCCTCACCGTCACCCTTAAATTTTTAGCTTACATGTCTCCTCCTCAAAGAGACCTTCTTTGAGGCCTCCTCAGACTCAGAGACTATACATTTTACTTTTTCTATTCTAATTCTTATCTAAAAATTTTTAGCTCTGTCAAAGAAAATCAGAGCTGGGCTCTTGTTAAAGGCAATCAGACAGATTTTACTTACACTACTGCAGTAAATGATAGAGTCTACAATCTAATAGACTGAACTCAACTCCAACCAAGACAAAGGTGACTGACAGGGATGTGAAGTATAGCATAGGCCATAGGGAGCATAGTTAATACTATTATAATAACTATGTGTGGTGCCAGATGGGTATTAGACTTATCAGGGTGATCATTTCATAAGGTATATAAATGTCTAATTACTATGTTGTATCCCCAAAACTAATATAATATTATATGTCAACTGTAATTGAAAAATAAAATTTAAAAAAATACAAAGGTGACCAAGGTTTTAAAGGGAGAACAGAGAGGAAACCAAGGGATTAGGAGGCTATAGAGAAATGGGATGTTACAGCAGGGGCGTAAGGAAAGAATTACTGGAAATGCTTTGGCAATGTCGGTTGAGACAATGTACTTGTGGTTTGGCAGCATTGTGTTTTTTCTTGAGCAAAGGCTCAGCCCAGGAGCTGGGGTCACCTTTAGGGACACACCTAGTGTAAGTAGAAACCAGACTAAAATCTGGTCAAATGTTTTAGCGCATTGTTCAGGCAAGTCCTTTGTACCATGTGGGAGTTCACAGTTCCCAACTCACACATTTATTCTTAGTGGGTTTTAAAAAAATCAATATCTAGAGTTCATTGGCATCTCCAGCTTCTTCCCAAATAGGACACAACTCATCCAAATTTTAAATTCCTACATTTCCTTTGTTTGTTTTCAGATACCATGTTGAGGTCATCTGAGCTTTATTTAACAGACATTTTAATAATTAAACCATTTATTTTTATATTATACTAGAGGCCCAGTGCATGAATTCATGCACGCTGGGGTCCCTCGGCCTGGCTTGTGATCAAGGCCTATCAGGGGACCAGCACCAGGGAGGGACCTTGTGAGGTTGGATGGCCGCTCCTCCCCTCCCCCAATTGGGGCTGATGGGGGGGCTGGCTGGGCTGGGGGAGGGGCCGCAGGAGGTTGGCTGTGGGAGCACACTGACCACCAGGGGGCAGCTTCTGCGTTGAGTGTCTTCCCGCCCTCTGGTGGTCAGTGAGCATCATAGTGACTGGTCGATCAGTTGTTTGGGTAATTTGGTCATAACAGTCACTTAGGTTTTTACATACAGAGATTTTACTGTGGTTTTTTTTTTCTCTTTTCTCCTTTTACCCCACATCTGCCTTTTGGATTTATATTGTTCTATTTTGCCAAGTACAATTTCTAGAAATTGTTTCAGTTAAAGTTTAAGAATGGTTAAAAAAATGTCCTCCCATTTGAATTGAACAGTGGTTTGGCTGGGTATAGAATGTTTATGGCAGTTATATTTTCTTCTGGCATCCAGTGTTGTTAATGAGAAGACTTATGTCAATATGGTTCTTATTCTTTTGTAGAGGATCTTTTTCTTTCCCCTTGCTGTAAGGTTTTTATATTTCCTCTTTATCTTTGGTGGTCTGAAAATTTTCTACAACATTGGTAGATGTGGGTTATTTTATATGCCTCCTGTTCAATACCTAGTAATCGCTTTTAATCTGAAAATGCATGTCTTCATCAAATTGGATGTTTCTTCTATTATTTTTTTTAAACTCTTTATTTCGATCTACTCTCTGTGTTCTTTTCTTCCAGATCTCTCTTAGAACTTCTGGTTTCTTATTTTTTCTTTGCTATTTTTTTTGTGTTCTGAGATTTCTCAATTAGGTCTTCCAACTACATGTTCTCTTTCCAGTTCTATGCATTCTGCTGTACATCGACTAATTTTTTCTTTTATTTCAACACCTTTCTATGTCCAAGATTTCTAGTTGAGTCTCTTTATTTGAATGCAGATTCCTCCCTCGTCTTTCTGTATTTGATGTGTTCATTTGGTGGCTTTAGTTCTAAGAACTGGGGTTGGTTGAGTCTGCTGATTCTGTTTATTAGATGGACTTTCTTAAATGTTGGATGAGTCTTGTTTTGGAACTGACTTTCATATCTTTGACTTTCTGTTTGGCAAATGAGAGTTGGAATATACTGTCTGTTGTCCCTGAAGATAAACCAGAGGTAGATATACTGCTAGCTGGGATGCTAGTTTTCTGGTCACAGAGAACCCCAGGGAGCTGTTTTGCCTCTCAGGTCCAATGCCACTGCTTACTACTTCTGCCTGGGAAACACCCTCATGATGCTACCTTCACAAGTGTGTCCTGTATGGTGGTGATGGGAAGAGGAGATAAGCCATCTGGTCTCTCCTGGCGTGATATTATAGAAGTCACATTGATCATCTAGAGCTCCTTAGAGGTCCTTTCTGTTTCAGTGTCCAAACCTTAGCACTTACACAGTATCTGAAGCCACTCCCAACTGAGAGCAGACCCCTCTTGGGTGTGTTTAGGGCTATGGCATCATCAATTATTCATATCCCATCTGCCTCAAGCCTTTCAGGAATTCTTAATAATTTCTGGTCTATAGAGAGCCACCCTTCTTGCTTTACAGCACTGTTATGGTTCATTTTATTCTATATATTTGGGGTAAGAAAAGGACATTGTAGCATATGCTCAGTTTATCATGTTAATAGCATCTCTGGCATTTTGTTTGCAAATTTGTTTTTGATTCATAGCTGTATAAGAACTGTAAACATAAGGGTACACATCCAATTTATTGTAGACATTTAGGTAATATCACAATTGAAATAATTGAACAACACAGGAAAATCACCAGTTTTTAAAATATTCTTAGAAACAGTGTCTATATATTATTTCTGTTTGAGATATTGTTCTGGGTTTTTGAATGAGAACTTACTTTGTCTAGACTAGATTCAAAAATTACAGAGGGAGAGGCTAAAAATAATATTTTCCCCCTGCCTCCTGCCTCCTGCCTCCTGCCTCAGCTGTGAAGTTTTAATGATTGAAACAACACAAGGGCTATTATTCTCTGGAACGATCCCTGTCTCAGGCTGTAGCAGTATATTTTGGTCCTGCAACCTGCTGGTCAAGCAGAACAGGTGGAAGAAAGGGAAAAATAGCTGATACATAAAGGGCAGGGCTTATGCAATGTTTTTAGAATGTCAATTAATATTCAAACATATTGTATTAACTTGTCTTGACAATCACCTGGATGCTTTGATGTTAGTGGGTTGGGTATTATCTCCATTTTACACATAAGAAAAACAAGCTCTGTAAAAGAAATCACCTGTCCAAGGTGCCCCAGCTACTCTTAATTAGGAAGCCAAAGTCCTTTACAAGGTGTATCGGTCAGCATCCCAGCAGGACACAGACAGCACACAGAGCTTTGGATAATTCAAGGCAGGTTTAATAAAGGGGCTACTTACAATAGTGTGGTGAGGTGTTGAGAAACGACAAATGAGGGTCCCCAGGCCAGTGAGAGGGAATCAGTTACCACCACCAGGTTTGATGGAACAAAGGGAGGAAATGGTTACTGAATGGACTTCTAAGCTTTGGTCAGTCTGGTAGAGCCCAAAGACCCCTCTCTAGATAATAGGTTTAAATGAATTTGATAAAATACTTAAAATTACAAAAGCAGCCAATTCTATTAAAATACCTCGAGTAAGTATTTATATAAAAATAAGTTTGTGATGTATTACTATAAATGCTTTACCTAATAAGATCTGATGGTAAGTCTAGTAAAGACAACAATTTCAGAGTACTGATGAACGTAAAGATGTGTGGACATATCTGCATCTCTGTATCTCTGTAGAGTGATATGAAAAGAGCTGTGATGGCAGCCACAGGTATTGCTTTGCCACTATGATGTGCTGCCTAGCTTGACAATTAAAGGAAATGCCAAATGTTGATCAGAGATCAGTGAATATATAGATTTATTTTCATTTTCTCCATTAAAGGGGGAAGTTTATAGATTTCCTGAACTCTATCCATAGATCCCAGAGTAACAGCAATAGAAATTTATTTTCTAACAGTTCTGGAGGCTGAACATCTGAGATCAAGGCGTGGATTAGGTTGGTCACTTCTGAGGACTCTCTCCTTGGTTTTTAGATGGCTGTCTTCAGCCCATGCCTTCAGGTGATCTTCTGCCTGTGCCCTTATCTCTTATTCTTGTAAGGATACAATTGGATTGGATTAGGGATAACCCTATGATGTTATTTGAACATGATCACCTCTTTAAATACCCCATCTCCAAATACAGTTGCATTGTGGAGTTTAGGGACTTCAACATAGGAATTTTGAGGGAACCTAATTCATCCCATAACAGAGAGGATTCTGTGAAGATCATGGTAGTTCTCCTGTTCCAGAAAAAAAATCTTAATCCCCATGAATTTCTAGGCATCTTAGTGTTTCTTTATCCATTTCAAGAGAGTCCTACCTCCACAGTCCTGTGGTCATCAGTCTGACTATGGTGGCTCCAATGGGAGACGTTGGAAACCCCTAGCCTGACAAGAAAACAGCTCTTCTCAGAATTATGTTCCATCCCAATGTTCTTCGTGCTGATTGTATTGATTGTGTTAACTAATCATTGCATGATGTCTCTTTCTTTGAGGAGACTGTAATTGAAAGTGTTCTTGATATTCATTTGTCTAGTCCAGTGATGGCGAACCTATGACACACGTGTCAGAGGTGACAGGCGAACTCATTTTTTCTGGTTGATTTTTCTTTGTTAAATGGCATTTAAATATATGAAATAATTTCAAAAATATGTCTTTGTTTTACTATGGTTGCAAATATCAAAAAATTTCTATATGTGACACAGCACCAGAATTAAGTTAGGGTTTTTCAAAATGCTGACACGCCAAGCTCAAAAGTTTGCCATCACTGGTCTAGTCTATGTCAAAGTTAAGAGCTGGACCACTGTAATCAAACAAATGTATATTTAAATCTCAACTTTTATACTCCTAGGTAGTCAGTTATCAAATTTCCTCAGCTCCTTCTTTTTAATTATAGTTATAATTATATGTAAACTATATACTTACATATGTAAATATAGGGGTTGGCAAAAGTAGGTTTACAATTGTGAGTATATGAAACACAGTTTATTTTTGTATGATTAATTATTGTATTATTTTCCATATGAACTGGAAACCTACTTCTGCCAATCCTGTTTATAATATAATTCATGTATATTATTTTAAAAGTTTTATAATATATAATACTTACAAATAGATCATATGTGTAAAGATAGTCTTCATTATAGTTCCTACATCATGGATTACTATAGATAATAAATGAGGTGATGCATTTAAAAGCTACATAAATGTTAGTTGATATTTAGTACATGTGTTAAATGTTGACTGTGTGCTATACAACAGAGATCAGAAATAAAGCTAAATTGCCTATCCCGATAAAATCCATCATTTATTATGAAAATAGCCAAATCATGTGACAAGTATTAGGAGAGACACAAGAACAAGGTACCAGGAGACTACAACATGGAAGGCTCCCTGAAACAGGTTTCTTTTCTGCTTAGTCTTGAAGGAAAAGAGCGAAAGAAGACATTAAAGAATTTTACAGGCACAGGGAACGTTGTATGCAAATCCATGCAGGCATGAGGATTAAGCCTTTGCAGGGAAATCAAAACAGGTGTGGACGCTGAGAAGATAAAGTGTGATGAAAGGTGAAATGAGGTGGAGAGTGAAGGGAGCAGGTCCTGAATTTCTGCAGTGGGCTGGGTCTGCCTTCAAAGAGAATGATTCATGTGGGAAACTGGGTCAGAGCTGTTTCTGCTGAAGGTAAGGATTAATGGCTATCTATGTGTTACTGTGCTTGTAAAAAAAATTAATAGTATGACTGTCTTCCTGTCGGTCTGAGGCATGTTCCCAACATGGTCCCTCATTTAATTACCTGTAGAAGACACGAGTACCAACATGATTTCTGCCTCCACCTTGTTGTGACTCATGATGGGAATTCTGAGTAACAGGTCCTTGTCACTCGGAAACCTTCCCTGAGATTAGGTATCAGGAGAGGCATGATGGGAATTGTTGGTGCCAACACTCTTCTTAGCTATAGCTTCTCTCCTTTTGGTCTCACATTCTGCCTTTCTTTTCCCCAGTTTTTTAATTTTTCCTTCCAACCATACTCTAGACCAGGGGTCCTCAAACTTTTTAAACAGGGGGCCAGTTCACTGTCCCTCAGACCATTGGAGGGCCAGACTATAGTTTTAAAAAAAACTAGTTGGCTGCTAAGCAACAGGCGGCGGTGGCAAAAATGCGGGGGGGGGGGGAAGGGGGGGGGCGGATAAATGTTTTCTTGGGCCGCATGTGGCCCGAGGGCCATAGTTTGAGGACCCCTGCTTTAGACCTCCTAAAAAGCTTTTGTTTAGTCCTTTCTCTCTTTTTTTAATATATTTTATTGATTTTTTACAGAGAGGAAGGGAGAGAGAGAGAGAGTTAGAAACATTGATGAGAGAGAAACATTGATCAGCTGCCTCCTGCACATCTCCCACTGGGGATGTCCCCGCAACCAAGGCACATGCCCTTGACCGGAATCGAACCTGGGACCCTTGAGTCTGCAGGCTGACGCTCTATCCACTGAGCCAAACCGGTTTTGGCTGTTTAGTCCTTTCAATGTGACTTTGACACCAAAGAATTTTACTGCTTATGATAAGCTGAGAATCAGAATCCACAAACTTTTATTAAGTATCTCCTGTGTGCTCATTTTTAAAAATGTCTTTATTGATTAAGGTATTACATATGTTTCCTTATCCCCCCATTGCCCCCCACCCCCCACTCATGCCCTCACTCCCCAGTTGTCTGTGTCCATTGGTTCCTCTGTACTCACTTTTACAACAGCTTTGTCATTTTCATTTTATAAATGAAGAAACTGACTTTCAGAAATAATCAAGTGCTTCGCTCATCGATATCTATGTCCTCTTTCTTATGAGACTGCTTTAACCACTCAGATCCGGTGGGGTCACATGACTAGTTCTCACCCATAATATAGTGGAACCAACACTTCACCTCGACCCAGGGAGGTTAAATGTGCACAGACCTTCTCTTCACGCTTGCTTCTCCTTTATCACTTGGCTTGGACTGTCCATAATAAGAAGTAAACATCTATTGTTTATGTCTGATCCATTGTGCTTTGAGGTTTGTTTGCTAAAGCAGCTGGTTTTCCCTAATCAGCACATAAGTTGATGATGGCAGAGTCAGAAATACCTACTGTAGGTGCGGGACTGTGTTTGTTTAAAAAGGTGTGAGCAAGAAATAAAACAGTCGGGCCCTTGAGAAGCTTTAAGGCTAATAAGGCCCTGAGATATGGCCAGAAATAGTATGATGCAAAATACAAGTGCAAAAATATGTCTACAGAAAAACAAAAATTTAAGGGCATAGGAATGAAGAGAACACATAAGCTGTGTCATTGTGTAATGAGGGAGTGTTTCCAGGAGAAGGGTGGAGTCTGTGGACTGGGAGGATGGGTAGCATGCCCAGATGAAACCATGGAAGGAATGACAAATACATGATACAGTGAGTTGTTCAGTGGGATACAGATGGGGTGTGTGAGCAAATGCAGTCATAGAATTAATGGGGCCACATTGTGGCAGACACCAAATGCCAGGTTAATTAATGACTTTGAGCATCATTTACAGGTTTGGCTAAGGGTTGTCACCAACACATATTGGCTGAAAAATCTTGAAAATAAATGGATGATCATGCCCTCAGAGTTTGATAACTGTTTACAGGGATGGTAAACAGCTCCACTCCCTGGAGCTCAGGCCACAGAGGGTTTTCATATATGAGAGCTGGTCTCCTAATACAGAAGGAGTCAGAGAAGAACAGAGATGGCTAGGGGTGGGGGAACAGTTAAGAACAGCATCCAGAATTGGTCCACCCTGGTGAGGTTCAAGACTCTGAACAAGGTTGAATGGTCTCAAGAGATTTTAGATTCTGCTCCATTTAGGGCTTGCTCAGTATTGCAAGAATCTTTTCTCCCTAGGAGTATGTGTACATATGAAAATAACAAGGTTGGCGTTGGATGTCACAGCAGTGATGGCCGCGCTGCGGAGTCATGTGCCTTGAAATCAGGTCACTTAGAAAAAAGGTCCTGCAAAGTAAAAGCTCAAATGAAGCCAGCAATTTAGGTCCTTTTCATAGCTTGACTTGTGGTCCTTCTTATAACTAAAAACTACTCTCTGGGTACATATCTCTTTAAATTTTGAGTATCTCATTATTTTTGTAGTGCACACATAGATCTCAAGCTGTAAGAGTTTGGGGTGTTGTTGTTGTTGCTTTTATCACTGTAGCTAGAAGCAAAAATGCCATCTAGCTGCTAATCTGTTTGTGCCAAATCAGGTTTCCTCTGACTTCTGTGTCTTATCCAGCAAGAATCCTCCAAGGTACAGAGGGTCAAGCTGGAAAGAGATAGTGACAACTCTGATTTTTTTTTTCAGACAAATCAGTTAGGTATCAGATTCCTCTTGGTTGCAAAAAACACTTCCCCTTGTCTCCCAAGTTCTGTTAAATTTCCCTGTAGGGAATTTCAATACAGCATGCCCACAATTTCAAGGCACAGTCACGAACACTTCGTCACATTTATGTAGAAGGGATGGGAAGGGAAGAGACTATAGCCAACAATTATTTAGCATTTTCTATCTACCACCTGCTTCCTATTTATTATTTAGGCATCAAAACAACCGTATACTATAGGAATTCATTCTTCCAATCTGTACAGAATAGGAAACCAAAGTTTAGTTGCCTTAAACGTATCCAAGGTCATATAGCTGTAAAGGGCAGAGATAAAGCAAGTTTGTTCCAACTTGAGAATTCATGCCATTAGATTGTTTATAACCAGATATGCAGTACAATCACAGAGCTTTCATGAAATGACCTAAGAAGATGAAACAGTCTGTATAAACATGAGTGCTAAATCTCATTCATAAACACTGACAAAAACTAACGTAAAGCAATAATCAAGTGATATCATTTTAAGATGTACCCAGGGAGAGGTGATGTTTGAGTAGATTTAAGCTTGCTCAATTACAGACACTATCAATTTGCAAACAACATCACACTATGAGTATTATAATACAATATACATTTTGCTTGCTCTTTACTTAATGCATTTATTTCAAAAGGTCCTCTTCAGTGCTCATTGTCATTAGGTCTGACTAATCCTAATGAAATATGATAATAATTTTTATATATTTTTATTGATTCCAAAGAAGCAGAGAGAGGGAGACAGAGATAGAAACATCAATGATGAAGGAGAATCATTCATTGGTTGCCTCCTGCATGCTTCCCCCCCTACCCCCACTGGAGATCAAACCTGAAACCCAGGCATGTACCTTGACCGTGATTGAACCGTGATCTCCAGGTTCACTGGTCGGGCAAAATATGATTCTTGATAGATTTATGCACAAAGCTGGTTCTTCTTGGATTCACTCATATATAAATTCACCAAACACCAGGTTTTAGGATCAAGATGATAAAGCTTTGGCCCTAGCCAGTTTGGCTCAGTGGATAGAACCTCAGCCCTCAGAGTGAAGGGTACCAGGTTCAATTTCAATCAAGGTCACTTGTGCAGAGCCAGCTCAGTAAAGGGTTTGGTGAGGCTGAGGGAGGGCAGTGAAGGATTTAGAAAAGACAGACAAAGAGAATAAGCTGAGGTGGATCTTCCTGTGCCTGGCTGAGGCCACAGAGAGAGATCCAGAGGGAAAGCTGAGCCTTTATTTTATAGCCAGAGGTAAACAAGGTAGTGGTCACCATAGTTACAATGTTCTTGTGAGTTTCACTTGTTTTGGAAGCACTTGCTGCACCTCCTTCAGCCCATTAGCTACCCAGATAGGATCTAGGGAGGTCATAAGGTCAAGCTTAATTATGCTAAGAGGGCTGTGCCCTCTAAGCTGGGACTTGTTTGTGGCTTTGCCAACAGGTCAGTCTGAGGCTTAACCCTATAGCTGCTCCCCTCAGGCACCTACATTGGTTGCAGGCTCCCTGGCCTGGTCAGGGTGCGTGCGGGAGGCAACCAATTGATATCTCTCCCTCACATCAATGTTTCTCTCCATCTCTCCTTCTCTCTTCTACTCTAAAAAAAAAAATCAGTGGAAAAATATCCTCAGGTGAGCATTAACAAAAAAACATAAACAAACAAACAAAAAGATACTGAAGCTTTGTGTTCAAGAAATTCAGTCTCCTAGTCAGAAGAAAAATAAATATGCAATCATAAAGTAACAAGGCAAGTGCTGTAGGGGAGATTCTACATGAAGAACAGGAAGGGATGGGGCACCTACCTCACTAAGGTGAGGCTTCCTGGAGATGGTGACACCAAACACTGAAGGGTTAGGAGGTGCTGGCTTGGTGGACAGGCTGGGAGGGATGTCACAGGTCATGGCTATTACCAGAAAATCATATCTTTACTTGTTCAATCCTGTGTCATGTGGTTTTACAAGGGAGGATCCCTGTTCCCTCTCACAGATAGATGGGACCATGAAGGTTGGCCATAATTCATTCTCTTAAATCTTTCCTAACAAAGGCATTTCATCAGGTGCTAAAAAGATGCCAACATGTAGAAGTACTTCTGAGGGTAGCAAGATGCTGTCTGTGAGATACTGCAGCAGTAACTAAGGGGCATTGAAAAAATATACTTCTGGAGAGAAATCAGAAAACCAAGTCATCACCGCTTGGCAAAGTTCTGTCAAGGTCAGTTCAGATCCTATTATCCTGCTTCTCTGACAATAATAGCACCTTTTTTTCTGACTCACAATTTTCAAAGGTCATTCACCTGTGATCTCCTCTAAGCAGCTGATGAAGGGGCAGACCTGGGAGGACCAGGAGTGCTTTCCACCAGACCTCAAGGTTAAATAACATTTTAAATGGGACATGTGAGATACTAAACAACTGCTGATCCATCCTTCTGGGTTTCATACTCAAGGATGGCTTCATGGAAAGAAAAGCTGGCCTTCACATTACTGAGCTTAACATTTAGAAATATTCCAAGAATATCCAGCAAGATCAAGCTTGGATTTGTTTTCTCACTGCTTCTGCCCTCCAGCCCCAAAAGATAACAAAGATTTTAATCTTACTAATGAAAGTCCATGATTTTAGGACTTTTTGTTTAGCTACGAATTTAGAACAATGGGCTTAATATCCTCTTTCTTTAAACTCCCTGCTTCCATAAGCACCGACCACCCACTCACACAGTCTGAGAATTACTTTTCCAGGTTCTATGGCACTGCCCACGAGTACCCACACCTCGTCTTCACTGGCCACCTTACGGCAGTGGATGATGCATGAAGATTGGATCAGTTATCCTGCCACTTCCGGTCAGGATGCCAGAGTCCCATCTGCCAATTAGAGCTGGATTGTCACTGTTCATGGCCCTACCCAGGCCAAATAATAAACCCTAATCCCACTGGTTTCCCAACAGCCTGCTGCAGCAACCGCGCCACACCCACAGTGATGAATGCACCATCAGGGTTCTTCATTGCAGGAGGGGGACACTGGGTAACCTAAATGGAAAACAAGTGTATCAAAACATATTGCTCGACAGCGGAGGAGGCTGTGTGTAATGTGGGCAGGGAGTACGTGGGGAATCTCTGTACTTTCTGCTCAAATTTGCTGTGAATCTAAAACTGCTCTGTAAAAGATAAAGTCTATTTTTTTAGGCACATTAGATAGTGAAGGCTTTCTAGAGAAGTCAGAGAACCAGACTTGGAAGCTACACAAGAGAAAGGCAAGCCACAGAACTGGTCCCCAGACCGCCATTGCCTCGGAGTGGGCATGGGATTGGACATAGGATACTGCAGCTAGAAACTCGACTAGGTCACCTCTGCCAGGCAGTTGTTGCTGTTATTAATATTAATGTCTACTCATAGTCAGAAAGGAGGACATATGGCCCCTACTTTGAGGGCCACTAACCACCCATGGAAAGTCAGGGAACAGTTCTGGATGAGGGAGCCTAAGTCATTTGCTGCCATAGAGTGGTTTCTCCAGGAGTAGACTCTGAGATAAGAATTAGTATGCAAGTGACTTATTAAAGAAGAGCTTACTAATATATAGTATAATATGAGAATATTCAGTATACGATATGGCAATGCAATCATCTCATCTACATTCAAGTCCTACATTTGGGAGTCAGTGTAGTAGAGTAGAAAACTGTTCAGTGAAAACATCTTGAATGTTAGATATGACACTAACTATCTGTATGCTCTTACTTAAGTAGGATTGCCACACAAAAATAAAAAAAGGAAGGTCACTCAGTTAAATCTGTATTTCAAATGACTAACAATTTCTTCTTAGTAAGGATATCCCAAATATTTCGTGGACATACGTGTACTAAAAATTATTCATTGCTTATCTAACATTCAAATTGAACTAGGCCTTCTGTGATTAGATTGCTGAATCTGGCAACCCTCTATGTATTCAAGTTACTTCACTTCTCCAATCCTTGATTCTCTTTCTGGGACTTGCTTTTCCATCCCGTGAGACTGCAGGACACACTCCCTGGGTTTTCTAGCACAGTTGATTTCCACTGCAGCAGCATGGGAGACAAGATGTGAGAGTTAAGGTGTTTTTATGTTTTCTTCCCCTGGTGAAACAGGATCCAGACAAGCGTTCCCTTATCAGATGGAAGCCTGTAGGACAAGGGCCTGGTGCATTATCTGTGTCACAGCTGACTGCCTCCCCAGCTGGCCTGCAAACATATTCCCCTGGCACCGCCTTGCTCCCGGCTTGCAGCAGGCAGCTGATGGCAAGATTGGGCTGCTGGTCCCTACATCACTCCTAGTGGCTCCTCCTCCCTTTGCTTCTTCTGTTCATGACATTAAAAAAATAAATAAATAAATCCCAACCTTTATTTTACTGAGCATCTGCTTCTCTGGGACTTCTTATCTCTCAGGCCAGAGCTACCACAGGGAACCCCACAAAATGTGATGTGCAGGCAGTATTGCACATAATAGCCCCAGAAGCCTGTTTTTTTAAGTTGGGGAAAAATTTATTAGCCTTATTAATTTTCCAACTGTGTCTGTTGTATCATTTCTAGGGATTTTTGAAAGACAGGGGAGGTAATACCATATGCTTGTTCTGTGATCTTAAAATGAAACCCAATTCCCTAAGCAGAGCTTGTGCAATGCGTTGTGCATACTTGCTGTGTCTCCCTGATCCCTAGAAGCAGAGCGGGGTGCAGCTGTGTCTGCCCAGGTACTGTATTGATTCACGGAGGCTTGGAGCTGGCCTACCAGGGTCCAGTGGCTGGGTCTCAGCAGAGCTTCGAGCAGAGCCCGCCTTTCCCATTCCCTCAGATGACCTCTCTCCACTGCTCACTGCTGTCCCTGGGGAGGCAGGACACTCAGCCAAGTGAGGGCCTGCGTTCTATGCAAAAATGTGGTTCAGAATCGCCTAAGAAAGCTACCTGCACAGTTAGTGAGAGGGGCTCTGCTCAGGGTACTGTCTGCAGGTGTTGACCCTGAACTCTATTTTCATTCATCTCTGTATCAGTGAATTATTGAGCTGTGTTTAGTCTGGAGTCTTTAGGAGCAGGCCAGGAGATAAGGAGATATATGAAAACCACTACTGAATCTCCTGTTGAGGGGCATAATTGATTGGCAGCCCCAAGCTCCGCCCTCTGGATCCACCTCCAGAGCAATAGTGAGGTCACACTCCTCACAGGCTAGTGATTGAACACAGTGGGATTCTGCATAAGCCCTTCCCTACATGGCATGGGCTTCCTCAACTGCGAGACTGTCTGTAGGACTCCCGTCTGCCTGGTCAGGCCTGTCTCAGAGCTGCCCTGCAGCCCTGGAGTCTTCCAAAGCAGCCCCCCTCTGCCCGGCCTCCCCAGGGCAGATCTGCATCTCCACCTGAAGACCCTCCATAGCCACCCCTGCTCCTCCTCTTTTCCCAGCACAGGCATTTCCCCCCATAGGTTTCTTGGTATTTGCTTCTCCTTGGAGGATTCAGACTCAGAGGTGGTCCCAGGAAGCATGAGGAGGGCTGGGGAAGAAAGACAAGGAAGGAAGAAGGAAAGTCAGCAGAGCATGCTGGCATGGCTACCACCCTCAGCACTGGAGGCTCCACCCTGCTCAGAACCTTCTGAGAAATTGTGTGCAGCTCACCTCAGATATATGTCACCAAGGGGCCGAGAAGCCAGGAGTCATTATTCTTACCTCCTTCCCCCTCCCCGTGAGGGCCACCCCAGGGGCATTCACTGCCTTGCAGTTAGGACTTCCAGATGCCTGCATTGCCTCTGAGGTGACTCTGGGCCTGGGGCAGGCAGTCCAGTTCCAGAGCCCAAGCTCAATGGCTAAGCTATGCCCTTCAGATGTAGTATAACATTTGAAACCTTAAGTTTGAAACTAATATGATAGCCATCTGTTACTTTGTTGTGATCAGAAATTAGAGACAACTTGTGAAAAAACATCTTTCTTACGAAAATTTTTCATCTGGTAGAGTGGAAAATTTATCCAGCTAGCTGCTAGAAGACCTTGGCTACTTTCTTAGCTGTGTGACCTTGGGTAGAAGATTTAACCTCTCTGTGCTTCAATTTTCCATAGATCAAAAGCAGGAAAGAAGACAGTAGTCCACCTTGCTGAACTCATGGAGTTATTCTGAGGATTTTTGGCGTGCAGGTATGTGAAGGAGCTTTGTAAACTGTCAAGTGCTATCCAAGTAGAATGGATTATGCTTCTTGAATAACCTTGAACTTTCTCCCTAGATCCCTGCTGTGCTCTGTTTCTGAAACAAATGCACACATTGTGTCGCCCTGCCTCCCCTGCCCTGGTGCCCACAGTGTCACAGGAGCCGTCTTCTGATTACAAACCTAGTTGCTCTGTCTCACCAGGACAGGATGTTTCATTCTACTCCAACACAGCTTAGATAACACAGAGTTAAGAGTCTGTAATTCATCCTTCATTGATCGCTGTTCTCGACTGTTACACGCTTGTCTGAACCCCATCCCATTCACTTGTAATGCCAGAGGCTTAAGAACAATGAATGGATTCATGTCTCATGTCAGTTCACCCTCTCCCTAAGAAGGCCCTGAATCTTACTGGGTCATTCACCACTTTGAGACCCTGATGAAAGCCAAGGCCTCTCTCCTCAGGAAAAAAATAAACATAAAAACACATAAGCTACACACACACACACACACACACACACACACACACACACAAAATCTTTCTCACCCCAATATTTATAGAAAATATCTTCGGTACGTACAATTTTGCAGGATTCACGATCCCTCTGAAACCAGGGACTGTGGGTCCATGGTAAACATTTGATCTCTGATGTCAGTTAGATCAAGTTTTAGATACCGGTCATATATACTGGTCGTATATCTTAACAATAATGCTGGTGCACAGTAAGTGCTCAATCAGTAATAGCTGCCTTTATCTTTAATGCAATACACAGTCTCCAGAAACATTACACAGTCCCAAGAAAGGTTCAAAAACAAGCAAACAAATAAAAAGATGGGCAGCTTAAAAGAGAGATTTCCTCTTTCTACAGGGAAAAGGTTTATTTGCAACCTTGGACCAGGCCAGTGTTGGCTCTCCCTCTGCTGGCCATGGTTAACACACACCCTTGGTTTCTATTCCCATGAGTGGTCCTGGGGAGAAGGCAACTGGACAGAGGAAGGTGGAAGACTGGGAGTTAGGGGGCTTGTGGATTAATTTTGAGCCAGAGAACATCCTGGAAAAGCTACAGGGGAGTATGTCTGCCCTCTGTTTCTCTCCCTTTGCTCATTAAGCCTTAACTATTGTTTTGGCTGAACCTTTTCTGAGTCTCTGCTGTGGGGAGGTGTCATGATAGGAGATGAATAAAATATAGCCCAACCCACAAATGTTGAGTCTCATCCTTTCTGACTTAGAGTTTCAGGAAGTCAGACGGCACAGGTTTACACAGGATGGGGTCATGGTTAAAAACAAGGGCTGTGAACTCTGCCCCCCAGCTCTGCCCTAACTGGTAGGGTGGTTGATTCACTGGAGCTTGGGTGCTCAGAGCCTCAGTTTTCTCATTTATAAAATGGGACCAATCATAGTCCCTACCTCATAGCATTGTAATGAGGGTTAAATAGTGTGTTGGGTGTTGTGGAGGGTCTACCAATAAAAAAAATAAACATAATAATTGGTAGATAATAGCATTATTTTATTCTATCATGGGAATAGCATTTATAAAATCTTTATTATTTTTTAAATTCCACAATAATACTTTCTTGTTAGGTGTTGTTAAACCACTTATAATTGCTAGAATTTGGCCAGTTTTGAACTATAAAACCAGGAAATATTCACATGGTTCAAGAACTGGAAAATCCAGCTTAAAAACCTAGGAATTATCCATAGTACCACCATCCAGAGGTACACACTTGCATATCCTTCTGACTTCCTGTATACCACATATATAAATAAATAATGCCGATTCAAAGTAGAAGTACAATCCTGTCAGGTCAGGTTTTTTTGAAAAATCAATCTGACTGGTGAAGTAGGGAGTGGTTCCAGTATCCCCAGTGGATACCAGGATAATGGGTAGAGTGTATGACATGCCCCCCAACATCCACTCTGCTCAAGGGGGAATTCTGGGCTGTCCACCTGTCCCTCCCCTGTCACCTGTCACTTAGCCTGACCTTTCCCAAGGACAGCATGCTGACTCAGCAGGTACCCTTGGCCCTGACCATTGAGGGATAGGGCCTTCACAAATGATTTCATCAGCTCCTTAAACATGAGATGAATTATTGCTTTAACCTTAGAATTTCCCAACCACCCTGGGTAATCAGAGTTTCTGCTAGAGCAGAATTACTTATTAGAGTAACACTGTGGTAGTCACAGCCTCCATCTTATTGTCCCAATCATTGTGCCAGCATGAATAATGCCTCACTATTTTTGGAATGGAAATGTAGCTATCAGGTGGTGCACAGCTTAGCTGGGCTTCCCAATATACAGGGAGAGTGTCCTAAATGTACTTCGGCTCCTGGCCAGGGGATGGAGGAAGGGGATCCAGAAGGGTCTGCTGTTCTAATCTCCCTGCCTGGGGCTGGTAAAACCCTCACTAATGTAGACACAGCTTAACAACTGTGCTGGCACTGCCCATAGACCAGTGGTTCCCAACCATTTTTTGGTCATGCCCCATCTAAGCATCTCTAAAATCCCCTTGCCCCACTCCTCATGATATATAATTCATGTTAGTCAAAAAGTGAATTCCTATTCACATGGAGGAAGTCTAAAAGGCCATTAACGTGTCTAAACAAGCTTCCAAAGAACATGGAATCCATGAAGGAGAAAAATAAAAGAACGAAAGGACAGTTGAAGTACTGAGGAAGAAATCACTAAGAAATTGTTAATAATAATAATAATAATAATAATAATATGAAGTTATATGAAAAATAGCAAATAAACTTTTAAAACACATACTAGACAACTGAAATGAATATGTCACAATATATATTTATATACTGTATATGAGACCCCTAGAGCCATAAGAAATGCAAAATATTCACTATTAATAACTCATTCTCAAATTGCTCTCCTTAAAAATCAAATTGCCCTCCTGTGGGGTGTGTGCCCCACGTTGGGACCCACTGCCATAGACCCTCACTTGTTCACATCACTCCAGGTTAATGGGAATGAGTGTGTCAGTGTGAAGAATACCGGGCTAGGAGACAGGTGTCCTCATCCTGACTCTGCCACTCACTTAGTCTGTGACTCAGAACAAGTCACCCATCCTCTCTGGCCTGTAGTTTCCCTAAAAAAAAAATGGAGGGATTTGGGTCAGGTGATCCCTCAGTTTCTTTCTATGATTGTTTTCAAACTCTTGCTATTGCCTAATGGAAATTCTTTCTCTTCTTGTTCATGAGTATATGAACTAGGAGGTAGTGAGGGTCCAAAGGCCGAAGGGAGAATCAGAAATTATGGGGTTTGTTTTGTTCATTAAGAGCACTATTGGGAGAATGAAGAGACAAGTCAGATTGCAATGTGTGTATCTGACAAAAGACACATACCCAACACATATAAAGAACTCCAACATTTCAATGAGCAAAAGAGCAGAAAACCCAACACAAAAGGGCAAAATATTTTAACTAAAATGGGTATACAAATATATAAGTCAATAAGTTTGTGGAAAGGTACTCAACTTTATTTGTCATCAAGGAAATACAAATTTAAACCACAGAGAGATGACCCCCCCCATGCATTCCAGAATAGTCAACATTAAAGAAACCGACAAGGCCGAGAGTTGAAGATAATGTGGGGTATTAATTGGGACTCCATAGATTACAGGAATAACATTGTGCAACTATTTTGGAAAGTGGTTTGGCATATTATCTGAAAGCTGAACATATACATAATTTATGACCCAGTACTTTAATTAACTCTGTAAGTATATACTCAACAGAAATGCATGCATATGTCTCTCAAAAGACTTGTGCGAGAAAGGAGCATGGTTCCTAAGTAGCTGAAAACTGGAAATCACCCAAATTCCCATCAACCAAAGAGTGAATAAGTAAGGATGGTATATTTATACAATGGCATTCTAAACATCAATGAGAATGATCAAACTACCGCTAAACATAACAACTTGGATGGATTTCAAAACATAATGTTGAGCAAAAGAAACCAGACACAAAAGACTACCTATTGTATTATTGTATTTACAGAAAGTTTACAAACAGGCAGAACTCACCTCTGCTACCAGAAGTCAGGGGAGTGGTTTCCCTGGAGGCAGGCAGGGACTGGAAGGGGATGCAGGGAGCCCCTGAGATGCTGGCCATGTTCTGTTTCTTAATCCAAGTGTTAATCACAGAATGAGTTCAGATTATAAACATTCATTGAGCTGGACACTTCTGATATGTGTTATTTCCAAGGTGTATATGATACATCAATAAAAAGTTTTGAAGTAAATATATGAAAGGTATAAACTTCATGATTTTTGGTATTCTGTCCCTAATGCCTCTAAAGGCTTTTCTATTGAAACTATCCTAACTTCTTTTGATCATCCTCTTTCAAACTTCCTCTGTGCCTTATAACCCAGCATCTGAGGATGTGCTTGCTATTCTTCTGTGGTTCTCTGATTATTTCATTTGCTTTCATCTTGCCCTGCCAACAGCATTGTGAATTCTAGAACATGGAAGCTATGCCTTTTACCACTGGACTTGGGCAGAAAGTGAAGAATATGAAACCTGACAATGTATTCTTCAGATCCAATTATTTGTGGGCCAGTGTTCCATGTAACAGTCCTCCACCTTGGTCTTTTCTATACTTCTCCATGTGCTTATCTACATGTCAGCCCATCCCTGAACTTTCCATTTATAACATGTGGGGAATAACCTGTCGCCTTTTATCTGGATCCCTCTGGCTTCATCTGCTCAGTTCTGCACAAATGCTGCAGCTGAGCGATGCTGGATACTTCATGATGCCCCAGGGATGTGGAGCTCATGGGACTGAATCCTGACCCCAAGAGCTCTCTGGAGGGCCAGGGAAGATGGCTCAGAAATAGAAATGTCTCATTGAGTCATTTAGCTTATGGAAATAGAGAGAAGTACCCAACCCCAGCTCTGGGTGTCTCCGGGAAGGCTTCTAGGGGAGGGGGCCATCCTAGAATTGCATCCTGAAGGATAAGCAGAATTTGGGCAGGTGAAGAGGGAAGAAAGTCCATTCATGCAGAGGAACCAGTGAGTGTGAAACACAGAATCATAACAGCAGAGCCTCTGTGTCCATGGGTGTGCATGCTGTGTGTGTGTGTATCCATGTGTGTGTGTGTGTGTGTGTGTGTGTGTGTGTATTCATGTGTGTATGTGCATGCATGTGGGATGGGGTAGTTACAACCAGTTGGGTATCTGGTTACTAGGTGGAGGGGCAATGGAGGTGAAAAGTGGGCAATAATAGTATATGAAGCTAAGGAGATTAGTAAGGACTAAATGAAGGGCCCGAATGCTAAGCTGAGGAGCATGAAGCTAACAACTAGAACAGGGGTTGGCAAACTATAGCCAGGAGTCAAATCTGACCCATTGCTTGTTTTGTCAATAAAGCTTTATTGAAATACAGTGACGCCCACTCTTGTATGTATTGTTTATGGCTGTTGCTGCACAACAATGGCAGAGTTGAGTAGTTGCTACAAAGATCATACAGTCAGGCAAACAACTAATAGAATATCTTAGGAATCAAATAAGGAGAAATGAAAATATTATCTTTACTGTTAAGACTGCTCCCTGACTTAGACAAACTTACCGTGTTACAGATGTTGGCTGACTTTGGGGTTCTTTCTGTGGAGATTTGTTCCTAAATGGTCACTTCTGAAACAAGAAGTGACAGAGACAGACACTCAGTCAGATAGTCACTGCTCCCAGGCTAGAGAGAGAATGGGCCAAGAGGCCAGGAGCACTACACCAACGTAGCTCTCCCCACACAGAGCATGAAGGCGGAGGAAAGGAGCTGTTCCATCCCTGACACTGGCATATTGTCCCCTGAAAAACAATGCCCTTCAGAGGTGTGCTGATATCAGACTTTTGTGGGATCATCTCTTTGAGGCCACTGGGCCAGACTATGCACCTGTGGGGTGTCCCTCACAGGGGTTGGAGGTCCTTGCTGTTAGTAATCGTGGGAAGATGCTGATGCAGAGAAGAGAAACAAGGGCCAGGCATATGTCTCAGACAATATGAGGATCAGTTTACCTCAGAGCCTGAAGTGGGAAGATGCCCGAAGTGTTTGTGGTGGTGAGAGTTAGCTGACAGGAGAGGCCACAAGACAGAAAGGGAGGCCATCTGAAAAGAGACCCTAGGACAAGAATGAGCCAGGTGGGAACAGTTATGAGCTGTAGCCCACCTGGCGTGGATGTTCCATTATCCCCGAAACGCCAATGTCATCCTGTTGCACAGCCCGATCCCAGGTGTTTGTTAAGTATTACGTGTGGTCCTGTCCTGTGCTTCAGGTGGCATGGCCAAAGGAAGAACAATGCCAACCTCCTCAGAAGCCAAAATGGCAGAACGTAACAGCTACCAACAACCAGTCTTCCCAGTAAAGAGGCTACCACCAACATTTGGAAGCAGGGCAGGCACTATGGTGGCACAACAGGAACCCAGGGTCAAAGAGCCAAACTTTCACATCCCTGGACATTTAAGGCACCCTGGATCGCTCAGAAATAGCCAGGGACACGCTGATAAAGGCTGCTTCCCAGAATCACCTCAGTGGGCCTCAAACTGTCAGATAAAGCCAGTTGAGGTGTTGCATAAAGACACATGAGGTGTTGCTTTGAAGTCACAGGCAGCCTCTGTAACATTGAGTGTCTTTGCCAGCTCATAATAAACAGTGACTACACCACCAACAGGACCTCTCCCCATTTTCACTATTGTATTTCACTATTGTTATGCAAACCTGTACAACTTGGTTTCCATTTACCTGGGGAAGAGGTTAGGAGCTGGTGGATGGGTCCCTGTGCCTTCAGAGCTGTTTGGGGATCCCCAGGCAAGCACCTGACAGGATATGTGGAGAGGGAGCACCCCTGGTTCTGTGGCCCCAGGAGCCAGAGCTCCTCTTCAAGGAGAGTAGGGTTTCAACTTTGCAGCGGGAAAGCAGAAAGCTAGGCCGTGGGGGCAGGTTTGTCAACAGCCATTGCATGCCAAGGCCCGGGATGCTGAGAGTCAGGAGTGGAGGAAGAGAAGCGGGAAGTTTATAAGAGGCGATGTTGTAGATAATCAAACCTGACATATTTTTTAGGAGCTGTATAAAAAATGCAAAACAGCCGCCTCTTTTAAGAACCATCCTCGAAATTGCAATAAATTCCCCTTGACAGAGACTCAGTCAAGTCCAGCATGTAATCTCCCGCTGTCGGGAAGAGTGATGCCGGGCGGTGTATGTTCTTTGACTGTTAAAAAATAAAAATAGGAAGTTTGTGGCCTGGGGAGATGGAAGTTAATTTGCCAAAGCTGCTTTTCACGGCCCCACTTCCTCACCTGGTGGTGTTTCCTCTTTCTCCTCTTTGTGGAAAATGAATACATTTACTTCACCTTCCTTGGCCAGATCTTTGCAATAACTTATCTCCCCTGAAGAAGTAAGAGGGTCTGGAATTAGATAAACTGGAGCTTGAACACTAGTCCCGTGACTTATTATGGGCATTGTTTTCCATACCTAGTCATCCACACTCTCACCTGAGCCGAGGAGTAATAGTGGCACCTGCCTCCTAGGCTTGTTTTGAGGAGCAAGTGAAGGTAGGCATGTTAAATGCTGGCATTACAGCTTGGCATTCAGTAAGTGCTCAATACATGTGTGTTGCTATCATCATCATCACCACCATCATCATCTTCACTGCTGTTGTCATTCTCTGCCATCTTTAGGTTCATCACTTTGCTTTTGCTTTGTTTTTCAGTATGGTTCTCTAACTCGGTGTCAGGGCCTTGGGACCCATAGTCATGTTTTGGGGGCCATAGTGGAAGGTGAGTTTGAGATGAAGAAACCAAATGGGCTTTAATGAACTTTTCCCCTCTGCCATTTTATCTTGAGCAGCTCTGGAGTGTGTGTGTGTGTGTGTGTGTGTGTGTGTGTGTGTGTGTGTTGGTTGTGGTGTAAAATTTATTTCTTATATGATTTGCAGTTTAAGGATCTTTGAAACACACTGCATAGAAGGAATTCCTGCAGCAGGTAGAAAGCTGGATGTGATAACCCCTAAGTTCCCATACAATTCTTGGTGAGTAATTCTGAAATTCTCAGCATTGAAGAAGAAAGTGTCAGACTCTCCCAAGACCTAGGAGAAGATATGTCACCAGCATTGCTGAAACACATCCATCCATCCAAAACATGGCCCCGACCTTGTAGTTATTGCAAATACATCACATGATGGTGTTTGTCAGCTCCAATGAGAAGTTACTGGGGAAGCAAAATTCAGAGACTGTTCAGTTGTTATAAAAGAAAAAATATTTCAGTGGGTTAAGTCACAAATCCATTGACTGCAAATGGCCAGGCTGTTTAATAGGAGTCCTATAATCGGTAAACTTCTTACCCTCAGTTCCTCCTTTGTATTAATAAAAGTCTCACTGGTAGGCTTACCAGCGATAATGCTGTTAACTATGTGTTGGGCCCACTCTGAGCTTGAGTGCAATGTACAATTGGAGACATGAGGATAATCTGACCACAGAACACTGGGACACCTCTTAAAAATGTCAAAAGAAGTTTCAAAGTACGAATTGGATTTTTTTCTCCTAAAGGATGAAGTGCCATCATTTGGAGCAATAAGTTATTATAAACATACTCAGCTTTGAGGGAGTCAAGTGACTGAAACGGAAACAGTCTGGTTAAAGCATCAACTCTGCAATTGTTCAACTCACAAAAGCAATGTTCCAACCTAACAATCAGTTAATATTTATTGAGCACTAACTAAGTCCCAGGCATCATGGTGAGTGTTATGGGTTGGCTGAAAAATCCATCAGACCTAGTTCCTGCTGTGTGAGTCTGAATGATGTACAATTCAATGGTGGAAATGGGCTCTACCCAAATGACAAAAACAGGCTATGGTGAGGATGCATTGTTTTTGTGTCCAAAATCTTTTCAGATGTAATGAAATCCATAGATTCTCTTTCTCTTTCTCTCTCTCTCTGGCCAATATGGGTCAGTGGTTGAGCATTGATCCATGAACCAAGAACTCATAAATGCACATGCCCAGGTTGTGGATTCAATCCCCCGTAGGGGACATGCAGGAGGCAGCTAATTGATGTTTCTCTCTCTCTCCTTCTCCCTTCCTCCATCTCTAAAAATCAATAAAAACTCTTTAAAAAATGATTCCAGTTGTAGAACAACATGTTAGTATTGTCCCATTTTTTGATAAAACACATACACACTGGTCTATTCATTACATAAAACATAGTAATATGTCAAACCATTGAGACAAGGTTGGAATTACAAAAAATATTTTCTTTATAGGGCATGTGTTTCTGTAATGTTTCTATGTTCTTCATAGCCTTCCATATTACTGTTGTAATAATAAAAATAATAATTATAAAGATTTTTTTAAAAAAAGAAGAAAAGCAATTGATTCTGCAAATAAGGATCAAGATGTAGACCCAAGGCAGGTTTCCTGGGTACATAATAGAGGAAACATTAGCCTTTATATAGAATACTGTTCTCAATCTAAGTGCAAACAGAAATGAGGTCAGCAGTGTTATCTCCAAACACCGAAGACAGCAAATTCTCCTCCTAATGGCTTTCAAAGTACTCTCTAACAGAGCTACACCAGAAAAAAACAGACAAAGCCCATCAATAAGAAATTTTCACTATTTGATAGACCATTAATAGCTTACAAGGAACCTAATTCCAGGAACAATTCACCAGATAAGTCTTCCTATCATCTATGACTCTTGAATGCTTTCTAAGTTTACATAGATAACAATGTTTTAACAAGCTTCTTTTTAAAGCATTTTCTAAGCATCTAATAGGTACCTGCTATTCTACTGCTTTCTTTCACATGCCTATGCTTTATCCTGTGTTGATTAACCTTATTTGGTAGGTATTCATTTGCTCTTTTTTTTTCAGATGAGGAAACAGAGGGTCAGAGCGTTTAGCAAACTTGTCACAAGTTCAGTGACAGAAGCGACCCGGTTATTAGTCACCTTGATACGAGGTGAAACGGGACATGTATGTAGAACCACAGTGATGAGCCAACACAAGTTTGTAATCTCGTGGTGGTCTCACCTTGAACAAATGGCTCTGAGTTTCCCAACTATTTGGATCTGACATCCCCAATACGTTTTGGAAATAGGGTTTCCAAACAAAAGTTCCGAGGTATGGTTCTTGAAGGCCATACGTAGACTCCCTCAGAAACATTCCTGGAATCCTGGAACTGGGAACTACCTCGGGTTCCTATGGATTTTGATCCATTTTGTTCACTATAAACCCATGAAGAGTGATATTTAAGAGGAGATGACCTGCTCTACCATAGTGAAATAAGACGCTTTGTCATTGCACTGACTTACCTAAAACAGTTCTAATTTCATAGGTTATAGACATTTGCCCACTAAAAGGTCATTGTGTTCATACTTTTGATTTGAAAGCTATGGTCACCAACACTGAGAGTTCAATTCCAATATTCCAATGACGATGGTGTACACCCACTGTCACATTTTACATGAGAAAAACAAAAACAAACGTTGGGTTGTGCCTATATTTCGTACCACCACCAGGGGGCAGCAATGTGCAAATAACGCCTCTACCTGCTCTGAGCCTCTACTGCTTGGCCTGGTTTGGGAGGATGTAGCTCTCATTCCCCATATGCTACTCTGGAAACTGTCGGAATTAATCTATTTCATATGAAAATAGACTGACTATTTACATATGCATCCAAATCAGTCTTTTCAGGATTCGGGTTCTGCTCATTCAAACATTTGTTCCTCTAACATTTACTGGAAGGAACTTTTTGCCAGGCACTGTGCGGGGACAAGACACAGTGGATACCCACACTGCCTCCTTGTGGGGCCTTCCCGGCCCCCCATCTAAAATCACAGCCCTTCAACAGACTGAGGATGCTCAGAGGGAAGGGGTGAGGGGGAGAAGAGGTCAACCAAAGAACTTATATGCATATATGCATAACCCATGGACACAGGCAATAGTGGGGTAAAGGTCAGGGGAGAGGACAGAGTAAGGAGGAGAGGGGAGTCAATGGGAAAAAAGGGGGATAGCTGTAATACTTTAAACAATAACAATAAATTAAAAAATAAAATAAACTCACAACCCTTCTTTCTCAGTTTCTCTTCAGCACTTATTTTCTTATTTTACTTTTTTTATTGTCTACCCACACCTTAAGAGCCATTTGATCTGTCCTGTTCTTTGGTGTATGGAAAGTGCCTGGCCCATAATGACGGCTCAGAAATATTTGTGGAATGAATAAATGTAATGTTATGGGTGCACGCTGCAATCGAGGTGGCCCCAACATCTCCATCAGAACTCGACGTGGTTAAGTTGCTCACTTGAGTGCTTTTCCGTTTTCCAGTCCCACAGTGGATGAGAGTGATGCCCAAAGTTATCTTATTTACTACTAGACTGCAGGGAAACTTGGGACATCACCTAGATTCAAATTGAGGTCGAAGTGAGGAGAGATTTGTTCATAGCTACATCGACCATGGAGGGTTGAATCAGTAACCCTGACCCCAGCCCAGCCTGCTGCCTACCTGACTTTTTCATTTCCCTTTACTATTACCTCCTGAAACAATGAACTACATATGCTAATAACCTGGTCTGTATAAGAATTACATGGCAATTGATAGACAAGACTTGGGCATCTGCTTCCAGGATTCTGAAGCAACACTCTCTGAGGCCCTCTGGTCAGTATCTCTGTGTGAGCCCCATTACTTATCTCCAGCACCCACTTTGTGCTCAGTCCCTCAGAGATATCCAGTCATTGGTTCCTCACAACAGTCCTGTGTGTGTGCTATTAGTATCCCAACCTTACTGGTGACAAATGTATAACAACTAGGGGCCCAGTGCATGAATTCATGCACCTTGAAAAGAACTGTGAGTCACGAGGCAGCGGTGGGCACATCTTCGCCCCCCTCTAGCCCCTCCCACTATGGCCCCTGGTCCCCTGTCTGCTAGCAGCCCAGCTCCCACCATCAGTGAACACTGATGGCACTGGCCCCGCTTGCACCCGCTGATGGCACAAAGCGATTGGGGCCAGCACCAGCAACAGGTGTAAGCGCCGGGCAGGACCGCAGCACAGAGGAGCAAAGAATTTTAAGTAACCACCAGAGGCTTGACCCAATGACAGAGATCAGCGCCCCACCTTGGTCTGGTGCCACTGCTCACTTTCACCATCCCACCATAGCCAATGCCCACCATATTCCTCTGGTGGTCAGCGCACGTCATAGCGACCGGTTGTTCAGTTTTTCAGTTGTTCCCCCTTTCAGTCTATTTGCATATTAGCCTTTTATTATATAGGATAGCATGTATTGCACTTATGTGCCATTAGCATGGACTCAGGGTTGTCCTAAGGGTGCCACGCTTATTAGCTCATTTAATGCTCTTAGCAACCTTTGAGGTAAGTACTGTTGTTGTCCCCTAATATAGATGTGGGCACTGAGAAGGTAAGAAATGATGTGTCCACGCCACTGTGCCAGGAGGGGGCAAAGCCACGCTGGTTCATTGCTATGCTCTGCACCTTCCCAGGGAATGGGCTAGGTACCTGCAGTGCACTGATTCCCTCTGACTCCACTTTCATGTGTGGCTTTTCCACTCTACCAGGCTGCAGGTTGGGACCAGAAAATCCTCTCATTAGAAAGTCATGAGCTGAAGCACAGCAGAGAAGAGGCAATATTGATAATGCACAGGATGCCCAGGCTGCAAACAACATTTCCTCCTCAGCATGTGCTGCTTTCATTCGGTGTCACCAGCCAGGACCTTGCCAGGTGCAGCATCTGCAACACAGAGCTCTTCGGAAGATCACATGAACAGGCCAAGAGGTGGGCTGAGTTCTGTGTCCATCCTTCAATCTGGGCATCCAGACACTGGCTCTGTCCTGGACATGAGGACTTCCCACAGCTTGGCCATTCCAGTCTAGACTGGACAGTTTAAGGGAATTACCTCATAGCCCCTTGGAAATTGTATTTGTGGGAATGAAGCATGTTTGCTCTGTTATCCTGTCGACTAATCTGGGCTCTGAGCCCCTTTGAAAGTCATCAGGAGAACAGATTCTAAACAGATGGACAGGAAGCAGATCTTTCTCTGGCTGGAGGTGTTCTTGCTGATTGAACTTTTATATCTGTAATGAAACAAGGGAGCACAAAGATGTGGCTTACTAATCCTATACCCTTTGTTCATCTCTGTGTATCTGGCTGGAGTTCTGACCCCCAGATCTGGAGCATACTGGTGAATCTCAGAGCCTCTTTCTGGTGGTATAAAGCATTGTGATGATCAAAGGCTTCAGAGTTCAATGGATCAGGCATGTTCCACCACATACTAGGTGTATGAATCTAGGCAAGTAGCTTTGTCTCTCTGAGCCTTGGTGTCCTCATCTGTTAAATGGGAGTAACAATAAAGCCTTTCTCTTGAGGTTGCAAAATCTGGCACTTAGTATGTGCTCAATACATGATTGCATGGTGTAAAAGGCGATAGAGAGCCAGTCCGAGTCCTGGCTCTACCTCCTGCTAGCTGGGTGGCATTATCTCCACTTTCCCTCTTGCAGGCTTGAATTTTCCCTGTGGAGTGAGGAGATGGAAATATCCTCCACTCTGCAGTGGTTCTCCCACCAGCTGGCCACACCTCCCCTACATGCCTACACTGTTTTTCTAGAGCTTTCAACAAAGATAACTCAGAGATCTCCAGGGTCTCCATTGTACATCAGTGGGAGGAAGACAGTATTTATTGAACATCTACTAAGTGTTAGTATCCACTAATTCAGACACGGTTCCTTTGTTTTCCCACTTACGTCTCTCAGCAGCTCTTGATGTGGACACTGCTACCACTGGTTTACAGACAAGGAAATAAGCCAAGAGAGCTTACATGACCTCCCCAAAGTCACACTGAGAATGGAAGAATCAATACTTCTACCCAAGTGTGCATGTGTCTCAATATGCACCGGGTCACTAGTGCCCTCAGATGACCTCACAACATTGGAAAAATGGGAATATTCCTTCTATAAGGGTCAGGAACCTTAGCTTTATGAAAAACCTGCAGCAAAAGAATTTCCAACTCCATTTTGAACACTCAAATACGAAGCCAATAAAAAAGTATTTCCCAGTTTTTTGTGATGGGTTAATTTACAATTGAATTTAGTCATATTGGTCTTGCAGAGCAATAAAATATTTAGAAGGAAATCCCATGGAAACAGTCCCAAAGATCCTTCATAATGCTCCCCAAAGACAGTGGGTTTTGGGGGTTCCCATATGTTAGTGGATTATTCCAGTTGTGGTAACATTCGCCAGTTCATTGCTCATGGCAGAAGAAAAGGCAGATGTTAATTGGAGCACAAGAGAGAACAAAATGACATCATTCGTGCCTTGGTTTCCTCCCATTATATTCTTTATGGTAGCTCTTAGAGAAATGACCAAAAACAATTGGAAACAAGGTGAGGTTTCCCTGGATTAACATGCCTTGGGCAGCAGCTGATGGGATGAATGAACCAAATCCCTGAAATGCACATGGCTGTTGACTAATCAGTGGAAGCATTTCCTATCTTGGGGTTTGGACATGACATAGCTGGCTCACTCTACAGGGAAGAAACCTCTCTGTTCTTTCCTAATTATCAAATTCCTCTCTTAAAATCCTTCTTCAAGGGAAAACTTTAATTTAGAAAGTTCATATGTTGGAGTCTCTGCCAAAAACAGCACAGTCTGGGAGAAGAGACAGTAATTTTGCCACAGTGCTAGTAATCATTGGCCGGAGCTAATGGGGACAGCTTCCTTTCTCCTGTTTCTAACGTGCTATTTTTCTATTTGGGTCATTTTAGTTGGAACAGCTGGTACCAGATTATTGGACATCAAAGCAGATCTGTTTCCTTTACTGAAAGAAGCTTTCTCAACCTTGAAAACACACACACACACACATCATTGGAATGTATACTAGTATTTAAGGAAAATGTTTCTATCTAAAGTGAAATTCTTAATAGAATTTTATTTTAGAACTGATCCCATGTTTCCCACGAGAAGCATAGCCTAGAGATTCAAGGAGGCTGGTATGAAGCCTCAAAGTTTAGGGTAAGTGGATGTATTGTATTAGTCAAGGGAGACCAACTTCTATAACAAACATTCCCAGAATCTCAGTGGCTTGACATAACAGGCTATTTCTTGTTAATGTCACATTCCAGTGAAAGTCAGCAGGTAGGAGGCACTCTGTTTTATTCAAGTACCCAGGTTCTTTCGTCCAGTGACTCTACTATCATTTAGGGACTCAGACTCCTTCCTCTACTGGCTCCAACATCTCTGAGGGCCTCCGGATCCATCACTGCAATACCCTGCATCTAATAGCAACAAAGGAAGAGAAAAAACACTGAGGTTAGTGTGTGAGATTTTAGGGACCCGCAGTTAGTGGCATACATCTCTGATACCCACATTCCATTGGCTGGAACTCAGTCACATGGCCAACTAACTGCAGAGGAGGCTAGGAAAGGCAGTATAGCTATGTGCCCAGGGAGAAAAGGACACAGGAGTCTCTTTATTACCAAACTAGTGACCCAGTGCATATTGAAAGGAAATTAATTAGAAGGTGGCCAGCAGGGTGGGACTGAGCAAGATGGGCTAGATACACGCTGGATCGAACCTTTTATGGTCCCAGCATCTGCAGAGTGAGCATGGTCCCTCTGGCAGGTGGGGTCCCTTGTCCTGGTCAGCGGGGATCGGGTGAAACTGCCTCTCCAACATCCCTCAAGGGGTCCTGGAGTGAGAGAGGGCACTCTGTAAAGTTGCTGTCTTACAGGGTGTGGAACACAAAATGCAAGTGTGCAGTAAACTAGATGTGGGCAGACAGTGCCCCAGCAACAATATAACCCACTGCCAAAGGTGGAATCGCACGGCCTTGTGAGGAATCAGGCTCCCTCCTGTTTGGTTCTGGGGTGTGTCATCCAAGAACCACCACTGCCAAGTCACTGCAGCTTGGCATCTCCTGCATTGAGCGTCTGCCCCGCTGGTGGTCAGTGTGCATCATAGCAACTGGTCAGATGGGCAGAGGGACACTTAGCATATTAGCCTTTTATATGTATAGATGTGTTGAACAATTGCTGTGACAAATTCCCAGGAAAGGTTCATTATGGCTTTTGGTTTCTGAGGACATTTAGATATTCTAAGCACTTTACTCAGAAAACACTGCCCTTTCATATATGGGTTAAGAAAATGGGAGTGAAGGATGAAATAAAGTTCAGAAATGAGATGAGCCTGAAAGGTAGAGGGAGATCCATTCTGCATGGAAAGTGGAGATTTTAAGGTTTGCTCATTAGAGGCAGTACGGGAAGGCAAACTTCACAGGGCCAGATCTGGAGAAGCCAAAGCCACTGTGGCTCCAAGGCAAAAATGGATGGCCAAGAACAGAACATTTAGTCAAGAGGGCTTAAGAGCCAGGAAACATGGAATCAAAATAGGAATGCCCTGGCTGGTGTAGCTCAGTTGTCTGAGCATCGTCCTGTGCACCAAAAGGTTGTTGGTTTGATTCCCAGTCAGGGCGTATACCTGAGTTGTGGACTCAATCTCCAGTATGGGGGTGCAGGAGGCAGCCCATAAACATTCTGCTCTCACATCAATGTTTCTCTCTCTCCCTCTCCCTTCCTCTCTTTCTAAAAATCAATAAAAACTCTTTAAAACAACAGCAACAACAGAGGATTGAGGGCAGTAACCAGGAGGAGCTAGGAAATTCTGCCACAAACATTTCCTTCCTTTATTACCTGAATGGTCACTGAGCGCTTTCAATATTCCTGTTTCCTTGTTGGAGAATTTGACAATGAAGAAATCTCAGTCTCTGTGTGCCAGGAATCCAAAACTGTCTTTGGGTGGACACTGTGTATGTGGTACGTGTGTGGGCTTATCTGACCTGAAGTCCAGGGTCATGATGAGATGGGCGAGATGGCAGCTTTAGCAAAAGACCTTCCCTCTGATTTGATTTTAATCCTCCCCAGGACTTCTGAAAGTTGCCCTCTAGCCAGCCCACATCATGGAAATGCTGACTTAGGGAATTTTAAAATTGAAAAGGGTCCATCCATTTTGTTTTTCAGCAGAAAAGGGAAATCTGTGGCATGACAAGACCCCTCAGACTGAGTAGGTGAGTCCCCAAAACTCACTTTCTCACTGAGGTCATGCGGTCTGCCCCACTCCCCAGCTGTGCAATGTAGTGGCATAGAAATGACCAAAACTATTTCACTTCAATAGTATTTATTGAACTCCTACTTATAAGACCCACTCACCTACCTCGATGATGGGCCTCTGCATCTCTCTCATGTCTTTTCCTTCAAACATCCCGCTACATTTCACTGAAGTTTCCACCCAGTGGTCTAGTTTCCCCTTCCTGCAGCTCTATGGAATGTGTGATCTTTCATCTACTTAACTATGTGTAATTAAAAGAAAAAGTTACTGAATCTTTCTTAGCCTCAGCAAGAAAGGAGTGAACATCCAAATGTAGCCACTGAAAAAAATGTAATAAAGGACTCAGGAATTTCCAAAGGTTTGGGTAGGATTGAAATAACAGAGCCATACTTTAACCAGAGATGGCCACAGGGGGGAGCCATTATCATCTCTACCTCCCCTAAAGGCCAGGGGAGGGAGTGGTTAATTTAACTTCAGGAGAGAGCCAAAGACCCAATCTGTGACTTGGGGTAGAAGGATTCAGCCAACACACTGGGAACTACCTGGAAAGGGGCAGAGGAAGGAAAACAGACCTCCCTTTTCAAATGCCTGCACCCCTCCATCAGCAGACCTGGCCAGAAGTCAGAGGTCAAGAGAACCTTCTGATGCAGGTGATGAAGAACAGGATGGAGAAAAGGATGGAGAACAGGATGCAGAACAGGATGGAGAAAAGCCTGGTGAGTGTGGAGGGGCAAATGGGGAATACCCAGTCCTCCCACCATCTCGGGGCACTGCCTTCACAGAATTCACAGGGTGGTGAGGACGAGAGGAAAGAAGCAAGTACAAGCACTAGTGAACTTTGCTAAGTGTGTGAAGGAAAAAATGTGCACCATGAGGCATAGAACTAAGGTCTTTCTGTGGATGTCACATTTCAGCTGAGACCTGCCTAGGGAGAAGGAGCCAGTCAGGTGAGGAAGAGCCTTTGACACTTGGCATCTCTTCAGGTAGTGAATTCCTTGAGGTTCATTTGAATTTCTAGCAAACATATAGCTATTATTTCTTAGGAGTTGCCTCGAGCAGTGCCCCATGGAATGGAAAGAACAGAGGCCTGAGAGTCAGGAGGCCTGTTTCAGCAGCCCTGCCTCTGACCCTCACTGTCCAGAAGACGTTGCCCAGGGTACTGGGTCTTGCTTTGCTTCCATTTTTACCTCTAAAATGAAGATGTCAGCTTGTTGGCCTCCAAAGGGGCCCTTTTGACTCTAAAATCTAGTGTTGGACACAGACTTTATTAATCTTTTTGAAGATGCTTTTCTACACTTTTTCAAAATTCTTTTTTCTGGTAAGTGGATGCCTTAGAGCAAGTTAAATTTTCTTTAGATCTTTAGATGAATGACAGTTAAATGAGATCTGTGCTGAACACAAGCTGAACTCCATGTATGATTCTACAGGGATTAATAATATTCCTTGGGCCAAAACCGGTTTGGCTCAGTGGATAGAGCGTCAGCCTGCGGACTGAGAGGTCCCGGGTTCGATTCCGGTCAAGGGCATGTACCTGGGTTGCGGGCACATCCCCAGTGGGGGATGTGCAGGAGGCGGCTGATGGATGTTTCTCTCTCATCGATGTTTCTAACTCTCTCTCTCTCCCTTCCTCTCTGTGAAAAATCAATAAAATATATTTAAAAAAAAAAATAATATTCCTTGGTATTTGGCCAAAGGAAATACACAAAGTCATCAAACTTAGGAAAGAGGCTTTGGTTATAGGCTTTGGGTTTTAGGAAGAATGCATTTTATAGGAGCAGAGTATCTGGGTCATCTCTCTGACCTCCTTCCAAAGCTCGATTGCTCACACACTCCCAGGACAAACACTGAGAAAGGCCAAGTTGTCACTGGTCAACTCCAGCTTTGCCGCATGTCCCCTCCCATCAAAGTGAAGTCTGTCCCCAGGCTTTCCCTCAGGTTCCGCTATTCTGCTTTATGTCCTATGGAATTGGATGCCTTCCAGAAACTCTAATTGCCATGCTCCCCCTTCCCTCCAGATTTTCAATACTCCATTCCAAGGTCCTGGATCACTCTTCATGTCCTCTCAAAAAGCTCTCAGCTTCTCCCTCCCAAGAGTGACACAACAGGTCTCGCCTGAAATATCTTCTTCATGGGGCAGTTCCTGCCCTCTCTAAATTATATCAAATTTTTTCTTGTCATTCATGCTGTGCAGAAGCCTCCCCCACAGCTTTGCTTTATTACCTGTCTTCTCCCAAGTCTCACCAGCAGGGAAGAGCCCAGACCATTTGGCTGCTCCATCCTGACAGCTACACAATGAGGCACATTGGGAGAATTTCCTCTTTTTTATTTATTTATTTTTTTAAAATAATCAAACCTTTATTGTTCAGATTATTACATTTGTTCCTTTTTCCCCCCCATAACTCCCCTCCTTCCAGTTCCCATCCCATCCACCGCCCTCACTCCCCACCCACTGTCCTCATACATAGGTGCACGATTTTTGTCCAGACTCTTCCCGCATCTCCCACACCCCTCCCCCCCCAAGAATAGTCAGTCTACTGGTTTGGTGGTGATGAACTCCTTTAGCTTTTCCTTATCTGTGAAGTTCTTTATCTGACCTTCAATTCTGAAAGATAGCTTTGCTGAATAAAGTAATCTTGGTTGTAGGTTCTTGGCATTCATCACTTTGAATATTTCTTGCCACTCCCTTCTGGCCTGCAAAGTGAGAATTTCCTCTTGATTAAGGGTTTTGCTAAGAATTTGGATTCCACAGCCTGGAATAAAATCTAGGAACTCCTTACTACAGAGATTTGGATGACTAACAGGTATATCACAAACACAAGGTGTCTTTAGATGCCTGTCTCCAGTTGATGAGAACACTTTAAATGGTGGGATAGAATGAAAAGCCTCTGTTCTGGCTGAGTCCAAATTATTCTGTGTGTGTATCACATTGTAAACAACAATATATTGTTAAGTCAAAAAAGCAAGCTTCTGAAATATCCACTGTAAACCCTATTTCTATGGGAACATTTATCCATACACATGATACACAGACAGGAAGGTCACAATTTTTGTGGATCTATAGTGGTGGGTTATAGAAATGTTTAGAATCTCATAAAAAATCAAAGTAATATAAATCTATCAGAACTTTTAAAAAATGGCCAGGAATCAAAGAACTTGGAATCTAGAGGTATGAGTGAGTGTTAACCTGTGTTTACACAATGGCTGGGCCCTCATCATTCTGGGTTACACATGGCTTTCTGTGTTGGCCCTTATGTGGATGGTTGCTAGGACCATCACAGTCTCAGCTAACTTATTTTTTTAAATTATTATTATATTCTCAAGCAATGTGAAACAAACTTGCATTAGGCAGTGACACTGATATGGGAAATCCTTTCTAAAAATCAACAACTTTGGCACTAGATGCTAGATGTAATTAAGGGTTATGAAGAAGGCTGTGGTATTTCCTGAAATGATATACTGAAGGGTAAATTTTGGAGTGAGAAACCCATGAAATAACACTAAGTCTTCCAAAGTCATCATATAATCAGGAAAAAATAATGAAAAACCTGGGTACTTGGTTACAAGATGCCCATTGCAAAGGTAGCTGAAGAGGCTTATGCTCCAAGAACACCTTCCCTGCTACTTTATATTTAATACTATGAAAGAATCAGCTTCACAGTTTGTTGCTTTTAAGTTAGATGAGCTAATTAGGAACCCATCCCTCAATAAAATGGAAGTATACTGATAAAGTCTGGGGTGATATACATTCAAATATTAAATTTGGGATTTGGGGTAGGGTAAATTATGAGTAGCTTGTATTTTATTGTATTTATATATTTTCTTAAGTATTAAAAATAAATATTTATTGACTGTAAAGAAAAAAAATGTTGCATAATGTGTTTCAGGAGAGAACTAATGCCACAGGCAACAGATTGTTGAAGCCATAAGCACCAGCATCGTCTGGAAGATCTTCAACATTCCAAGGTGTCATGGCGTACCTGGTGTCCTTATTGTTGGGAGGAACCTCATCACCAACAGGAGTGGTTGGCCGCTGAGGATAAATTTTATTTATTATACACATCGTTGAATGGGGGCAGTGTAGAAGCCCAAGAAGCAATGAGCTGGTATGAGTTGGCTGTCGCTTTATACTCTTATGTCCCAGAATATTTGAGAAGACATTTCATCTCCTTCAACTAGCAGTGAGATTCCCTCTCAAAGTCCTTTATCTGAGACAAATCTACGAGCAAAGCTTCCAGACCAACCTTCATCTTTAAGATGAGGGTCTGAATTATTCTTCTGTCTATATTCCTAACGGTTATCTCTGGATGGTTCTCCAATTTGGGGGCTCAAACAGAACCCGTTGCTAATGGTAAGAACATTGTTAGTTCTGAAGAAGGATGTGACCCTCTACAGACTTTTGGTGATGAAGAAGAAAAATAAAAGGAAAAGAAGTCCATTTCTTAGCAGAATAAATTCCGTCTATGCAACCATTTCTCAAAAAGTTCTTCACCCATTCTTATCCCTTGCTTCAGAGATGAGCAGCTGACCAGCCTGGTCAATCAGAGATGCTTACACTTTTGGGCCACAATGATTGGCTTAGGGATGGACATCTGAACTAGGCCAGGCCAATCACTTACTCCCCAGATCTTTTACTGTAATCATCTGGAAAGAGATACCCTCTTTCTTCTGGCATCATGGTCCTAGAAGGTGTTACAATCCAGAAATGCCCTGAGCCATCTTAGCTTCCTCAGGAAGAGTGAAACAGCACTAAGGAAAAAAGAAATGGGCCTCAGAGCATCATTTGAACACTTGATCCAACCCCTGGTGGTCAAATGCATACCTTGACCTTCTCAGTTACTGGATACAGCTCATTTTTTAAAATGAAAATCATTTTAGTTAGTTGACTTTGAAAGATGGAAGGAAAGGCTTTTCAGGGAAGTGACTCAGGAGCATCCCTGGGTGTCTAAGGGAAAGCAATTTGGTGGACTCCAGAGCTACCAACATCATGTCAATTAGAGCTGCTGTCCATTTAATATTTCAGACTCTGTAATCACAAGTAGGGATCATTTGTTTAAAAGAGTATAGCACTTACAGAATTTTAAAGTCCAATTTGTAATGGAATCAGATTTCTCATTCATCTCTATTT
The DNA here is from genome assembly GCF_000327345.1 of Myotis davidii. NCBI lineage: Eukaryota > Metazoa > Chordata > Mammalia > Chiroptera > Vespertilionidae > Myotis > Myotis davidii. Next base: position 3,146,542 of record NW_006299715.1, read on the forward strand.
TCCCAGAACCTTGCACAGTGCCTCACATATACAAGCATTTAGTAAATGTTTCTGTAATAGTATATGAACAAATGAGTGAATGAATGAATGAATGGAGTTAACCCATGAAAATTCATTCTCAGAATGGCTCTTTCAGAGAAATACTACTGCCCATTTTTTTTCCTGATCACAAGTTGATGTTCTCAGAGTTTACATTAACTGGTCACGGCCAAGAGATGGCTCTGTGGGAGCACTGAGATTCAAATCCAGGTCTTTAGAACCCAAACCTAAGATCTTTGTCCTGCACTCCTCTGCAAAAACGGTGTCCTCTAGGACCTTCTTTAAACTCCCCCCATGCTATCCCTGCAGTGTCTAACTATAGAAAGCCTAGGGCTCCAACATTTCCAGTTTTTCATTGCTTCTCTCCATGGGCATGGGCAACAGCTACTCTCCATCTGATTGTCAACATGGTTAAAACATAGTCCGCACTCTGCCTATTTCTGCATTCCTCAGAAAGCTTTTGAATGCTCTGAGGCTATGGCTCTCATGGTACAGATGGATTACAGGCCTGTGGTGAGGAATGGCCTCATTGGATCTCTGTGTAGTTAAGAATGTGCACCATGCTCAGAACAGAATTATTACATTGTGGGCTGATGCTGATGATGATGCAAGAGATTGATTGCTTAGTGACTAGGATGTTTTGTTTGTTTGTCTTTTGCTATAGCTCTTGCAGGAAACAGATATTTTGGGTACTTGAAAGTCTGGATTTTGTTTTTTATGTAAAATTTATATGAAGAAAAACTTTGGGCAATTGGTCTAGCTTGCAACATTGAAAATCACAGTAATAGCAGTTGTTCTACCTGGGAACTAGATGCTGAGCTAGCGCTCTCTGAAAACTATTGCATTTAAGCTTCCAACAACCCTAAAGTAGCTACAGTAATATTCTGGTTTTACAGTTAAGGAAACTGAGTATCAGATGGTAACTTGGCAAAGGAAATATAGCCAACATGTAAATCATAGTGGAGCACAATTAAAAACAAACACAAGTGTTAAGGACAGGATTCTGAATTATTAACACTGGCTATATTTTATATACCATAAAGGACACGAGTGTTGCTGGTAGTGTATTTTAACATTTTTCTTAGATTAATTATATTTCAGTTCTTAATGGCAATAGGATATTAGTCAATATGTCACAACATTGGATTACAGGGTGGTTTTTAAGAGCTAACCTTGGAAACCTCATTAGAGTTCTCTGGCCTCTTACACTTGGAATTCTTTTTCCATATTAGAACCATCCCACTTGCTGACATGATAAATAACTAGACTTTTGTGGGCCTCAATCCCCCACATTTGTTTCAGTTCTACTAAATCCACAATATTCTATTACATCTTTGCAAATGTTCTTGAAAAATGTCTCCTCATGGACCTTAACAACTAAAACCACACTCTTAAGATACACTGATGGAATATCTCTTATGTGGAGTCCAATTTCTCATCAATGCTTTCTTCCAAAACCCTCAAGCCAGTTGTTACTAATGCTTCCTTGAGTGACTCTTAGAAGAACTGCCTGGTGGATTAATATTTTTATGGTGTGACTCTTCATTAAGACTTTAAAAAAATGCATTTATGTATATTTCATTTTTAATCCCCCATTGAGAATAAAGCAAAATAATCCAATAGTAATTTATTCAATTTAAAAAACAAGAGAGACTTTTATGGAAGACAATTCTCATTAAAAATGAACTCATATATTTTTTAAAAAATTTTACAAAGCACCCAAAGATTGCAACTGTTAAAGAGCCAGTAGACTCAGTAAATATGACAATTCATATATAAGCAACTATTGATAATAGAGTTATTTGAAAGGGACTTTAAAATGAGTAAAGCATGCTTAAATAGCCAAGTAAATGAATAAGGTAATAATATAAAGCAGGACTTTAAAAAAAAATAAAAGATCAGGTAGATTTATAAATGAACCAAAAAACGCCCCCCTAGAACTGAAGAATTATAGTAGATGAAATAAAAACTCGTTAAATAGTGGACTAGGCACTGTTGAAAAGAAAATTTAAAAAAACTGTAGAAGAAATCTGAGGAGATAGCAGAGAGTAGCACAAGGAGATAAGGAGATGCAAAATATGGGAGAGAAGTTACAAGATATGAAGAAGAGAAGGACAGGACTGAGAAGGGAGAAAACAAGGAGAGCAGTATTGAAAGAAGTATTAGCATATTTTCTAAAATTTAAAAAGAATTGATTTCTCAAATCACAACAGAAAAGCATACTAAAAAAGGCATATTTCAGAGCAGGATAAATGTAAATGCACTCACTAACTGCATGATAGTAAAATTCTGTCGCATCCAGAAAAATGGAAAATATTAGACACATAAAACAGAATAGTCAAGGCACCTTCAAAGAAGCACAGCCATAAGTCACCCTCTCCTCGGAAACCAGAGATAACAGGAAGTACACAGATAACTTTCCCAAAGTGCTGGAGGGGAAAAAAGTCCCCCAATGTAGCTTTTATTCAGGTGTGAGAGCAATACTGATATATTTTCAAACCAAGATGTTCACTGATAAACTAATAAAATAATGTAATTCAGTGTATCAGTTAGGAATGCGGTTGTTGTTGTTTTTTGTTTTGTTTTGTTTTTGTTTCTCCAATTGCTACCCATTCCCACTGAACCCTCTACCATCCATCTACCCTGTTGTTTGTCTTTGACCATCAGTGAGAGATTCCATGTAGAAGGAGTACCTTAGGGGAAGGGGCATTGCACTGTTTATTTCTATTAGTTACACTGTGCTTTTAACACATGACAGTCCCTGCAGAGTGGGAACAGTCCATGGTGAAGTACAGGGGCAGGGAAAATTTCAGAGAAAAGCACAGCAAAATACTAGTGTTCTGGAAGAACTGCAATAAGAAATTAGCAATTAGGATGAGATAATAAGTAGTCAATATACCCATCTCTCTCCCAATATTCTCTCTTGATGTTCTCACCATCTTTTCATGTACATAAACATGTACATGTGGTTATGCTAGGGTGCGGTGAGAGTAGGATACAGGTGTGACAACTCATCCGAGAGGTTTTTGAGCCTGAGTCTGAGATACAACTGTTCAATTGGCTTTGTGGAGAAGAAATCTAGAGGATGAGGTCAGAGGAATGGGATGGAAAACATACACACGGTGCAACTTCTTCCCTGAGTGAGGCAAACTGCTCTCTGGAAAAGGACTATTAAGCCAAGACATTCTTCAAGGCCGAGGCTGACCAGAGATGCCTTTTAGTCCACAGGGGGTTATCCTGTTATTCTTTCAGATTTTGAGAAGGGTTATCAGCAGCTAGGCACCCATAACCTTATTCCCTGTCTGTTCTCCCAGTTTTCTCGGGGGAATATTTCTGAATGTTAGAGACATGGAAAAAAATGACATATTCTCCTTTTCTCTCTCCTCATGTAGGGATTTCACAATGTAACTATAGGGGCCCTGTCGAACTATTTCTCTCTCAGTGATCAACAAGAGGCAAATGTAAATGCTTTACCCTCAACAAGTGGCCTTAGTTGAATCTCCCAGAAAGAAGGTGATTGAAACCCTCTAATTTAGGCCCTAAAAAAAGAGAGGAGAGGAGTGAAGATTGGTTTGGCTCAGTGGAGCACCGCTGGGGAGGAGGAAGGGAAGGAAGCGCTGCTGTTTTTGTTTGCCTTTTTTTTTTTAATTTTTTGTAACAGCCTTACATTCTCATTCCTTAAGAAGATGCGCCCCCCCTCGTAAGCATCATCCTGAATTTGCCTTTTACTTTCATGCATTTCTTTTATTTTATTATTGACAGTATTCCAGATATCTCCAATTTTCTCCCTTTTTGCTCATAATAAGTGCACTCGTGTGTGTGTGTGTGTGTGTGTGTGTGTGATATACAAAAATAAACCAAGTAAAATCTGATAGTATATCAGAAGTAATCTCTCTGAGATTCTCGTGGTCTTTCCCTTTTGACCATCATGGTGACAAGATGGTGTCTTCAGGCTTAGATATTAGTCCTCTGCTTATTTAAGATGGAAAAAAGATAAAGGGTAGATTCTGCTATTTCACCTTATTTATCATTGGCCAATACTGAGTCAAATTATTATTCTAGCTACAAGGAAGGTTGGAAAATCAACTATTTCACTTCTATAGCTATAGAAAATGGGGTCGAATTTGCAGCTCGGGTGAGTCAAGTTATGTCAGCCACATTCAACAAGAAGGGATTTGAACCTAAGAGGAAGGAAGGGGATGTAACAAACAACAACAACAAAATAAATATATCTTAAAAAGGAGAGAAAGCAAGAACTTTCTGTTCCTATAGTACCTCCAAAGTCATTCTTTATCACAATAATTCACAGTCTGAAGAGAGAGATGGTGAACAGAAGGAAGAGGTACTGAGGAGGAACGAAACAGAATAGAGAATGCCATCAATGACATCATGGCCCATCTCCTGCAAAGGCTGTTTTTTCTCAAACCTTTCCCCTTAAACTTGAATTCAATCTCAATAGGACCAAGACCCTTAATTACCAATAGACAGAGGAACCCTTCCTCCCACATTAAAGTTCCCGCAGTGTCAGCAGCGCCAGACTCTTAAGACAACATGATAAGAAGAAGCTAGCAGTTGAGATGGAAGACAGGATACCATCTGACCACACACTGGAGTTGACACCATTCACTTCTGAGCTGTCGAGAGACAGTGGAATGTGGTCTGGCCTAGCTCAGGAGCAAGGAGGCTGCAGCTGTCCACGGGGTTTTACTTTTAATGACTTTTTGAAAATATATTTAGAAGTATATGCTCCCTAGTGGCCACTCCTAAACACAGAGAACCAAGGGCATGGCTATGTAAATGTCACAATTTATCAACATGCTCTGTAAATGTTACTTTCTTAATAGCCCTTATTAAAAGTCTGATATTAAAAGAAAGGAGGTTGAAATGTCTCCTGCCAGGAAAAAAAATCAGTCTAGTGTTTGAAAAACTTGAAGCATCCCCTGCTCAAAATATTGTTTCTACTCCAAAGTGTCTCTCTGACTTAGCTCTGCTGACCTGATTCTGGCCACACCAGTGAGAGATGGAAAGGGGGCTTGGAGGGAGAAAAAAATGCCTGCATCTGACTTGGGACACATCTAGTTGATAAGATGATTCAATAAAAATGTACTGACAGGAGAAAGAAACCCACATCAAAGCCAGACCAGGGATCCGCTCAGGCTGCCTGCTGGATCCAGCCATCTAGCCAGAGCCACAGCAAACATGTGGCGGCATCTTCTCTAGCCATTCCTTTGAAAAACTGTGTCTTGATAAATTTCCTGATCACCATCTTTTCCTCATTAAACAGGAAGCTGCCCTGTGGCCTCAGACACGGGATACTCTTTGTCTGAGTGAGAGAAGATCGTCCTGCAGTGGGGACCCCAGGTTGTAGGCCATTCCATCCGGAATCCGCTCTTTCTCAGTCAGAGTCCACCTGCTCCACTGCACTTCATATCCAGGCAGAGGTTGCTGTGGCCTCCTATTAAACAGGAATTCCCCGTCCATGCACACCCGCTCCAAAGCAGGGAAAGGATGAGCTATAAGAGCAGAATGCAGTGCTGAGAAGGGCAAGTCTTTGAAACATCCTGCTTTAAAGACAAATTTCTGAGTTTCTTCATTCTCAAGGATAATGCCCATCTATGCTGTGAGAATTAAAGATATGTAGCACCATGCTCTGCACAGACCAGGTGCTTAATAAATGACTCCTATGGATTCTTGTGCCAATGTTACTAGAGTATACGCTTTCCTGTTACCTCACCAGCTTCACACACACACACACACACACACACACACAGAATTCCCAGATCCCATTGGGTGGACAAATTAGGGAAATGTGTTAGCTGCCTTGGATCCTAAGTTGCCTCCAGCTTTTATGCCACAGAAAATGAAATGTGGATGGAAATGTAGTTGTAAACTATACTGAAGTCTGCCTGACCCTGTGTAATACACTCATTTGTTTATTCACAGAGGAAAGAATAAGAACTAATGGTCTGGGTTTATGGGTTTGCTTCTGCCAACACCATGTATTCCCTTTATATTAAGAACATACGATGCCCTGGGCATCAACCAAGGACTTTACATATCACACCTCATTGAAAGGTCCCTAAAGGAAAAGCGTCTAGACACACCAGGCCTTTCTCCAACTCTTTTGCCCACTCCCCAAAGGAGGAAAGACCTTCCTAGTGGGTGGCATTAAGAAAAAGAATTTAGCAACAGCTTTGTGCCCCCACCCCCATTAGTGGACTAAGGCACTCTCTGAGCCTCGATCTCATGAACTTACAAGGGAGCATTTAGCCCGTCCTGAGAGGTAAGTCAATCTTAGACTCCACTTGGAACTAGCAAAGGCAGTTGAATCCAGCGAGGACATTTTAAGAAGCCCATGTGGATCCAGTCACACATTTCTTCAATTTAGCCTTAGTGGTAATAAAACGGAGGTTTTGATCTCCATCTGTGTAATTCTTGCAGCTGTCTTTCAAGGGGTTCCAGACACATTGGAGATGACAACATTATTTAAGGGTTCTCTTAAGCCCCAGCAACAGGCATTTCCATTTCCAGTTTAATATATGAAGAAGCTGAAGCTCAGTGGGTTAAGTAACTTGTCCAGGGGTATCGAGACAGCAGGTTGCAAAGGTGAAATTGAACCTAGGTCCCTTTAGCTTCCAAGCCTGTGACCTCCCACGCTATGGTGTCACCCCAGAAAATAAATACTCCATTCTTGAGTTAACTTAAAACAATGATTTTTCTTGTCAGAGCATGGTCTGGGGAATTAATTTCCTTCTCTTGCTCTCAGCAAAATCAAGGGGTTGGACTAAACACCAAGATGGTTCCTCCCAGGTGAAAGATTTTTTCTTCCATTCACATCAATTATCCCTCTGTATCTTCAGTGCTGTCCGCAGGCTTTAAACTTTTGAAAGCAAGGTAAATTGCTTTCTAAAATAAAGTGTTACATAACATTTTAATAAAAAGTATATATTTATTGATCTATAGATTAACCATTTTAAAAAAGCAAAGCTCATCTGGTTAAAATGGCAGTTGAGAATGTATAGCCAAATGCTTCTGGCCATTGCTACCATCTCATGAGACTTTGAGACATATCAGCACAAATCTAGAGCAACCTGAAACCCAACTCGGAATTCACTCAAGTATCAAAATTAAGATGAACTTTGGCACCCAAAAGCCTGGATTTGAGTCTCAGCAACTACACTTATGAGCTATGTGCTCTGAACAAATCATTTAACAGTTCTCAACCTCAATTTTCATCTGTAAATTAGGAATCTTACTACCTTCATGGTAGTTGTGATGCAAATTGTTTTGGAGAATGTTAAACACTGTATAAATGTAAGCCATTGGTATCCATAAGGTTGTATTCTTTATTATTAAGACCATAGTTTCCTAAGAAAATTACCAGGGAATGCTATCTTAGAGATAGTATCTTAGAGACCTAGAGAAGCAAGTGGGATTGAAGAGGCTGATCCCTAGAGCCATACTGAGAAAGCATCTTCCTAGGGCTGAGTTATAAACAGGGCAAGAATAGACCTTTCAAGCCCCACAACTTCTCAACAGCTCCCTAAAATGCTAACACTCTCCATGAAATTGGGTAACATGTGTTTCCAATGTCATGCACCTCTGTACTGTGATTTGAAAGTTTGTGTGTGGTAAAGAACACATGTTGGGATATTAGTTACTTCTTTTCTTCTAATGCCTTTAGCAGACTGGACATAATTTTCCTGATGAACTTCTTGATACCTTTTAGAAAGTGTACCTCCTTTATGACACGTAACCTTCTCAAAGATCATTGATCACTTTCTCCTTCTTTGTGCTTCTACTGCAACTTGTATTCTTGTATCTACAGTTGACTCTCACTATTCACAAGAGTTATTTTCCAGAAAGTCATCACAAACTCTAATTTGGTGAATACTGAACTATTGCTCCTAGGGGATATGAACGGTTAGGTTCCTGCAAGCCTCTGCTCACAACATTTTTGTCAATGGAACAAGACATAAACGTGTTTTATGTATGTTTCTGTTTAAAGATTCCTTATCCAATATATTTTGTTGATTCATTAACACTGAACTCGTGGCCAACTTCACTGTATCACATACTTGAGCAAAGCTCATCTAATACATATTTTCTCCAAAATTTGCATTACATCCTGTGTGCTCTTGTACGAAGGAACAATAGACTGTCCTTCAGCACTGCACAAATCACCACAAAAAGCACAAAAATTCATAAAGCATGGCACTCAGCAGACCATGAAAATGACACTTGTTTACAGTATGGGACCTGAAACAAAAAGACAGAGTCACAATTTGTCCCACCTCAGCTGTCCCTGTGGGTTGGGTTGAAAATTTTTACTACTCTGTGCATATCTGTAAATTACCTGGAAATTGCCATGATGTGGGAGTTACTAGTAAATTTTAGCAAGTAGGCACATTGACAAACCTTGTGTTTTCACCTTATTTATCCTTGGCCAATACTGAGTCAAATTATTATTTCAATCCTCATAGAGCTTGAAATCCACAAATAACAAGGCTCCACTGTGTGTCTCTATTGTAGATCTGTTATAAATTAAATGTCCCAAACAAGGTAAAATGCTTAAAACTTCAAATATGAGTGAATATAGGACTGTTGAATATCAGCCTAGACTTCTGACTGATCTGGAAAGACTATTGTCATTTGTTGAGAGTAAGACAGTGGAAAAAGCTTAGGTCCAAAGTCCAAAGGAAAATGATGAGTTTGGCTTTGGACATGGTGAGTGTAAGATGCCTTTGACTCATCCTAGTGGGCAAGTTGAATGGAAAGGATGGAAGGGAGGTCTTGTCTGATATAAATGCATAAGTCACCAATATACAGATGATGAAATGGAAGCCATGGTAATGAAGTTATTTAAGAAGAAACTAAGGAAATGATATATGGTGGTGTTTAATGAGCTCTCATTTGTAAGGAGCAGAAAGAGGAGAAGAAGCCTGCAAAGAATATTAAAAAAAAATGTATTGTCTCATTAAAAACAAACAGAATAGATTGTTTAAAAATATGGAATTTTTCTGATGTCAAGTGAGATTGTACTAGTAATTAAAAAGTATTCTTTGGATTTAGCAGTTCAGAGGCCATTGGTGACTTTTAACAAGAACCCTCTGGTGGATAATAATGCCCTAAGCCAGGTTAAAGTGGCTGATAAGGAAATGGAAATGATAATTATCTGGTTTGAGAAGTGTGCCTGAGAAAGAAAGAAAGGAATAGGGCTAAAGCTGGAGGGGATAAGCAATAACAATGGCCATGATCTTGATCACTTTGCTAGTTCAGCTCCCCTCTTAAAGCAATGAAGGCATTTTATTTTATATTGATTGAGCGATCTTCCTCTTCCAAGTACTCAGTAGTAAACTCACTTCTTCATCATTCTGAGTAACCAACCAATAGGGTTTAGGCCATAGTCTGATGCATAGTACAACATCAGTTATTATTTGTTAAAGGAGAGAAGGAAGGAAGGAAGGAAGGAAGGAAGGAAGGAAGGAAGGAAGGAAGGAAGGAAGGAAGGGAGAGGTTTAAGTGCTATGTACATGAATTTCTTTACTCTGGAGAAAGAGGAAATGGTGAGACAGTCAATTATCAAAAAGAAACATCTGCAACTAATGGCATAAAATGTTGAAATCATACTCTTTTCACAATGGCTTCCTTCCCCTAGAAAAAAATATTTTGGGGAGGAAAATACCTGCTCCCCTCCCCACTATTGTTTTTATGGATAACTATTTTTATGATATCATATAAAGTAAATTTTGAAAAACTAATTTGGGGTGGAACCAGCATTTTAAAAATTATTTAAGGCAGTCAGAAAGAATTTTGCATCAAAGCCAAGTTCTTGAAAAGGTGCTAAGGTAATTTGTGTGCTTTCATAAGCATCCTGGAGGACTTGGTTTCTGCACTTAATGACACTTCTTTGCTCCCTCAGGCTTCCCTTCGGCACTTTTCTCTTGATCCCACTTGAGTAACAGATCATCATCTGTGTTTGGGGAGAGCTGACTCACTCTAAAAGATCTGAGTTAAGTGTGCTTGCCTGATGCTGAACACTCGCACCCTTTATTTCATTGTTTCAAGAAATATGAGTCTTTGCACACAAACAAAGTAGACATGAGCCAAGTTTTACATTTTTGGCTCTATCACTCTGAGCCCAAGCCCCATAGCATTATTTATGCAGTGCTTATCAAAATCGCCTCACATTACTGTGCTGATTTGGCTAAAAACATAAGTTATATTACTTATGTTTCAACAACACTTAAATCAGGAAAACATTATCAATTGGACAGAATTGTATTCACTGTTTGGCCAGGTGATTTGGGGGCAGGTTAAAATTATTTTAGGATGTTTCAATGTCTAATTTTTGGAGAAGGAAAATTAATCAGACTTATTGTCTCAGAAACTTTGTAAGAACTGGGACATTCAGGCCAAATTCCCTTTGAAAGACTGATTCACTAAGTTTTTAATATATAGCTAGAGAAAAATGCAATGCAAATTATCCTACCTAGTTGTTTTTGCTTTCAGGCAATCTGGTATACAATAGGGAAACACTGAGTGAGGAGATTAAGAAGGAACCAACCAGCTCACCTTAATAAGAGCCTACGAATTTACCAGTCTGCCTCTGACAGTCTCACACTCTGATTCTTAAACTGTTGTTTTTTTGTCCTTTACTCCTTATGGCTTCTCTTAGTTCTAGACTTTTAAACTCCCTTTGATGTAATAAGGGAAACCTCTTCTTCAGTCTTGATCTTTATTTTTCCTACTAAGTCAGCAACATTTGTGGATTTTTTTCTCAACTAATGTCCACTCTAGGACAATGCCAGAACTTACCAGAAACCCCAGGAACATTCAAGGGCAAAGGGAAATTCCTTTCACAAAGTGCATGAGCAGTAGAAGCCAAAGGATGAAGTAGAACTATGAGGCATCCACAGTGGAGGCCAAAATGGTGACCATAAAGGAGGAAGCGGTTAGCCTGGGAAAAACATTGGACAGAATAAGGGCATGAAAACCCAGGAGATCCTGGAAAGATACAGCTCCAGGAAAAGCCCAGAAAGAGATTGGATATTTTGAAATAACATCTACTCTTCCCCAAACCCAAGTAAATATATGGAAGCTAGACAAAGAACCCAGGGTGTGACCTTCTTGAATCATGCCTGTGCCCTTCTCTCAGGCATGTATTTTTTGCCTTTTTTTCTCCTAACCTCTAAGTGTCCCCATAAGTCTTGCAACCAGGGGAGCAGCAAGCAGTGGCAGGGGACTCTCCTTTTGCCTCTGTAATTTCCTTTCCTGAATCCATGAGGCTGTTACTATAGCCTGCCTGCTCTCTGCATTTACAAGGGCGTACTATCTCTTTTCACTCTAATGGTTTTTGCCACTATCACTTAAATTCTCCTATGTGTGTGTCCCTGAAATTGTTTTCCTGCCACAATGCAGAAGAATCCTATTTCTAGACCATGTCAGGGCAGACCTGCCTTGGTACAGGTTCTCCTCCAGAAACATCAAGACTGATAACACCACACACAAACCCAGACAATATGAAAAGTTTTATTACTTACATGATGAGACTTTCAATGGAAAGCAGAGCAAACTTCCCAAGATGGTCTGGAAATGGCTAGAGAGAGCCAGTAAGGAAGTCTGGCTTGAGGTTTTAGGGGGTTGGTCCAGGTGAGGATTTCATGGGCTTGTGTAGTCCGAGTCTCCCATCAGTTCCAAAGGAGGGACTTCCCTGGATTTCTTATCAGTTTGCTCAGATGTGGGACAAAAGGAGGTGGGAAGGTAAAGGTGAAGCTTAAAAGAACAGTCAAGCCCTAGATGGTTTAGATAGAGTGTTGCCCTGCAGTCTGAAATGTCCCAGGTCAATTCCGGTCAGAGGCACATGCGGGGGGTTTGGGGCTCAATCCCTAGTAGTGGGTGTGCAGGAGGCAGCCAACCAATGATTCTCTCTCATCATTGATGTTTCTATCTTTCTCTCCCTCTCCTTTCCTCTTTGAAATCAATAAAAATATATTTTTTTAAAAAAATAGCAGTCAAATATAAAAAATGAATTCAGACTTTTTGTTACACTGTTACAGGTTATGTGTTGAGGGCTTGGTCATCTCATTAAATTCTTTCCTCAACTGTGAAGTAGCTAATTATCCCTATTTTACAGATAAGAAAATTAATGGACAGAGAGGGACAGATGTTTCTCAAGGCCAAACAGTTGAAGTGCAGATCCAGACTTTAACCTATGTTTGTGGAATAACAAAGTCCATGCCTTGACGTTGGTTTTGACCAGACAGCCTGGGCAGCCTACTCCAGACTAACAACTAACTGGCAGGGTGAAGAAAATCATATCTGGCAGTTCAGACCATCAATACATGTCCTTGTCAGTATACACACTGAAATCATATGTTCAGTAATGAACTTTCTGGGTCAGGGTTCAGCCCTTGGCAGAGAGGTCACAAGGCAAAGCAGAAAGATCTCAAGCATTGAAATCACAAAGCTCTTTTTTAAAAATATTTTTTTTTATTGATTTAAGATAGAAAGGGAGAGGGATAGAGCAAGAGAAACATCAATGATGAGAGAGAATCATTGATTGACTGCCTCCTGCAACACCCCCAACTGGGGATCAAGCCCACAACCTGGGCAGGTGTCCTTGACTGGAATCAAACCTGGGACCCTTCAGTCCTCAGTCTGACACTCTATCCACTGAGCCAAACCAGCTAGGGATCAGAAAGCTCTTGGATTGAAATCCATATTTTTTACTTGGGGAATTACCCTTTCTGGTCCTTAATGAATGTCTTTATCTATTTAATGGGGACAATAATACTTACCTTGAAAGGTCTTTATAAGGATTTCAGGAAACATCAAGTATCTAGTACTTACTAGATGCTCATTGAGGTAGCTATCATTCTTCTTTTTTCTAGGTAAATCTAAAATGGATTACTGTTAATGTACCTTGCTAATTAGCACATAGAGCAATTTCAGAATCTAGAAGCTTCTGTTGTCCTTTTTCCTATGGACTTTGTCGACTGTGTAGAGTAGACTAGATGCCACGTATGCCTACACATCCATGTTAGCATTTCCTATTTCCACCTTAATATTTATTGGCCCAAATGCTAAAGAAATGGCATCAGGTTGGCACAAGAAGATACAGAGAAGCTCTCCAAAAGCTTTCAGTGAGTTGTTTATGCTCTTGCTGCTAAGGGACCCCTGAAAAATGTTTTGTCTAATCCTAATCTATCCCAATGTAGTTACAAAAGACAATCAGGAATGATTTTGTTTCCAAATGGTTTCCTCGCCCTCTCATTGGGTAACAACTCCTTGAGACAGACTTTGTGAGGCTGCCCCCATCTAATTTAAAAAGAGGATGTTGCACTTTTTAAAATTAATTTTCTGTGAAACACGGTCAGATGGGAGTCTAAGAAAGAAATGTAATGTTAATGTCCGGACATGAAGTTGGTTTCTCTTGGGGCAGAACACACTCTGAGATGTGCCTCAACTTTGGCAGCCTTGTTTGTATTTCCTTCTGACCTTTCCAGCATGTACCAATTTAGTTGGATTTCCTGAGATGAAACTGAAAAATAATGAAGAGAGATGTGTCAGAGAGACACTCTGGTGGGGAGCTTAAATAGCCTGAGTGCGAAGCTGGTCATGGGAATATGGATGAGTTCTCACTTTTCTTTGAGCCTCTATGAAACAGGAATTCTATACTCTCATGCCTGATTGCTGTGAGGATTGAGAGACATACAGAGAGTAAGGTGTCTAGCCAATTGCATGGCATGTAATCATGTTTTCAGGCATGTCTCCTTCAATTGCAAGTGACAGAAATCTAATTCAGACCATGTCAATGAAAGGTGGAGTTGATTTGGTATGGCTTTCACCAACCAAACATCACTCCAAGGGTGGGTTCTCCAGAGGGCTTCAAGCCAGTCTTGGCTGATAATGTCAGTGTTCAAGGAAGGAGGCCAAGGCTATGCCTTTTCTCCACCCCTCAGCTCTACTTGCCTTTTCTTGGCTTCTTTCAACACAGATTATCTTCACGTGGTTGATATGATGGCCACACAGAGCCTTGCACTCACAGCCTCTCAACTCACTAATGGTACTGGAAGGCGGACTTCTCTTCCCTAATCCTATAAATGAATCAGGGTAAAGACCCTGATTGGCTCTGGTTGGCTCATATGTCCATCTCTGAACCAATCACTGTGGCCAAGTGAATATGGTGCTCTTTTGGCATGAGATATATTAGCATCTCTGAGTAGATAACACAGGACCTAGACTCTAGAATGAGAAAGAGTGACTTCGAAAAGGTAGAGACACTTTACCTAAAAAGAAGAATGAATGCACAGCAGTGAAAAACTATAGGACACAACCCCCTTTTTTAAATAGGTGAATAAATCCATTAATTGAGAATGTTTCCCTTTATCCTCCTGACTCCCTGGGTACTTCCAACCCCATCTGGCAGAGTGAGTTCAAGGAAATGCATGAGCATGAGCCAGTACCCACAGCCCAGACATAATACCAATATAAAATTTGATGGTAGATTGTCTTGTAATTTTCTAAACAGATAAATACAATTTCTTTAGTGAAATGGGTAAATAAAAGAGCAGGTTACGTTTAGCCATAGAAATGATAGGTGTGTGTTGTTGTTTCTTAATATTTGAAAAGTAGAGGGATGTAATAGTGCTGGCCCACGATTTTATGGAAATTCACATAACAGTTCTCTTCCTCTCATAAGCAATTTCCTTCCTGACAAGCTTGAGTGGATGAGTGGTTATTTCTTTAGTGAAATGGGTAAATAAAAGAGCAGGTTACGTTTAGCCATAGAAATGATAGGTGTGTGTTGTTGTTTCTTAATATTTGAAAAGTAGAGGGATGTAATAGTGCTGGCCCACGATTTTATGGAAATTCACATAACAGTTCTCTTCCTCTCATAAGCAATTTCCTTCCTGACAAGCTTGAGTGGATGAGTGGTTGCACAATGTGTAGGAACCAGTACCAGAATCTTAGAACATTGTCTGCTCAGGTCAACAGTAAATACTTAAATTCAGTCCCTGCTTCAAACCTTTCCCAAAATAATTGTAAGGTCTCTTAATCTACAAGTCAGCACCTGGATAAAAGTATAATTGTAGCTGATTGGACAAAGGGTTTATCAAATTTGTTATGATTAATATTCCAAAATTTAGGTAGTCAATCAGGAAAGCAACAGGACCCTGAGCCCCAAGAATGGTGGCTGAGTCTTCTCTGGCAGATAAAGGCTAATGATGTTCATGGAAAAAAGCATATGTGGGAATGACGAGTGGTGTTGCAGAGGACTTGGCTAGCACTCAACTTTTTACAGCAGGTCTGGGATGAAAATAAAGATTGAACCACACCCTCTGTGAACCACTGGAGTGTGTCACCAGGAGCACGCACACACGTGTTGTGGAGGAGAGGGACACTGTGCCAACAGGAGGGATCACGCATCCCATTATCTGGGATGCACGTGCATGTGGAGCCCTGAGACCAGACCCCAAAATAAAAGATTGGGACAGGAAGGAGGGAGTACGTATCTCATGTTGTTCATAGTTTTGTCATTGATGACAAGTCACAGATTAGTTTTCTCATGATGCGTTTGTACCTTAGTAGCTCTTTGGCGTGAGTTGGGCTTCATTGAAATGGGAAAATGGCCTCAGGAAACCAGCCCAGCTTGTCAGCTATGATTGATGGCTTAGAAGAGATTTTGTAATATCCAGGTTACAGTCGTAAATGAATGAAAAGCTAGAAGCAGAGATGGCGTCATTTAGGGCCCTGAATTCCCATCAGTGAGTGAGCGCCAAACAAAAGATTGAGTTAAACATGTTTAAAGTTCTCAAGATAATTCAAATGCATAAAATAACCTAAAAGTAATGATTCAGTGCCTGGGAAAAGTTCTTATACCTGGTAGGTAGTTTGTGAATGTTTCTTACATAAATGATAAAAGTATCAATCTCTTTTCTATCATTCAATGTTGCAGAATCACAAAGTATTTTCAGGTTTAAACTAATTGACCTTTAATAACGTCCTTATGGGATGCCAAAAAGGGTCTATGGCATCCTTTTCTCTTGACAGTTAAGCATTTGAGATATGAAGAAGTTACCTGATTTGAAGGTAACATTCAATAAATTCCAGATAAGATGGAGAGAAATAATATCTCAAATTTCTTGCTTCCCCTACAGAATATGTTCCCATTCTCTCACTGTTTCCATCAGCATGCTGCTTGGAGACATTCTGTGGCACAACAGTGCTAGGAAGATGTTCAGTGACCTGGAGCAGAACTGTCTCTTGGCTCACTTAGGGATGTTGCCTAGAGAAATTTCCATCCTCGTTTCTCATAAAGCTAAATTTCTCCTTATACCTTTTTTGGAGATCGTTAAATCCATGATAAAAAAAACTCTTTCTAAATTAGCAACTTGGAGTGGATTCCTGGCTCAGCCAGATACTCTAGACAAAAGCCAAAGCCCACCAGACTGACCCAGGAACATCCCTCTCCCCCTCCCACCTCTGGATCTGGATTAGCCCAAGCTGGAGAATGGGGCCAAATAGAAGTGACCTTGGCCCCCATCTGCCCAACCTTACCTTCTGCAGAGAGAAGAAGTAAAGCAACCTCGCACGGTGCCTGACATCATGCACGGAACATGCTGGCTCATTAGGACCCTAGACACCTCCAGATTCAGAGAGCATTTTTAGGGAGAGCTGGGTCATTCCATCATGGAACTGGCTTTCTTCAGCTGCATGCTTTATGACATTAAATACATCACTCTTCATTTGTGTTTGAAAGGGACTGGATGTCCAGATTTCATGAAGGATGCCAATCTACGATTTGGCAGTCAATGTGTTTAGCCATTCAAAGAAAAGGAGTCAGAAGGACAGGGGGTCCTTTTTATTATTACAGAAACACTAAACTAATTGCCTTCTAAGCAATTTTCTTTATTATGACTAGTGCAATGATCGAGCAGTTGGTCCCGTGTCAAATAATTTTCAACCTTGGAAATTTAAGACACTCTAGACAAAATAGACATTTTCAAAATCCCTTTGTCCAAGTACACATTAACTGCATGAGCTTGGACAAGTGGACCCAGAGTTGGGGTTTCTGAATCTGAAATGTGATTGTTCAGATGTCCTAGGTTTGCTTGAGGAGTAAGTGAGATTGGGCTGGTATAAGGCCTAACACAGTACTGGGCACATGTAAAGTGTCCAAGAGAAGATGATGGCTTCTGTGAGCAATGACCTGTGCCCTGGTCTGAGGACAGATATGCTGCTGATAACACTCCCCAGAGGCTGTGTCATGAAACCAAGTCAGTTCCTCTCTGGGTCCTATGTCATAATGAGAGGATGACATTGGGCAATCTCTGAGATTTCTGGGGACTGTGCTATGTTTTGATTCTCCCCAGAGAAGATGTACCCCACAGTGCAGTCTTCAGAAATTTCTGTCCTCTCCCAGTTCTATTCTTAATCCTCCACATGTGGGGTCTGGCTGTAGTTTTCTAACACCTATGGCTATGATGCTGCCTCGTGTCTAAAAGGCATGAGAAGGGACCCCACTGGCACCTCTTCACCATATGCCAAACAGGAGCTCCAGCTGACACTGTGAAAGGAATTCTGGACTTCAGCTTCCATGTCAACGACCCTTTAGTCCAAGAGTGCTCAGGGATAAGGAAGAAGCTATATTGCTATAAAAGCAAGTCCAGAAAGCCACCTACCCATTATTTCATTTAAATTTCATGACAAGCATTTACTCTTTGTAGACTATCTGAGATCACCGACCAGAACTGCTGCATTCTAGCCACACAACTCAAGTTCTAGCTGCACAACTTTGAGCAAGTTACCTAATCTCTATGTGCCACAGTGTGCACATCTGTGAAATATACATCGTAAGAGAATTTGCCTCATAGGGTTGTTGTCAAGATTAAACATGTTATACATGTGAAGTGCTTCCGGTAGTGCCTGGCATATGGTAAACATGCTCACTGTTATGTTTGCTATTCTTTTTGTTTTTATGGTTCCGTGCCAGTCTTTGCTGTTCAATAACCAACAGCTATAAAAATAGCTGTGGTGCCTACTGTTAGGGAACTCACAGCCTCACAAGACAGACAGAGCTGTGTATAGCTTACTTCAGCATGTGGTCAGTCTGCCAGAAAATTGGAGAATTCTCACCATATGCTGAGAACTGTGCTGGGTGCTCAGGACCCAAAGATGGACACACTGTGGTCCTTGACTATATGGGGTCAATGAAGTCATGGAAGGCCTATGTGAAGTTGGTCCACCTTGATTTTAATCTAAAGTGCCAGTTACTAACTATATGTATAGCCTTGAGCAAGTTTCTTAGTCTCTGCAACCTTCCATTTCTTTATCCACAAGGTCAGTGGCACTGACCTTGAACTTTGGATGAGATACTATGCATACTGTGCCCTTACACAGGACACACCCAAATCAACCCAAGTAGCTCCTGATGCATACTCACAGCACAGGGTTAGCAGTGCCCTGAAGGCAGTAGAACCCAGGTGCCATATGAGCACAGAAGAGGGACACACAAATCAGACAGGGATGGGAGGAGGTGCCAGTGAGGTTTCTGGAGGACACAGTTCTTGGGGTGACTGTTGAAGAGCAAGCCAGGGCTGACTAGGTGCAGCATTGGAGAACATGGCAAGTAGGGAAATACAAGATCCAGAAAATGTAGTGTAGATGGGGTTTCTGCAGAGTCTTCCTGCTATAGGGATACCTGCAGGACAAAACAATTTAGTTTAGGTCAAAGAAAATTGAATCTTAAAGTTAAAAAAACTTGATCTTGAGATAATTGCCCATGTGAGACCAGTCCAGCTCCAACTACAGAGCCAAAACCCCCAGATTTGTTTATGACACTAGAACTTAGTGGGGAGCATGGAAGGTCTGTATTCTGTATTCTATAAGAAGTTTGACGTGAAATAGATACCTAACTTAGCAAAGCTTGTTTTGAGTAGTTCAAAGTTGACCTAGACCAGCGGTTCCCAACCTGTGGGTCGCGACCCCTTTGGCGGTCTAATGACCCTTTCACAGGGGTCGCCTATGACTATCTTGCATATCAGATATTTACATTATGATTCATAACGGTAGTAACATTACAGTTATGAAGTAGCAACGAAAATAATTTTATGGTTGGGTCACAACATAAGGAACTATATTTAAAGGGCCAGAAGGTTGAGAACCACTGCCCTAGACCCTATTCCTCTGTGCTATTCCTCAGAAGAACTAAATTGGCACAGCTAGTGCACACAACAAAAGGAAGGTCAGCACATACCCCAGCAAAGACTCATGGGAGTTGGAAATTCTGGTAGTCTCTCCCAAGGCCCTAGAGAATCATAGGAACAGGCTACAATGCCGAAAGCAAGAACATTTTGCAGACATGCACTGCAGGGGGAAAGACTGTTATTCAATGTGCCTAAGATACCTTGGAAAAGAGAAAATAAGCTCTCTACAAGTGAACCCAGGAACAAAGTCAACCACCAAGCTCCTAGCCCCTACAGCTCTAAACTACAAGTTACATATTGGGAAGGTCCTTGGGGATGCCAATGGGGATACAAGCCTATGACCTCCAGGCTTATATGAACAAACTAAAGAAATACCACATGATCTCACTCATTCATGGAT
>NW_006299715.1:3166373-3168066 GCF_000327345.1 Myotis davidii
TAAAAAAAAAGAAAACAAAGAAGAAGATGCCCAGTGCAGGATGCTCTTCTGCTGTCTTTTTCTCAGCTTTAAGTATGACTCCATTTAGATAAAAAATGAGATTTTGCACCTACACAAGAAGTTCATTTTAATTTTTTGTCTGTTTGTTTGTTTTAGCATGGATCTGTACATCCTCTTACTGGTCCCTTGGTAAATGCAGCTGTAGGGTGTGCAATGGCCCAGGAAAACCCAAAGGTGGCCGCTGCTTTTTCTGGAAGTAGTTCTATACAGATGAAAATCATCAGTCTCTATCATACATTAATTTAGAGAGAAATGTTAGGATGTACAGATTTCACCAAAAGGCTTGTCTCTACCATGGCGAGTTTTACTAGCTTCTCATCTTCCATCTAACTTGTAAAAGTTCTATTTACCCCAGACTTACTAGTCCTGGGCCCTGCATTCTACTTTTTAAAAAATCTTTTCACCCATTTGTCTTTAGAATAACAAATTCCTGCTTTCTGAACCTGTTCTTGTTCTTTTTCATCCATCCCAAGTCCTCCCTGCCCCATGCCTCCACCAGTAGATACCCCCACATCATAAATACTGTTCTCCTGACATGATTGGCTATATTGATAATTCTTCCCTCTTCCTGTCATCTTATGATATCCTATATCACAAATGGAATGATATGGAGAGGAGAGAAGACATTCCAGGCAGAGGCCAAGATGTGACTGAAGGTGAGAACTTGCTGACTTAGAGGAAGGATGGAGGTTGGAGTGAGAGATGATCCCAACAGGGATTTATTTGTAGGACTAAAGTCAAAGGAATGCTTGGGGAGTAATGAGTAGAAAAGGAAGGCTGTACTCAAATAGAGGTGGACCTTGAAAAATAGTCTGAGAAGTTTAGATTTCTCACCTGAAGGCAACAAGGAGCTTCTGAAGAATTTCTTCAGGTGATCCTGTTTTACTGGATAGAAGGAGAAGGAATCATACTGTGCACTTTCATCAATTGCATGACACTGGAATAAAAAAAAACTGTTACCACAACTAACACAAGATGAAGAGACAAAGAAAGAATAGAAGAGTAATCATGCAATGTAAGAAAGGAAAATCATCCTTTGATTATGTGTCAACTGTCATGTGTTGTATGTCAAATAATGTGCTAAGCTCTTTATGCATGTTCTCATTTAACATTAATTCTCACAACAGTCATTTGCTTTAGACCAGTGATGGCAAACCTTTTGAGCTCAGGGTGTCAAAATTTTGAAAAACCCTAACTTAACTCTGGTGCCATGTCACATACAGAAATATTCATAATTTTTTTGATATTTGCAACCATAGTAAAAAAAGATTTATATTTTTGATATTTATTTATATATTTAAATGCCCATTTAACAAGGAAAAATCAACCAAAAACTATGTATAAAATGAACAAAAACAACACGCGTGTCATAGGTTCGCCATCACTGGTCTAGCCCATTACTTGCATCCATAAGCAGCTATCTCAGAGTTCTCCTCGAATCCCTATCAAGAGAATGGGGAATAATATTTCCTGTCTGATAGTTGCTGAACAAAGCCGCTTCACCCTGAGGCTGACTTCAGCATGTCAAATTCTCCCACAAATAAATGACAATAAACCCGTGGGTTACCTTTTGAATCCACACTGAATGGCCCTCTTCCAGGGCTCTGACTGTGAAGCTGTTCTTTCTTTCTTC
>NW_006299715.1:3168455-3182226 GCF_000327345.1 Myotis davidii
TATTAGAACAATGTATCTTGGATGTTTTCACTATGTATCTTTGCTACGCAACACCAATGTACATGTTTACATCTGGTTTTAGAATTGCATTATTGATCATGAGTAACGTGAGTAATAATATTACTCAAGTGATGCCCAACTCTGGCTATTGCGAGAGACAAATATTTGAATTATGCAATTTTTTGTCTCTGTAGATGCATGTCACCCAAAATGAGTTCATGTGTCACCTCTGACCCACATGTCATAGGTTCGCCATCACTGCTTTAGACACTATTCAATAGACTAGAGATTTGGAGATTTCATGAATTGACCAAGGTCACACAGTTGGTGAGGGATGGGACTAAGGTTCAAGTCCATACTTAATTCTATAGCATCTGGAATATTTACAGAAGAACCATCCAGGCTTCTTAGCAGGAGGGCTTGGCCCTTAGGGGATTCACACAGCCCTAATGTAGACAGGTTCTTCTTTTATGTGTTCAAATAGAAATATGTGATTCTTAGCCTCCGTTCTGCAATTTTACATCAAAATGATCTTATTTTCCAATCCCCTTCTTTTGAAACTCCAACCTCTATCTCCAGCATTCGTTTTCAATTTTAAAATGACCACAGAGACCTCCTTATTCAAGACCTCCTCTCTCCTTTGGCATGTTGGTTATGATTTACTCACTGGAGACTTCCCTGCTGATAGTGAGAGGAGAGGTGGCTTTTCTTTTCAGAGTCCATTAAAACCCAGTTCTTGAGCCAAGTGTAGTTATATATTTCCCAGGATGCTCTCTCTCCCTCACACCTGAAACCGCTTTTTCATTCTGGCTGATAGAGTTTGTTTTTTAGGCATTTTCTGTCCTCCCCTCCATCCATCTCAATCTAGTTCAGGGGATAGCCCTCTGGTGTGGCTTTTCCCACCTTACTCTGAAAGCTCTCTTACTTTGGTCTACATCCCAGGATCTCTCAATCACTTTCTGGCTGTGAGTGTCCAAACACTTCACTTCTTTCAAACCCAACTGTCTCTATTTCCTCTTATACCTGGATCTTTACCATCTCAATTGCCTTTTGTGACTTATTGATAACGTTTTCATTCATGAGATTGAAAGAATCATGACCCCCAATACCTAATCCCCAATACCTGTGAATATGTTACATTACATGGTAAATGAGACTTTGTAGATGTTAATAAATTAGGGAAATTGGGATGAAAAGCTTATCTTGGATTTTCTGAGTAGGCCCAATGTAATCACAAGAGTCCTTACAAATGGAAGTGAGGCAGGTAAGGAAGCAAACATGATGTGATGTGAGGACTCCCACAGTTGCTGCTGATTTTGAAGATGGAGAAAGGGGACCATAGACAAGGAAGGTGCACAGGCTATGAAAGCTAGAAAAGGCAAGGAAATGGATTCTCCTTTAGAGCCTCCAGATGGAATGAAGTCCTGCTGCTACATTATTTTAACCCAGTGAGACCTGTGTCAGACTGCTATATTAGAGAACTATAGAATAACAAATTTAGGTTGTTTAAGCCACTAAGTGCATGCTAATTTGTCACAGTAGCTATAGAAATCTAATATACTCCCTCAATAATAAGTCTTTTCAGAGATTAAAATGAAGCCTGGATTAATGGAAATTACTCTAGAAAGGGAAACTTGGGGTCTGCTCTGATTAACTGAAAGTTGACCAGAAAATCCTTTTTTCTGGAAGCCTTTCAAGAAATATTCCTGAAATACTGTTTCTCCAGCTCAGTGAGCTGAGTGCGTATTTTTTGCTATTCAGTATGGTTTGTGGACCAGCAGCTTTAGCAGCACTCAGAAGCATACTATGAAATAGGAAATTATAAGGGGCCTAATAGACTGAGAATCTGCATTGTAATATCTGCAAATGATTCAACTGCACACTAAAGTTTGAGATATATTGCTTTCCACAATTAAAAATTATACTAAAATAATTACATTAATTGCTTTCTTTTAGTCAGTTAGCATCTGTTTACACTAGTAGCAGAATCCCTCAAGTCAAGACCTGGACAGCAACTTGAAGATCATCTCTTCTGATGGCTTTCAAAACACATTAACGAGAAGAACTTATTTGAAAAGAAATCCTTTCAGAAGTCCTATATCTAAAGGAGATGAAAGTGGAACTTCTAATTAGGGGAAGGATGTGGGTCCCCAGAACCTACCTGCCCTCATCCCTCTACCACCAGCACCAGAGTTACTGCTTAGACATCTCTTTGGGACATTTAGATTTTAAGCTAAATCCCTTTCTATATGTGTGGAAAAACTAAGACTTTGAGAGGAGAAGAGACTGTGTAGGGTCATAGGTACAAAGGTGGGCTTAATAGGTCTAGATTCTTCTCAAGATGATAGATTTATTAATAAGCACACCACATGAATGTTTTCACTTTCAAATCAGTAAATCTAGGAGGCTAAACAGTCCTGCTGATAAATGACCCTGCCCTCTCTCAACACTTACTTAGCATGCTTCTGTGGCTGCCTTCCTTACAGCTCCACCACTTCTACTGAGTCTGATCATTAACACAAGAGTTTGAAACTTGGCAGGGAGAAGGGAACACTTTCATCTTTGGAAATAATTAAAATCAATCATAGCCAAATCTGGTGAATTCATGAGTGATTATTTGGGGCCACACATTCTACTCTTTCAAATACCAAGTATGACCAAAGTCTCTGGAAACAAATTGGTATGTGATGAACATACTAACAGGAGGGAGGTAGCATGTATTCAGCATCTGTTGTCTTCCATGATTTTCTAAGACATGTTTACATTCTTTGTCTCATTGGATTTTGAGAGCAACCCAATGAGGGAGGATCTATTTCTATTACTGTTGTGATGATAGTCTTTGTTTCTAAGGTGAATAAACTAAGGCCAAAGATCACTTGGGCTAAAAAAGATGAGGTTAGATCTTCCTGGCTCCAAAGTCCAAGTTATTTCTGCTAAATATTGCTTTTCTGGTAGGCTTGTTGGAAACAAATTAGTCTATTATCTCTGAGAGGTCAAAGACCTTAGGTCCTTTGAAGACCCTTTAGTAAGAGCAAGTGCCTCTCCTTGTTATACTTACTCTACTATCTATAAGGTTTTACATGTCTGTCTTTCCAGCTCTGGACAAATTTCTGCATCCTCAGGGCACAGCAGAGTAATCAGCAGTACTCAGTAAATGTTGACTGATTAAGTTAATAATAAAAATAGTTGCTGGTTTTTGCAAGTTTACTATATGCCAGCCACTGTTCATCTTTCTTGGCCTCAGTGTCTTGGTTTATAGGATGGATGGATAGATGGATGGAAGGATGGATGGATGGATGGATGGATGGATGGATGGATGGATAAAAGGGTGTAGGTGTGGGTAGATGGGTAGAGGGATGGGTGTATAGATGTGTAGATAGAAGATATTTGGATAGATTGTTGTATGCTCAGATAAAGTAAATATATCTTAATATCTAGAAGACTTCACCAAAATATTGAATCTGGTTACAATTTCCCTCCTTTGTGTAATTGCAAACAGGACCAGCAGAATAAAGAAGCTAGAAATGCTCTTTGGATGGTCTTGACTCAACCATTCTGCAAAGTAAGGAGTTCTTGCCCAGAAAGTGTGTTACAGATGCATTTAAAAGAAAGTGTCATTAATAAATAACAACTGAATTGCTGGAATCACTCACAGTATATCCATGCCTCTCTTTTAGGGCTTTTTAAATTTTATTTTGCACAGTTCTTTTTTTTAAGTTTATTATTTAGTCAACTGTTTCTCACAATACCTCTAACAAGTAGATTATAAGAATAATAATTTATTCATCCATTTTTTTCTGCTAGGAAGCATATAATCTGAAATATGTAGTTTTAATAAATACCAAATAAATGAATTAAGTTGATTACTGTCAGAGCACATTTGAACATTGAGAGTTTATAAATTTGTCATTCTTTCAAAACGTATAATAAAAGTCTTCTATCTTCAAGGCACTGTCCTGGTCACTCTGAGGGATGCAAGATAATGCCATGCATTCAAGGCCTACATCAGTTTACCATGGCTGCTATGGGGAAATTGAGGCATCAGCGCACTGAGTGACTAGGTCTCTTCCTGTAACAAATGCCTACTGACCATCAGCAGCATGCCAGGAAGCTGTGGCACCTCTGTGAAGAGCCTGGAATACCTGCTAGGGATTTTAGACATTATGCTGGGGACATTTGTAGCCACTGAAGGGCTCTTACACAGGGTGCTGAAGTCAGAGCTGAGCTACAAAAAGAAAAGGAAAAGAATATGCTGCCATCAAATTTAAAAGTAGCTGAAAATTTCCTCCCATAATGTTTAACCGTGTTTATCGTTGTTGAATTCTGTTTTATCTTTTAAATCTCAAATATAAGAACTTGGTATAGCATTGTTGCATGGTAATGGAGAACATAAACTCTGAGGTCAGAGAGACCTGCTGTGTTTTTTATTAACAGTGTGATCTTGGACAAGTAAGAATCTCTGAGGGCCTCAGTGCTTACATCTGCATAATGGGAAAATAATGATACCACTTGCTCAGAATTACCGTGAGAATTAAGTGAAGTAATAAAGGTAAAACACTTAGCTCTATTCATGACGCACAGTAACTACTCAATTTATACCAGATAACCAGAGCGCGGTAGACATTGGAATGGATGGGGCTTGCCAATTATTGGGCACTTAATTTCAGACAAATATTCTGAAGGTTGTTGAAGCACACATTTATTCAATGAGCTTTATTAAGCCCCTATTAGGTACTAAGCCCTAGTGTAAAGACTGGGGCCACAGCAGTGAAGAAAACAGAAGAGGAAAAAAAGATTTTACCTTCAGGGGGCTTCCATTTTAGAGACACTACCTAATCCTCATAACATGCCTCAGTTTCCTCATCTGTGAGATAGGAATAAGATCTAAATTTTCCTCACCAGGTTGTAAGGACAATTTGATTATTAAAAACATATATGAAGAGCGAGAACCTGGCACAGAGTAGGAGCTACAGGAAGACTTGCTGTTAAAATAATAGTTGTTATTATTATCATTGTAGAGATTATTATCTACCTTTCATATCTCTGGCGCCAGCTACAGAGCTAATTATAGGGATTGCTATCTAACTTTTACAAAGAAGTTGGGTAGCTTCATTAAAATCATACAATAGTAAAGGCAGGTCCAGAATTCAAGCAAAATCTGTCTCCAACATTGACAGTCTTAACTGCTATAAACACTCCCCAGACCCTACTCCATTGCCTTTGAGAAAAAAATTATTTCATATATACTGACTCGTATAAACAACTAGATCATGGGCTTCCTTTCCCAAAGTCATTTAAGCTCTTAATAAATGGTCTTCCTGGTTTTTCAGTGATAAATGAGAAAATTGGAAATGGAATTTCTACTCTCGGACTGAGCTCATTAGCCTTGTTTATGGACCAGGCAGAGCAGACAATGTTACGTCCCATGAAACAAGGAAGGCAGGCGCTATATGATGGGCAGCTTGCTTTGATTACCCATTTTGGACCATAGAAACCCACACAGTAGTGATTTTTATTAAGTGTTTTAACACAAACCAGCAAGACAACTTTGCAGTTCCAAAATGCAGGCAGGGATTTTTTTTTTTAAAGTAACTTTAAAAGTCTGTAAGTTTGTTCTTCCTTTTTTCTCCCAGTAATGAATATTCTAAACCTTTTCTCTAAAGACAATTTGAAATCCTCTTTAATCTACAGATTAACACCTAGTCAGAAATCCCATTTTTTCTCTGAAAAAGGGACAGATAAGACAATGATCAATATTATGTGTGGCAGAGTTTCTTAAAGAGCTAAGTTCAAAGTCAGAGCTAAAAACTTCAGAGGGGATGCAGGGTGTGCAAGAGTAGGTTTACAGTTGTTTGTGTGGAAAATAATACAATAATTAGTAAATAATAATACAAGAATAAACTCTGTGCTTTGTGTACTCATGGCTGTAAACCCACTTCTACCCCTCACCCTGTATATGCCAAGTATAGGAGAGGAAAGTTGAAAGATAAAGAAGAAAAATGGATTAATAAACTCTTTTCCGGGGCAGGAAATCAATTTAGACATATTTTATTTAAGCCTTTTGACTTTCCATTTAGGTTAAGTTTGAATGGCTTTGAACTTTTTAAAAAACTTTTAAAGATATTTCTTGCAAAAGGAGGAAACTTGGGATGAATACAGAAATCCAGTGAGAGCCGTTAATCCCCTTGGTTCCTAAAGTCCTTGTTAAATGTCTGAATTCTTCTGGTGAAGGCAGTTCTCCTGCTGCTCAGAATGCACCTGAGAACTTATTAAAGTTACAGGTTCCCTGTCTAGGTCTGAATCCTATTGAATTAGACACCCCAGTGCAGGGGTGGGCTAGTAGAGAAAATCATATTTCCAACAAGACCATGGCCACCTTAGAAGCAGGCCAGGACACTCTATTCCAATCCTTCCTCACCAGTATAGTGGCCCATTTGGGGGATAAGAAAACTGAGAACCAGAGAAGAGAAGTAACTTACTCCTGAGTGTTTATTTTTTTTTAATTATGGTAAAATAGACATAATGTAAGATTTACTATTTTAACCATTTTCAAGTGTGACATTAAGTATGTTCACATTGTTTTGCAACCATCACCACTATTCATCTCCAAAACATTTTCTGACACTCCACACCCATTCAATATAACTCCCCATCCCACACATCCCCAGCCCCTGGTAACCATTATTGTACTCTCTGTCTCTGGAATTTGACTATTCTAAGAACCACATGCTAGTGCAGTGATGGCGAACCTTTTGAGCTCGTCTTGTCAGCATTTTGAAAAACCCTAACTTAATTCTGGTTGCCGTGTCACATATAGAAATTTTTTGATATTTGCAACCATAGTAAAACAAAGGTTTATATTTTTGATATTTATTTTATATATTTAAATGCCATTTAACAAAGAAAAATCAACGAAAAAAATGAGTTCGCGTGTCACCTCTGACACATGTGTCATAGGTTCGCCATCACTGTAAGTGGAATCATGCAATATTTATCCTTTCATGTCTGGCTTCTTTCACTTAGCAAAAAAAATTTCAAATTCATCCATGTTGCATCATGCATCCAAATGGTATTTTTTAAAACTGAGTAATATTCCATTGTATGGAGATACCACATTGATTATCCAGTCATGCATCGATGGACATTGAATTTTTATGGACCAAGAACATGACATTTCACTTAGAAATCTTTGTTCTCTCATCCCCATCATAGGATTGCCTGATTTAACAAATACAAATACAGACTTTGAAGTTGGATTTCAGATTCTAATGACATGTTTTAGTATAAGTATGCCCTATGAAGTATTTGAGACAGATTTACTAAGAAAATGATTTGTTATTCATCTGAAATTCAAGTTTAACCGGGTGTCTTATATTTCACCTGGCAGCCCTATAGTCCACATTCAGTAAAACCACAGGCAAGGTGATTCTGTCTACTTGGAACCTTGAGTTGCCAGAATTCTTGGTTTTAATCTGATATTAATCAGGATCAAAGTAAAGCAGCAAATGCACAGTGTAAGTAAGCAACATTTTTGTACTCTTCCTCTCAGGCTCAAAGGCATTGTTTGCTGTGTGGCATCCTCTCCTCAATCCTGCAACCACCATCTTTGTTTTCTAGATAAAGAAATTGACCGGACTTCCTAATCTCACACCGGTGGGAAAAATCAGAAGTTTAGCTCAAATTCAAGACTCTCAGAGTTCAAATCCAATCTCTTTGTTTTAATTTTCATTTTGATTATAAAAATATGATAGGCTGAGGGGGAACAGGTATCCTTATTCAATGCTGGAAGGGATGCAAAATGGCAGAAGTCCTACAGAGTCTGGAAACAAAACCACCTAAGTATAACTCATTTATCCATCAACCCAGTGATCCCATATCTAGGAATTTACCCCAAACTTACACTTTTAACTATAAAAATATACTTTTCACTATGATTATACACCGCTCTACTTATACTTTAAAAGATTGGAAAGTATTTAAATGTCTAAGTATAGGATATTGGTTGAATAAACTATAAGACATATACACAGTGGGGTTCTATACAGCTGGAAAAAAGGATGAGGAGGAGCTCTAAGATTTTATATGGAGTGGTTTCCCAAAAGTAATGTGAAATGATGAAAGCAATGGGCCAAAAATCTCTTTTCTGTTAAAAAGAAGAGGAAGTGAAAAGCAAACATATATCTGCTTATCTTTATAAAGATAAACACAGGAAGAACTGTATTTGGAGGACTGATAGGAGCTAGGGGATGCAGGAGTGAGTGGCATTTCCCTAAGTACACCTTTTGCATAAATCTGACTTTCAGAAGCACATTCATGTTCTATAATTTTAAAAAATAATCTCAAATCAACAATGATGGGAGGAGGAAAGAACACTGAAACAGAAAACAAACTAAAGTACATAAACCCAAGTGTATTTACAATGAATATAAAAACAATACCGAAGGAGTTGGACATGCATAACTAATCCCAGTAAGAAGGACACAGTGTGTCACTGTGGACCCTTAGTCTTGAGTTGAGGACTGGGAACTACTGAATTCTTCTTAGTAGGTTTGTTTTCCCCAGTGGTACAATGAAGCAATTTAAAACCTACTCTAGATGTATAACGGGACTGAGCAAATGAGTAATGTGTTGAGGATGTTGTTAGAATCCAAGGTTCTCAATAAGGAAGAAGGAAAATCTAAATATGGAAATGGCGGAAGGAAAAAGCAACCACCAGGACTGGAGTTAGATGCTTTAGTCAGTGCAAACTCTTGATCCCCAAAATGTATGTGTGTGTATGAAAGAGAGAGAGAGAGAGATGCCACAGACAGCTGTACTGGCTCAACTACAGCGGGAACGCCATGGAAAATCAGTAAATGCTATGAAGCTAGGTCTTGTTTGTTTGTTAAACGTGTGCCAGGATACATGGCGTGTATGTATAGATGTAAGCAAGCATACATTTTCTGATTGTAATCTTATTGCTGCAACTTTAAAAGTGCCCATCTAAGCCTTGGTGGAGTACTGTCTTTGTTCATGTCCCCTTTCTGGTCTGCCTCTGCCCTTCGGAACATCCATTCTGGGCGAGCAGGACCTTGTTTATTTTGTGTGTCGCTGTTTCTAATGCTGAGAACAAGGCCTGACACGAGATGAGTGGCTGATAATTGTTTGCCAAATAAGTGAAAAGACAAATAAAGAATCATGCTTATTTAAAAGTTCAAAGGGTTCCCTGGTTTATCATAGTTCCATCAGGATGAGCCTTCCCAAGAATTCCAAGCTTCCAGCCAAATTGGAGTTTAGCAGACTGCTCTCTCCAACCGTGTAAACAGAATGCCACGTGAATTCATGGACTTCTGCATATAGGCGGGTGTCTCCCAGCCTCCCTCTCACCACAGCCGGGAAGCAAGAGATAAAAGAGGCTGTTGTGATTACTGCCAAATCTCCAGCTCCTAGAACAGTGTGTCAACATAGCAGCCTCTTGACTAATGAAAATGGGATTTCTTCTGGCAGTTCTTCTCAAAGAATAAACTTGAATCTTTCTGTCTTTTGGATCAGCACCTCACTCCCCCCATCAGCACTCACATGCACAGCCATTGTCCCTTAATCAACATCAATGTGACTTCAGCTAAATCAAGGGAAGTTATTCTTAGGGGTGAAAAAAAGTTGAGAACCCCAAATATTCAAATCCAGTGAATAATTCTTTTGAAATCAAAGAGCTTATTCATTAAAAACCAAAATTGGCCCAAGGGTATGTCACCTTGGAGAGTGAGACAGGTCAGGTTACACTGGAGGCCCACCCTATGATGTTATGGTCCATCACCTGCTTGGGAATTGGGTGCTCAGCCTTCTCTGGACATGGGCTGCCCTGCAAAACTGTGCAGACGTGAATAGTAGTCATTCATGTGGGCGCCCTGCCTGTTTGGGGATAGCTCTGATCTCTGATTTTTTTCCTGCTGCTTCTTTGAAATTCTCTCAAAATCCCATATCCTCCCAAAGGAGCTCAAGAACATCATTCACTGCCTGCACCCTGAACTGCTTCCCTGAGGGAGACCTGGCCGGGTATATGTTCCCTAACTCTCTCATTGCACTGAGAAAGGATGTTAGGGCACAGAAAGGGAAGGGAATGGCAAAGATCCCAAGCTTGTGGGCCTCATAGCCCTGGCTCAGGACCACAGGCACAGGAGAAGTGGTGCTAGAATTGACTTCTGTTCATCCTTAACACACCAGCCCAGACCCTGTCTGTTCTGTTCCACAGGAGTATCCTCTGGCAAGGAGAGAGCTTATTTGATAAATACCATTGAGCACTTACTCTGTATCAGGCATTGTTCTAAGGGTTATACAAGTATTGACTCATTTTATGCTTGAAACAACCCTATGAATTAGTCACTAATTATGCTCACCAAATATTTCCAATTCTCTACCTTACTGGCACCTCTGAACCTGTGTTTGGGTAGGTCATGTGACTGGCTCGGACCAATCAGTTGTAAACAAAAGTAATGTGTGTGCCTTCTAGGATTGAGCATTTGATTGCCAGACCCTCCAGAGCCCTCTTTTTCTTCTTTTCAAGGGTACCAGCAATGATAAGATGTCAACTACTCCATTAAAAATAGTTCTCATGTTATCCTTGCCTCAATCCAATACAATCTCTATCTCCATGACAAAGAAACTGAAGTTCAGAGAGACCAAGTGTGCTTTTCAAGGTCACATAGATAACAATCAGAGGTCTTTTTTTTTTTTAACTCTACTCTGTAGAAACAAGGTAAGTATTATAATAATAAATTTTTGACAAGGCCAAGTGGAGCCCCCAGCCAACCTACCATGAAGATGGACTGTCAGAAAGATATTCATCTCTGCCATTGTAACCACTCAGATCTGGAGGATATTTGGCACAGCAGCATATCTTGGCCTCTCTAAACCCATTCTAGGAGGCAAGTCCTACTATTGTTCTCCTTTTGAGGATGGGGAAACTGAAACCCAGTGATATTAAGTAACTTGCCCCAGGTTACACCACTAGTAAGCAGTGGGGTTACTTTTTGAATGCAGATGGTTTGGGAAGGAATTCATCTAACTGATCTTTCAGCAGAGGATGCTTGCCACTGCCCAGGCATCCACAGAGTCTTAGGCTGCTGCCTGTGCACAAAGTGGGTGGCTTAACACTACAGATATTTATCTTCTCACGGGCTAGAAGTCCAAGATCAAGGTATCAGCAGGACCATGCTCCCTCTGCAGGTTCTAGGGGAGAATCCATTCCTTGCCTATTCTAGCTTCTCATGGCTCCAGGGATTCCTTAACTCATGGCCACATCATTCCAATATCTGCTTCCATTACCACATGGCCTCCTCCTTTTCTTATATGTCTCTCCTCTGTGTGTCTTTTATAAGGACACTTGTCATTGGATTTAGAGCTCACCTGAATAATCCAGTATGATGTCCTCCTCTCAAGATCTTGACTTAGGAACGTTCGCAAAGACACTATTTTCCAAAAAGGTCACATTCTGGGGTTTGGGGTAACATTATTTTGGGGATACACTATTCAAGCCATATAAGATAAGGGAAATATCAGACACCTACTCAGGACACTGCCTCTACTACCATTCCCAGAACTAAGTGGACACTGACACTAATAAAAGTTTAAACTACAAAATAATTTCAGATATTATCAAAAGTTGTACACAGTTGGAGATGAAGGGTTGTGGGCATTGAGTGAAGAGGAAGGAGAAGAATCAGGAGTTGAGTCCTTGGTCTGGTTAAGCCTCTTCACTCTTTGAAACCATAGAGATGATGAGCTTTTGCTGCTTAGACCTCAGTTCCCTTAGATATACTCTTGTGTTGGACAAAATTCTGCAACAATGGGCATCCACTCAATATCATAGGCTCGTCTCCCCTTCTCACGTAGAGGGGAGAGCTGGCTCCAGTTGGTGGTCTTCCAGTTTCCTTGGGGAGAGCAAACATGAGCTCTTGCTTTATGACTGGGGAGAATATAGCTATTTGGTTCTGGAGATAGGAATAGAAAATTAGTGTTCTCAAAAACTTGGCCTTCAAATGTCCTGTTTGGCTAGACTCCCCAGTTCTCCAAAATAGCCTTGATTCTCCACTATCCTATACACAGCCAGCTCACTCACTTATCTTACTTTCACGGCCCCCAAAGCTTTAGAGTTTAAGTGTCTCTGTGATATATAAAATCAAACACACCTCATCACAAAAATGATTAATTTCTGAAAATTCTTGTCTGGCCTACATTAAAAATTCATAATACTGCTCCTATCATAATTGACCTCATTTCTTGGGCACGAATAACCTTAGCTTTATTATGCATTTGCTTGTCCTCATCTTCTTTGCCAACTCCACCTCCTCCTTTTTATATTGAGTCACCTTACAATGGCTCCAACATTAAAGGACCCCATGTTCTAAGAGTTTCTCTCTAATTAGATTGTCCTATTCACTACAAGAGAGAAGATCAAAGAAGAGTTTCTGCTAGCCCCAAATGTCAGTGATTTTTGCAACCTGCTGAAATGCACCAGTACCATAACAGGATGGCTATTGCAGAGGAATAGGAGGAACCAGACAGATCCGGCCTTTGTACTTGGCTTGCTGTGAAAGCTTGCACAGAGAAATCCCAAGTCTTAGTGCCTCTATGCATCATATCTAAATGAAGATAGAAGTACTCTACTTGTAAAAGTTAGATAAGATCATGAAAATAAAAGCACTTTTTATGCTGTAAAAACTATATAAATATACAAGATTACTGTTATTTTTCAATCTGTACACCTCTAGTCTCCTCCTACATGGGTGACTTTTCTGTCCACATCCAGAGCTGTCAACCAACCCTTGGTTTCTTTGGTTTGCAAAAGCTGTTGACAAGCCTATTGGAAGGCAGATGTGGATAATCATAGACATGACTTCAAAGAGAAACAACAACACCATCATCATTATGATCCTGGTATGATTTCAGGAGAAGGGCTTCCTTCCTGTCCCATCTGCCCCCAGCAATTGCTTTCAGATTCCCTTAACATAATGATTATAACTTGATCCCCAATCTGACTGCTTATGTCAATGATAATAATCTCCATTGTCAGAAACCAAGATGGCAGCATAGGTAAACACCTGAAATTGCTGCCTTGCACAACCACTTCAAAAAATACAACTAAAAGACAAAACAGACATCATCCAGAACCACAGGAAGGCTGGCTGAGTGGAAATTCTACAACTAGAAGGAAAGGGAAAAGCACACTGAGGCTCAGAGGAGATGCGGAAGTAAAGAGCAGAGGTACAGAGGCATGCGCCCACAGAAAGGGCTAGCAACGAAGGACACTGGTGTCTTCTTCAATTGGGAGGGAGTCTCAAGCTCCCGACTGCTCTGAATTCAAGTTCTGGGTGAGTCTCTGGGGACCTAAACTCATACAGGGAGAAACTGAACTGTCTGACAGTGGGCAGAACTCGAGGGTGGCTTTCTCTCAGGTGCTTGCAGCGATTACCATGGGGCACTGAGATGATTCACTGAGACCCGGGGGCCTCTTAGAGCTGGGCTGAGGATCAGCCATAGCTGTTTGCTCCACCCTGTTGATTCCCTGAGACCCTGTCCCACCCAAGCTGCTAGCAGAGGCTTTTGCATATGAATGGCCTGGCCCTTTGCAATCTAAAATTACCTAACAAACTGCAGCTTGGTCAGAGAGATGCAGAACATCCAAAAGAAGGCCCAAGGCCCCACAGCAGCTTGCATTACTTCACAGCTGGGCCTCACCTGGGCACCTCCAAATCCCAAACAAAGAAGAGGAATCTGCAGATCTCTCCATAAC
>NW_006299715.1:3183064-3186332 GCF_000327345.1 Myotis davidii
TCACAGATAAGGAAAGGCTAAAGGAGTTTGTCACCACCAAACCAGGATTATATGAAATGCTGAAAGGTATCCTTTAAGAAGAGGAAGAAGAAGAAAAAGGTAAAGATATAAATTATGAACAACAAATACACATCTATCAACAAGTGAATCTAAAAATCAAGTGAATAAATAATCTGATAAACAGAATAAACTGGTGAATATAATAGAATCAGGGGCATAGAAAGGGAGTGGACTGACTATTCTCAGGGGGAAAGGGGTGTGGGGGTGTGGAAAGAGACTGGACAAAAATCGTACACCTATGGATGAGGACAGTGGGGGTGGTAAGGGCAGAGGATGGGGTGGGAACCGGGTGAAGGGGAGCTATGGGGGGAAAAAGAGGAACAACTGTAATAATCTGAACAATAAATATTAAAAATAAATAAAAAATAATCTCCATTGTCTGAATTATTGAAAATGCTCTCCAACACCACCCACCCTTGGAATAGGAAAAAGAATTAAGCACATCACCAACAGATGTGACCAAATGAGGGGGAAAAATATGGAAATCCGAAATAAGCTCTTCCTGTCATACATCCCTCCATCTGTTTTACTGATACATGAGCAGATACAAATTAAAAACAATAATAAACATTTACTCATGCCACCAATGTGCCATTATGTTTCTTAATCCCTGTGGATTAGTCAGGGTTCTCTAGAGAAGCAGAACCAAAAGATATCTACTAGTATATCTATATTGATGTACATAAATAAACCCTTGAACAATGCTGGGGTTAGCCTATAGTTGACCAGAAGCCTTACTAATAATGTAGTCAATTAATACATAGTTTATGTTATATATATATGTATATACATACATATATATATATAATATTCTTATATCAAAGTAAGCTACAGAAATATGTTTTTAAGAAAATGATCAGGAAGAGAAAATATATTTGCAGTATTTACTGAAAATAATCTGCATAAGTGGACCCACACAGTTCAAACTCATTGTTCAAGGGTCAACTATGTGCATGTATGTGTGTGTGTGTATACACACACACATACATGCACATATATACACATATACATACGTATACACATATATACATATATTAGTATATGTACATATAGTAGTATGTACATATATATACACACATGTATATACATATATGTAGGTACTAGTAGCCCTGCACACAAATCCGTGTGCCAGTACCTCACAAGTAGCTCGCTGCCGCCCTCCAGTAGCTCTCTGCCCACTGCCTGGCCCTCCTGTAGCT
This sequence comes from Myotis davidii, assembly GCF_000327345.1. Lineage (NCBI taxonomy): Eukaryota > Metazoa > Chordata > Mammalia > Chiroptera > Vespertilionidae > Myotis > Myotis davidii. Next base: position 3,184,324 of record NW_006299715.1, read on the forward strand.
CCCCCAACCCCCCTCTCTCCTGCCCCCGCTCATAGCTTGCTTCCCTGCCCTCTCCTGTAGCTCTCCGCCACCCGCTTGTAGCTTGTTGCCCTACCCTCCTGCTGATTCACGATCCTGTAGTTACATGGTCAGTCATTATGCTTCATTTGCATATCACATCTTTATTATATAGGATATCTATCCTATATAATAAAACCCTAATATACAAATCAACCAAACCGAAAGACCAGTGGAATGACTAGTCGCTATGGTGCACACTGACCACCGGGGCAGACGCTCAATGCAGGAGCTGCCCCCAAAAGGGCTCCCAAAGCTGGAGCCTCAAAGCTGCCAAAAGGGGGCAGCTCCTGCATTGAGCGTCTGCCCACCAAGAGGGAAGTGACCAGTGGCAGCGACCAGAGGGCAGGGCCAGCCAGCGGGTAGTGCCAGGCTGCCAGCCAAGGCGGGTGCCAGCAGGGGCCCCGATCACCCCGCCCACCGGTTACCCCACAGATAGCCCTGATCACCGGCCAGGCCTAGAGACCCTACCCTATATATTGGGAATAATCACTTAGATTTAAAAATTAAAACCTGGCAAGGTTACTCTAACACTGAAAAAACAGGATGATGCAGCAATGACACGTATGGACTCTGGCTTGCACATTTTGTGGTCAGCCCTGATTCTGACACTTATAACTGTATGACAAAGCCAATTACTTAACTTCTCTCTGCTTCAGTTTTTCCACCCATAAGATGGAGAAAATGGTTCCACTGCCTCAGAAGGGTCATGTTATGTACTACTTTTTATAATCAGGGCAAAAAAATGTAGCTGCCCATACAACAGCAGGATGCCTTTCACCTGTATGAAAAGTATGGTCACTGTTGCATGTAGCATCCAGGATTGCGAGGGCATATCTGACTGCTACTTTAGGCCCAACATCCCCTGAGGGGCCCCAAATTGTGAGAGGGTGCAGGCTGGGCTGAGAGACCCCACCCCATGCATGAATTTCATGCACCTGGCCTCTAGTATATGTATATACAAATATACAATGATTGCTTTCTATCCTATCTAATAAAAGAGAAACATGGTAATTGGTGTACAACTGCTACCCTTCCCATTGGCTAATCAGGGGAGATATGCAAATTAACTGCCAGCCAAGGTGGCACCCGGCAGCCAGGCAGCTTAAACTGAACATGAGGCTTGCTTGCTTCAATGATGGAGGACTGCAACGTTCCCCGCCTGCCTTGCAGGCCTCTGAGCCTGCAGTTTGAACATTGTAACAAATATAGAAGCTAAAAGAAACCCCAGAAAAGAGCTTTCAGGGAGCTGGGATCTCAGAGCTGGAGTTGATACAGACTTTTGATTATAGAACCGAAACAAACGAGATACCTGCTTTCAGAAGTGGAAGCCTCAAAGCTGGAGCCTCAGAGCTAAAGCTGGCCCAGAATAAAAAAAGAAAAAAGAACAAAAGGAGCGGTTGGGAGCTTCCGTCACCCGCCAGCCTGAAAACAGCCATCATCCCCTCACCCAGGCTGGTCAGTGACCCCAGTGGGGACCCCTACCCTGATCCAGGACACCCTTCAGGGCAAACCAGCCAGCCCCCACCCATGTACCAGGCCTCTATTCTATATAGTAAAAGGGTAATATGCCTCCCGGCACCGGGATCAGCATGACAGGGGGCAGCGCCCAAATCCCCTGATCGCCCTGTGGCTCTGTGTGACAGGGGGTGGGGCCACAACCTCACTATCAGCCCTGCTCTGTTCCTGACAGGGGAAGGCGCCCCAAACCCCTGATTGGCCCTGCTCTGTGCCTGATCGGCCCTGCGGCTCTATGTGTGACAGGTTGTGGCGCCCCACGCCCCCCCACCCCATGGGCCCTGCTCTGTGTGTGACAGGGTAGAGCCATAACCTCCCCATCAGCCCTGCCCTGAGTGTGACAGTGTCGGCGCCCCAACCCCCTGATTGGCCCTGCTCTGTGGTGATAGTGGGTGGCGCCCCAATCCACTGATCAGCCCTGCTCTTTGTTTGAC
>NW_006299715.1:3186695-3196695 GCF_000327345.1 Myotis davidii
TATAGATATTTGTTTTGTTTCTAAGGAATTGGCTTATGGGCACAGGAATTGGCTCACAGGAATTGGAGACTGCCAATCCCAAAATCTATAGGGCAGACCAGAAAGCTGGAAAATTTGTCAGGATTTCTGTATTACAGTCTTGAGGCAGAATACCTTCTTCTCTAGGAAACTTCAATTTTTGCATTTAAGGCCTTCAACTGATTGGATGAGAGCCAGTCACATTATAGAAGCTAGTCTCCCTTGTGTACAGTTAACTAATTGTAGATGTTAGTCCATGTACAAAACACCTTTCCAGCAACATCTAAATTCGTGTTTGATAAAACAACTGCATCATAGCCCAGTCAAACTGAGACACAAGAGTGACCATCATTCCTGTGAGGAAGGCTGTAGTGGGCCCATTAGTGTGGGGAGTGGGCATAGGAAGCTCCTGGACCTTAGACAATTTATCCAAGGTCACACCACCAATAAAAATAGGAGACAGAATCTGACCCTGGATAGAGCCACATAATGTCCTGGAGAGACGACTAGATTTTTTTTAAAAAGAAACCTACAGAAATGATCTTAGGAAAAGAGTATGGCTAATAATAGAACCCAATTTTTTTTAGATGGCATAAATAATATAGGTGGAAAAAAAGAGTTTGACCAACTTTACTGGAATGCTGTGTTTGTTAGATTCTTGCTGCCCAACGTTTAATCTCCACCCAGCAGCCCTCACATCACCTGGAAGCTTGTGAGAAATGCAGAATCCCATGGCAGACCTGATAAATCAGAGTTTTTACATAACAAATAACCACAATCTTAGGGACTGAAAACAACACCCTTTTATTAGTTCACAGTTCTATAAATCAGAACTTGGGATAGGTGGGGTGGTGAGTCAGCTGGATTTCATACTCAGAGTCTTATAGGCCCCCAAATCAAGGTATTAGCTTTGTGGTTCCTGAGGAAGAATCTGCATAAAGCTCATTCAAAATTGTCATAATGTATTTCCATGCTGTTGTAAGACTGATATCCTAGCTTCTTCCCTGGCTAGGAGCTGGGGTCCACTCTCTGCTCCTACAGATTGCCTGAATTTGCATCCCTTTTCAGATAGCACCCTCTAAATTCAAAGCAGCAACAGCAAATTGAATCCTTCTCATCACACACATACTTGGAATTAACACATCCTATGGTACCACCAAACAGCCAGAAGAAGCTCTCTGCTTCTCAGGTCTCCTGTGATCAGATGAGGCCCACCTAGATAACTTCCTTCTCTGAGGTCATTTGTGCCATATCATAAAACACAAGCACTGAAATGATAGCCCATCACATTCACAGGCTCCAGGGATTCAGGTGTCAGATGGGTGTTTTTTTCAATGCCACCAAGCAAATTTCCACTTCTCAGTGAACACTGGCTACAGGTTCCACAAATTTAACTTAATTCTGACACTATACACCAAGAAATAGGGGCAGATCCCACAGGCTCAGGGCTCAGCCTCACAAGACTGTTCCTACCCCTGTCAGATACCAATTGTTAATGCAGGTTGTTACCTGGGCTTCTGACAGACTGGCTACAAATCAGAGGTTCCCATGGTCTCCTCTTCCTCAGGTTCCATTAATTTGTCAGAGGAGCTCACAGAACTCAGAGAAATATTTTACTTATTAAATTACCAGTTTGTTGTGAAAGAAAGGACATAACTCGGAAACAGCCAGATGGAAGAGATGCATAAGACAAGTTATGTGGGAAGGGTACAGAGCTTCCATAACTTCTCCAGGTGTGCATCAGTCTGGAAGCTCTCTGAAGTCCAACCTTTTGGGCTTCATTACATAGGCAAAATCAATTAAATCATTGGTCATTAGATATCCATTTATCCTACAGCCCCTTTCCCCTCCCTGGGGGGAGGGGGGTCACTGAAAGTTTCAACTGCCTGATCACGTGGCTGTTTCTCCAGACAACCAGCCCCCATCCTTAGAAAATTCTCAGGGTTTTAAGAGTTCTGTGTTTAGAAATGGGGCCAAGGATCGCACATATATTTCTTATTATAAATCATGATTATCACAAGCTGGGACACCTTTGGAAGGCTGGGAGTTCGTCTTGGAATTCTGCCTACTATGCTGTGATTCCCATGAATAACATTAAAACTGGAGAAGTATCATTTTAGATTGTTTAGAATTGTGATTCACACTGTCCATTCTTAAAATGAATGGCCCATGAGGCCATATATAGCTTGTTTTAGATTGCACGTGCATTCTCTCATTTAATTTTTCCACAGTTTATGTAGAGTAATGGACACTTCACTTCTGAGAATGAAGAAACCAAGACTCAGAGAGCCTCAGTATTCTGTGAAGGTTACTCAAGTGCACAGAAATGCTGATATTTGAACCTGAACTCCTGCTTAAATGTCAATCCTGCTTCCTCCCTTTCTCCTTCCTCCAAATAATAATTCCCTATACTCAGGCTAGTTTTCATCTATTGTTAGAAAAATAACTCTAGTATTAAGCTCATTTTTGCTGAAGCACAAAAGACTGATAGAATGATTAATTAGTTCAGTATTTAGTGAGTGACTTGCTAGTGTGTGACACACTTGTTCTTTGGTGGACAAGGCTGATAATATCTGTCTTCACTGGAGTAGGATGTCATCAGTTTTCAGACAGGGTACTCTGGGAGCGAAAGGCCAGGGTGACAGTGAGAGATTCTAACCTAATTTAGGAGACTCAGGAAATCCAGAATGCTTTGCAAATTATGATTATGCAATTCAAAAAGAGGGACCCAAATAGCATATTTGAGGAGATATTTTTAGATCAAGGACTTTTCCTCTGAAATTCTTCCAACCACACCCTGGGGGTGATGTAGGCATACTGTGTGTAAGGTAATGAACTTTGGAAGAAAGTTTGGGATTTGACTGACAGGCCTTTAACCTGGTATCAGCAGCTGCCTTTGGGGGTCTCATGTATTAGCTCTGAGCCTCAGTTTTTGGAAAACCTTTATGGATAAAATAACTCTATGATGCCCTAGAGACAATGCGGTATAATGGGAAGCCTTTGAAAGGAGAGGACTAAATACCTAGAAACCATGTATTAGAAATCAGGCCAGCCCTGGTGGCCCCAGCCTCTACTCTCAACCCACAGGGCTGGGTGGAGAACTGGATCTAAGTCACTGAGCAAAAGCCAGGACAGATGGTGGCATCTGAGTGAGCCAAGAAGAGTGGCCTGGGGGAACTCTGCTGTTGACAACTTTCTACATGGTCCCACCACATGCCTGTAGGGCAGCTGGGTTCGGTAATGGTATGGATCTCTTCCAGCTATTGGACTGGAGTCCTGAAAACTCTGAACCAGGTCCTCCGTGCCCACCATCAGCCACTTTCTCCCTTGACATTTTAACAGCTTAAATGGAAACTCTTGGGGACCCATTTTCTGAAGCAGATGAGTCATGCTGTCAAGTTAAATGATGCCACCTGCATACTTTGTTTCATCTGGAAGACTTTTAAAGTCTGTTTTTGTAAAGAGTGCACAGCTGGCCACCAGATGCCAGTCCCCAGTCCTTGAGTTGTGTTGGCAGCTTAGAGCTGGGATAATTTCATGACCCATCCTTACTTAAGTTGGTGCATAGTTATTTCCATGTGGGACTTTTATTATTACATGGCATTTAAATCCATGTTACCTGAGCTTCTGGAGGCTTAATGAAAGAAGGTAAATTGTTCAAAAATTGTACAATTTTTATTTTAGAGCCTTGTGCCTTGGTAAGTAAACAAATGGCAATAAATATATAAAAATAAGATCAATTTTCAGATAATAACTCAAAACAAGAACCAAATTACAGTACATTTCAAGACTCTCTAACATTTATCAGATTTATATCTATGGTACAATGAACTGAAGACAACTCAAGGCATGTTTGAACATCAACAGATAGTCATAATTTTTGCCTTACTACTGTATCATTCAATGTTCTAAAAAGAACATGGAAGCTGAAGGGAAGAGTCAACATTCTCAAAATAACTGCAGAAATTATTTTTAGTATTTTGTCTTTTTAAATCAACTTTATTTAGGTATAATTTACATATAACAAAATGCAACCATTTTAGGGGAATAGTTCAATGAGTTGCAACAACTGTCTACCATTGTAACCACCACCAAATTTCCTTGGAGATCTTCTCTGCAGCCCCTTTGCTTTCTGTTCCCACTATCACCCCAGTCCAGTCCAGACAACTACTGATCTGCTTTGTCCCTATAGGTTGGTTTGCCGGCTCTAGAATTTCTTATAGATGGAATACTTGGGCAGTAATATATATATATATATACACATATACATACACACATTTGAGACATTTTTAAGGTAGGTAGAGAGGATACTTTGGCTCAGGTGCAAAGAGAAAAGGTAAATGGGCACAATTAACATATATTCCAGCATGCTTAGGGCAGTTGTGATTTATACCTACTGTTTTAATGTAATTACCAATAGCACACCTATTTTAATGGGTTTGGGCTACTATGACACAATACTGTAGACTGGGTGGCTTGAACAACAGAAATTTATTTCTCACAGTTCTGTAGACTAAGAAGTCCATGATCAAGGTTATGGCAAACTTGGTTTCACAATTATGCCCCTCTTACTGGCTTTTGGATGATCACCTTCTTCATGTCCGCACATGGTGGAAAGAGAGAGAGGAAGCAAGCTCTCTTAGTGTCTCTATGAGGGCACTAATACCATCATGGAGGTACCCTCTTGACCTCATCTAAACCTAATTACCTCCTAAAGGGCCCATCTCAAAGTATAATCCCATTGGGTTTAGGGTTTCAACATATAAATTTAAACGGGGACACATTATAGCAGCACTGTAATTTGGATTAAGTTTTACTTTTGAATGTGTGATGTACTTTTCTCCTCCAGGTCTTCACAAAATCTACAGTAAATTTCCATTTCTCAACCAAAATATTTGCGATTACATTTGTGTTTGTAAATCAGGTATCAAGAGCAGAAGTTACTCAAAGAGACCCCTAACATTTATAACTATTATTATAAACTTTGATAGCATTAAAATGTATGCAGTACTATATGCATCATATTATTAAACTATTAGCTTTCTTCCAGTCTAGTATTTTAAAGAATGAAGATGAAGGATGAATATCTTAGTAGACGATATACCACTATTGTCAATGAAAATATATTACTTCAAGTTCTGGCCAATTCTAATATAAATTTGAAGATTTATCCTTTAACATTTTATTTTGACCTTTTGTGAATTGAAAGAATCACACTTCAATTTACTAGTTTATGCATGAAGGCAAAATAAAAGCTGAGCCAAGGGTTCTGTCTATCCTTGAAACCAAATCCATGCACAAATGTTTTCTTGACTTCACTCCCATTTTCCTTCTTCATCCTGGCAATAAACTACCATCAGAATATAATATTTTTATGTTCTCATAGTCTACCCTTTTCCTTATTAGGATTCACAATATGATAACATCAAGTTCTAAGCATTATATCTGATAACTAGCCCTTAATGACTGTTTGAAAATGGCGGAAAGCATTCATGCATACCTTAATTTGCTTCATAACTCTGAACACATTTTCACAACATAAATTTTCAAGTGGTTTTATCTTTATGTGGTTTCATTTGGCAATTTTTTTAGTATATACATAACCACAGGATATTCTATGAAGCACCATGGATAATAAAAAGTTACAACAAAGGTTAGACATGATCCCCGCCTTTGAGAAACTTAAACTTTAGTATTAAAAAAAGGCTCTCATATAAAGAATGACATAAAAGGGAGAGTGATAAGTATCCTGTGAGTAACATAATAGACTACAGCTTGAAAGCACTGAGTGTTCTTGAAGGCAGGGATTTTCCCTGCCAAGAGAACCATGCATGCAAGAATTAGTAGCAAAGTGGAGGATAAAATGATGTTTAATAGCTTTGCAAGTGCCTATTCATACCAATCCCTGTTTGGGGAGAATAGCGCTGATCTTTTCTAATTCTTAGTGTGGAGGCACAGGTTTATGCCTCAATACAAAATGACCTTGGCTACACCCCGTTCCCACCCGCAAATCTACTTGCCTGTTACTGCACAGAAATTTGAAAGTTATGTACCTCACCAGAGCACAGGAATGAAAGGGTAGATAAGAGAATTGTCCTTGCCTAGCTCCGAGGAAATAGGTCATTCCTTGGTCTGCCCTAAAACCAGAAGAGGCTCAGCCAGAAAAGTCACAAGCTGTCAAGGGTGTATCTCTACCCACTAGTGAAACTGTGGCCAGTAAATTTCAGTCTTGGGCCACGCAGATTATAACTCTCCATCAGAGAGAAACTAGACAAGTAAAGGGAAGGCAATAGCATTATCTCTTTCTCTCCTGTGGGCTGAAGATGAGGGATAGAAAACTTGTCCCTCTCCCCACATGTGTTATTACCTTAGAATAGCCTCTTCCTGAATGTGCTTTAGACCATGTTTGTACCATAATTTTTTCCTCAAAATAAAACTTGTTTGAATCAAGTATTTCTTTGGAAAACACAGAATATTTTACCCCCTAGTGGAAGATTGATTGCACCCATGGTACAGATTGCTCATACTTTCTTGTATTCATGTCTCTTGTATCTCACACTAACCCTGGACTTGACTGAGCATGTGACTTGCTTTGGTCAGAGGGCCAGTAACAAACTTGATCCAAGCAAAAACTTAAAAAACAACACTTAAATATTTCCACTATTCTTGAACTCTTACAATTGCCTGAGGACACAACCAGACTATCCTTGTGGAGAATGAGATACATAGAACAGAGTCAGGTGCTTCAGCTAAGGCCATCCCAGATCAGCCAACAGTCAGCCGATTGCAAGATATGTGTATCAACTACTGCCAAGACCAGAAGAAGTGCCGGCCCAGCATAGCCAAGGTCAATGGTACTGCCCAATCAACCCATATATTCTTGAGGAATAATATATGGCTGTTGTTTTAAGCCACTAAGTTTTGGGGTGTTTTTTTTTAAGCATAGAAAAAGCGAAGTAATATACCCTTCTTGGAGATTGCTATGGACTAAATTGTGTCACCCCAGAATTTGTATGCTGAAGCCCTCCCCCACCCCAATGTGACAGTATTTGAAGATGGAGCCTTTGGGAGATAATTAAGTATAAATGAGTTCTTGAGAATGGGGACCTCATAATGGAATTAGGGTCCTTAAGAAGAGGAGGAAAGATCAGAGTTCTCTCTCACCAAGTGAGTACACAGTGAGAAGGTAGTCATCTAAAAGCCAAGAAGAGAGCTCTCACCAGAACATGGCAACACTGGTCCCAATCTCAGATATCCAGCCCACAAAACTGTGAGAAAATAAATGTCTGTTGCTTACGCTATTGGTTTACGGTATTTTGTATGGCAGCTCGAGCAGATTAAGATTAAAATTGCCATATGTAAGTAGTATCATCCAAAATTACATACTATTATATACTTATTCTCTTTCCATGGAACATTTCAGAATACAATTTCAAAAACGGTCTTGGGAGATGCTGGGATAAATAAATGGTGATAATATAAGTGCCCCAGGATGCCAGATTTTAGAGACATAACAAAGAAAAGATAATCAGAATTTAATGGTGAAAAGTTTTAGGGAAGTAGAAGAGGAGGGAGTAAAAGTAATGACATATGTTTAAAGTCCTAAGATTCTGAGAGGACTATGGGATTATTAGGCAACTCAGGGAAAGTGGGGTTGAGGAAAAGTAGTTTTGCTTTAGAAATATTAAACCTGATGGGAACGGGCTATCTCTAGAAAGTGAAATCCAGCAGGCACTAGAATGATGCCAGGAAAGGGGAGAGAGTAGATCTGTTCTGTAGGTTTTGTGAGTGGATGAATGATAACTCATGAAGGAGAATCCTACAGAGGGAGGAGAGTCCAGAGCTAAGTGAGGGACCCCACAATGCTCTGATAGAGGTGGGCCATCCACACAGAGACCAAGAGTTGAGAAATAACTTCATAAGGCCAATAGCAGAGTTGAGACTGTAACTCAAACTGTTGACTTCTCGGTAACCTTACCACAGTGCCTATGAGTCATTCAACCATTAACTGAATAGTAGTTCACTGGAGGGCAACCAACCACAATGACAATCTAATTGAAATCATGTTGCATGAAGAACAGTTGAAAGAGCCAGACACATTGAACTTGGAAAAAGGAAGATGAATTTGTGGGGGAAGAGGAAGTCTAAGCATTGCCTTCAGATATTGTAAAGACTCTTTTGTGTGAAAAAATGGAGCAGGAATATTCACTGTTGCTCAGAAAGTTCTTCTGTGTTTTGTGAAGTTGCGGGACCCTCTTGCCCTGGGAGCCACAAGCAGGAGTGGAGTAGCCATCTGTCTGGGCTGTACAGATAGATTTTGAATAGAGTGAGAGAGTGAATAATAAAACTCACAAGTCTTCTTCCAAATCTAAGATCTGGAGATCTACTAATAGGTCATTACCTTTTCCAGTTTTGACTATTTTCAATAAGTTGATTTGTTTCCCTAAATTACCAAGAAAGTAAAAAAGGGCCTTCAGATCTTAGCATGACCAAAATCCAAGAGAGGTAAACCAGAGACTGCAAACTTAAAGAAATGGCTTCTGCCCCTTTGCATCCTTGGTGCCCAACAGTGAGGAGCACACAGTAGGCATCCTTGTGCCATCTGAGAATTTAAAGGAGGGTCAATACTTTATGTGTGGCTTCACTTTGAAGGTGGATTGGATTATTTCCTACCACTCTCAATAAAGAACATTTTATTTGATCTCTAAACATTGTTAAAAATTGAACTATAGTTGACATACAATATTATATTAGTTTCAGATCTACAAATTAGTGATTTGATATTTTTATATCTTTAATAACCTCTCCCAATAGGAGGATAAAGTTTCCCAACTAGGGTCATTTCTCCTTTGGCCTCTTTCTTGATGTTGTCACATGTTTGATAGAATTCAGAGAAGGCTGTGTTATAAATTCCAGATGAAGCCACCTGGGTTTCAGGATATAATTTGAAACTTGGCTGCTTCATGCATGTAAAGGAGAAGAAATAAAGTCAACTAGAAGAACACAAAGCTTAAAAATGAAAAATGTTCAAATCTAATCATTGCACTCAGAAAGGGGAAGTGCATATTTTCCAAGAAAAACAATCTGCTGTCCATAAGAGTTTAGAGTGTGTTTCAGAAGTAATCTGTAATCATTTCAAATTCAATGATGATAAGGAAACTACACAGTGTAAGCATGTTCTCTTCATTTGGCATGGAGAACATGTTTTAACCACCTTTTAACTGTTCAGGTACTAGAACCACACAAACTAGGCTTATATCCTAGCTTTGCTACTTACTCGTGGTGTGACCTTGAGCTAGTCCCTTAACCTCTCTGTGCTTCAGATTCCCCATCTGTAAAATGATGATGTTAGTGTCTACCTCATCAGATTTTTGAAAAGATAAAATAGTTAATATATTTACACAGCACATAAAATGGTGTCTAGTATATAGTTCATGCTCAACAAATGTTTTTAATTATTATCATTGCTGCTTTAAACTGGTAGAAGAGAAAAGAGTATGAACCCTTTAAAAGAGTTTGTGGAATGAAGGAAGCCACATTTCTAGTAGGAAGTGCCCGAAATACCTGAGGTAGAAACAAAATGTATGAACTAGAACCTTCTGTATTTGTGTTTAGAGCAGTTCAAAGCCAGTAGGAAAAACATACAGTCTGAATAAAGAACAATTTTTAGAAAAATTAGTGCTCAACTAGTATTAATGAGATGTTTACCCCATTTGTACTGAGCAGCTTGGACTAGTCAATGTCAGGACCATGGCTTTCTTCTGCACACACAGTGCAACAAACATTTGGGTAAGTGGTGTTTACACTCATTAAATGCTAAGCAAAGTGCTTCACTTGGACTTTGAAGTTTATAACTTCCTTTAGCCCCTGCTTTGCAGGTTGCTTGTAAAATTTGACAATAACCCATTGGACAATTTTCTTAATAAATGCATGTATTTTGAGAGATGGGTAATAAATTTTGCTTTCAAAATCTATTTCTGTC
>NW_006299715.1:3198138-3198473 GCF_000327345.1 Myotis davidii
CAAAAAATTTTTCAACTTTAATCCACATTTAATACTATTCTGCATCTGTCTCAGATGCACAGCAGAGTGGCCAGTCACACACTCTACAGTGTGGTCCCCGACATACCAAGCAGCCACTTGGCCCCTTACATAAGTCATTACCATATTATTGAATACCTTCACTATGCTGTAATTTACATCTCTGTGACTATTCTGTAACTACCAATTTGTAATTCTTAATTCCTTTATCTTTTCTACCCAGTCCCTCAACCCCCTTCCCCTCTGTCAAATGTTAATCTGTTCTACTTTTTTATTTTATTCTTTAGGTTTCATATGTAAAGTGAAATCATATGGGA
>NW_006299715.1:3198653-3207773 GCF_000327345.1 Myotis davidii
GCAAAGAGAAAGAATCTCACACCACAGGGAGAGGTCAGGTTTCAGACTTAATGTGCTGTGAAAGCAGAGACAAAGGTGGAGTTGATTTTTGCTCTGGCTTCTCCTGGGGAGATGTCTGGAGACACAAGCATACATACTGTCCTAGACACGGATCCACCATGCTCCAGTTGTATGACTTCTAATGTGTTACTTCATTTCTGTAAGTGTTGGTTTCCTTAGAAGTGAAAGATTTAATGTAGGTATTTTTAAACAACCTATTTACATATATACAGAATACTGCATTTATTCAACACAGTAGAGGTGTACTGCCCTGTAGGAGCAGGAGGTTCTGGATAGGGCGCTGGCTCCGCTCTCTGGGAAACTCCCTTTTCCGTCATCTCTATGGCCACCAGGTCCTCCTCCTGAGAGGCTCCCCTGGCCCACCTCTGAGGTGCGTGTTGAGGAGCTGGCCCTTTGTGCAGCCAATGGTCCACTTCCTTAATCTAGAGGAAGTCGTTATTTTCAGTCTTGAAAGACATATTTAGCACAGGCTTACAGTTATTTTAGCAATGGAAGTCCTGCCAAAAATTAGTAGGCTTCTGCAAGCCATCAAATGTAATTTAGACATATCTTTTCTAGGCTCATCTCATTCTTGAAAGACCTTGGCAAGTGCTGTTGATAGTAGCCAACACACGCCACTATTTCTTCCCCATCCTCCTCTCTTAGACCTACAATGTTACGTGGCATATGTGGCCTTTCAAGTTGTCACAGATGTCAGTTTCACTGTATGTTTCACCATTGCAAAGCATGCTTTTCACCTTTCCAGCCTCTGGTCTCAGTTTCCTTACCACTCACCTCCTATTAGGCCAACGCCACTGAGTTGAAGTTAGTGTTAGAGCAGGATCCCATGTCCATGACCAATCACAATGTTCATCATGTGACTCATAAATAGGTCTTTCAAAATACCAGGTACACAATGAGGTGCTTAATTAATATTTGTTGAATAAATGCAATATTATGTATATATGTAAATAGGTTGTTTTAACATACCTACATTAAATCTTTCACTACTAAGGAAACCAACACTTACAGAAATGAAGTAACACATTGGAAGTCATACAACTGGAGCATGGTGGATCCGTGTCTAGGACAGTATGTGTGCTTGTGTCTCCAGACATCTCCCCAGGAGAAGCCAGAGCAAAAATCAACTCCACCTTTGTCTCTGCTTTCACAGCACATTAAGTCTGAAACCTGACCTCTCCCTGTGGTGTGAGATTTTTTCTCTTTGCACTATTTCAATTAGAAGTGTTATCTTCTGGATTATATTATAACCACTCATTAAGTCTAACAAGGGCATACATTATCTGACCTTTACTATCTGTAGAAGCTTTGTCATATTAACCTTGCCTGATGGGAACCAAGATCTGAAAACCAAGATTGTCAAAACAGTTGATTGGTCTGGAGCTATGCACTGTTTTATTCATTCAGTAAATGTTTATTGAGCACTTATTATTTATCATGTACTGAGCAATCCCTGATTTAAGATATAGAAAGACAAATACCATATGATTTCACTTTACATATGAAACCTAAAGAATAAAATAAAAAAGTAGAACAGATTCACATTTGACAGAGGGGAAGGAGGTTGAGGGACTGTGTAGAAAAGATGAAGGAATTAAGAATTACAAATTGGTAGTTACAGAATAGTCACAGAGATGTAAATTACAGCATAGTGAAGGTATTCAATAATATGGTAATGACTTATGTAAGGGGCCAAGTGGCTGCTTGGTATGTCGGGGACCACACTGTAGAGTGTGTGACTGGCCACTGTGCTGTGCATCTGAGACGGATGCAGAATAGCATTGTATGTGGATTGTAGTTGAAAATTTTATTAAAAGATATACTATAAAAATTTTAAATCACCAATTTCAGTTGACCACACTTTAAGTTGGCTATAATTTTAATTCACAAGTGTGTGGGGGGGGCTGGGGGGGAGGAATGGATATGCCAGTTAGGGAAGGGTGCTTTCAGTAAAACTGGTAACACCAGTTACAAACTAAATGTATTCAGCTGCGTGGATGAACTCGGCAAAGCAAGTAACCTTTCTGGGGATGGTGATTTGCAAACAGGATGAAGGTTAAAATAAGACCAATAATACCAGTTTAAGTATTTCCCCCTTTTATGAAAATATAATGTATACTAATTTTAAAATTTCAAACAGGAGCATTTCATGAAATCATTGTGATAGCGAAGAGCTCTTTAAATACAATTTCACCGGTATCATCGTTCCCTGAGTTGGGACGTAAACTTTCCTATGTACTTTTTGCTCCCAGTGAAGTGATGCCACTCATTCTCAAGGCAACACTTGAAAAGGCAACAGCAACTGGAAGTAACAGGGTAAGAAGATCCAAGGATAAAAGAGGAAAACAGAAGGGTTTAGACACCTGAAACCCTTGCTGCTCATTTGCCTCCATCTGGGTTTGTGGAGGAACGTCACCCACTTGTATTCATTCCTAACGAGAGTATATACTGAGCTCTTTGAAATGTGAGTATTATGGGAAGGATCGCAGTTGCTTTAAATTACAGGAGCTGGCAAGTGCCTGGGAGGAGCAGGAGGTTGTTTAAACTGAGGAAGACAGTTGCAAAACCTCCTACAACAGCATGAGCTCCGAGCTTCAAACGCGTTCTCATGCTCAGACGAGCACTTCATTTTTCATCAAGTTGTTTTTTATATTGTTTTGAAGCAGCTTTGGATAATAAACACGTATTTCTGCTCTACATTTTTTTAATGGTTTCTAACTTCATGGGACAACCAAAGCCAGAAAGCTTCATGTTTAGGAGGAACGTGTGATGTCAGCAATGCCTAGACAAGGTAAGCTACCATTTTCACTGTGGCCTTTGTCAAAAATGTTTATTAGAGGAACTTAAGACAGCTACTTATAAAGAAATGAGGGACTTGTAGAAAGTATATCAACAAATGAATCAGAGGGTGGAAAACTCAGCGGTGGTGCTTTCTCCTACTTCCTATTCTGCTTGACGCACAAACCTCTGTGAAGTATCTTTTGACTGCATGAAAAATGCCATTTCCTTTAGAAACTGTGTGCGGCTCTTCAAAATATCTATTCTGATGCACTTGGCATTTGCTGGTGTGGCGATAGGCTAACATACTGCTGAGGTCAGAGTATCTACATTTTCTCATTCGGTTATATGCAGCTCAACTTCCTGCACTATAATCTTGCTATTAACTCAGAAATCTTTCCCATGGACATTTTTAATAACGTTCCAAAAATCCTCTAAATACGGTTTCTATGGCTTCTTATAAACTTGTTTTGCAGGATGTGTTTTCAAAAGTTAAATAAATCATTTGATTTTTCCCTTTGTAACCACATGGAGGAGGTTGCAGTTATTATGTCTTGGGGAGAAAGAAAGTTCAACTCCAAGTTTATTCAATCAAGTTGACTGACGGTGCTATTATCTGAATGGGGTGGCTTTGTCTTCTTGATTGTGCCTCAGAAGCAGGTAGCGAGCAGAGAGGCGAAACTGTTCTTTGTTTTGCCATGCGTTGACCATATGAGGAGTTTCTTGTGGTTTTAGGAGGAAGGGCACGTAAATGTGTGATGTGTTCTTTCAATTTCTCTGGAAAAGCCTGTTATCAGTGTTCCCATCTTTTCGAGGCAGACTTCCAGGTGCAAAAAAAACCCCTAGATATTTGTGGAGGTCTGCAAATTCTTCCAGCAGGCTGCAATTTAGCAGAGCCCATATTCATTCCTTTACGCGCACATATGGACTCACAAGCAGAAACTCGCAAGCAGCAACTTAAAAGCCCTGTGGGTTTGACCAAGCATTTGAGTGGCTTGGGACATCTAAACAACCTCAGCCTGCAAACCCCTCTGATCTAGAGACACTGGCAGACGCTCCTGTTAGGCCTGGGTGAGAACATGGGTGCTCCCCGGGGGCGCTGGGCTTGGGTTGAGAAGGACTCTGTCTTTGCTGTAGCAACTGCTGTTCTGTAACTGGGATAGGTTCCCCTTTTGTGTTAAATTCTGATTACTTATGGTGGATGATCGTGGCTTCCCCTGCCTTTTGTAGTCTTCTTGAAAGGAAAGCGATTAAGATCAGAGGAAGGACGTTATTGTAGAAAAGGGAGAAGGCAGTTCCATCAGCTCATTGCAAGGTGGTCAAGAGCAACTGTGAGTTCCTTTCTCCATCCGTCATTGGTAATGGAGGAACTGAGGGACCCGTGCCTATCAGGTCCTTGTCCTTCTCCTTTCCATATCTTCTCTCATCTCCCTTTGTCTCTCTCCATGCCGGCCATTCGGCATCAAGAGAGGCAGCAGTGGGTTGGACAGTCAAGAGTAATATCATCTCCTCCTTCTCGTCCTCTTGGCCATTCCCAAGCCAGTTGAGGAAGCCCCCACCCTATTTGGAGGGGGTCTCCGGGACCCCACCCCATGACCTCATCACAGGCAGCTGGAAAGCTGGGATGGCCAGCGGTTACGTGGCGCCTGAGTGCGCCCTGGGGAAGGGTGCGGCCAAGAAAAGCGCAGTGTGGCATGACGTGACTGCTGCGGAGCCCAGCGAGGACTTTCCATCCCGGGTTCCCACGGAGGCTGGCGGCCTCTCTGGAAGCCAGACCGGCCAGGCCCCGCCTCTGGGACCTTCAGAGGCCCCAATGAGGAAGAAAACAAAAGGCAATTAGAGTTGCTAATGAAACCCAAGCCAGCTGACTCATCTGAGGCGCAGCCACTGGGGGATAGGTGATGAAACCTGCACAGCGCCCTGGAAAGGACAGGTCAGGGTTGTCCCAAAAAGGACGGTGATGAGAGGACCCATGCGACCTAATCATGTCTGTTCACCTCGGAAAGGCTGGGAGAGAGGACGGAGGGAGGAGAGTATTAACCAATGAGCTGCCAGGGAGTGTGGGAGCCATGCTGTCTGAACTGGAAAGGATTTTAGTTTAAACCCCGTAGTCCAGTGGTCGGCAAACTCATTAGTCAACAGAGCCAAATATCAACAGTACAACGATTGAAATTTCTTTTGGGAGCCAAATTTTTTAAATTTAAACTATATAGGTAGGTACATTGTTATTGACTTAATTAGGGTACTCCTAAGCTGGCCTTTGCTAAAAACGTCCTCAATCTGATTGAGCTGCGTTTGCTGAGGTCGACCCCTTTTAACACTCCCATCCACATTCATCTTGTATACTTGTTTCGTCTGTCTCCTTTCATTCATCCTCTCTATATGTCCAAACCATCTCAACATACCTTTCTTAATCCTCGACACTACATCTTCTTTCACTCCACAATGTTCCCTGTATGTGTACGCCTGCATGTGGTATTTTGTGGAAGAGCCACACTCAAGGGGCCAAAGAGCTGCATGTGGCTCACGAGCCACGGTTTGCCGACCACTGCCTTAGCCCATCTTGCCTGCTACTGCCACACACCCCAGATCTGTGAACTAGGACCTGTGAACCATGACCAGGCTCAGGAATCACACCCTGGAGAGACTAGGAAAGAGATACCCTTACCTGGGTGTCCACTCTGTGCCATAAACCTCAACGAGACTCTGAACTTGGTTCTTGACAGAGAGAAGGAAGGCACTCAACCCTGTAGGAAGTAGGTGGAGAAGAGTTTAGAGAGAGGCTTTAGAAATCAGCCTGCTGACCTCAAAGACAGCATCTCATAGCATGCTTTTGAATAGACCTTAGAGGAGGATTGAAATATTATGAGAGAAGCAAGAGGGGCAAGAAAGTGCAAGCAGAGGCCAGTGAGCAAAAGCGCAGAGGTAGGAAAACATGGCTGCTCCCATGAACCAAGCAGACTGGGGGAATTGAGACTCTACTTCCCAAAATGCATCCCAAGGCACACCCGTGGCTGGGTCATTAGTGAAATGATGACCAAAGGTGTGATGAGGAAAGCTGGGCACCATGTGAAACAGAACTTAGGTCTGGGGTCACAGACGTCCTACTTCAAACACAGCTCCACCTTTAACTGCCCTGCGCGCCCAGAACCCTTCAAGCATCAGTTTCTTCATCTGTTAAATGTAACTCTACCTATTCTTTTAGGGGAATCTTGAGGATTAAATTAGAAATTCATGCAAAGGGTCTGCTATAAGAGTATCTGGCATATAAGAGCTCAATGAATGTGAGCTCTTATTAGCTATTAAATGCTGCTTTCTTCGCTGCAGGCCTTCTCACACATTTTAGCTTTTCATTTTATTTTTTGAATACTCTATTTGCAAGTATTTGTACTAATAAAAAGATTAATTTATAACCTTTTATTGACTACTTATTTTGCATCAAGCATTATTCTAGGCACTTTATTTGATAGTTTCATTTAAAATGCACAACCTATTGGAGATATTATTAGTGATATTCTACTGTCATCTTTACTTTATAATTTGAGAAAATTGTAGCTCAGAAAGGTTAAATAATTTGCTCAAATTTATCTCAGTAACTTCATATGGAGCTCTAGTAATCAAAACTTTTTGATCGTCACACATGCTAGAAAGTTTATCTGTTCTCCCATGTTTTTGTTTTTTAATGTGTCCTCTATCTCTTTAGGAGTGGGTCATTAGAATCTAATGTTTCACAAACTCAGTAGAACATGAAACCATTTTTTCCCAAGGAGTGGCACACAGCACATGGAATGTGGAATGTGTGCTGAAAAACGGTGAGATTGAGTTCAGGCCACATGGCCTTTAACCGTGTGAAGTTTCCCAAGATTTAATTAAAATTTATTAATCTCCAGGAGCCACTTCATGAATTGACTTCCTATATTTCTCTGAAACAGAAGCCCAACAACTAGGATTCTCATATCTAAGCAAAATTAACTTTTAAAAATATTGCCAATTTTTAGAAGAAATAATGAGAGGAAAGCAAATTCTCATTAGCAGTTTCACACCCGAAAGGTCAGCCTTCGCCTATCGTTCAGAGGCCTTCTGTATAGAGGGCATTGCAAAGGACACCAGAATAAAACATGATCCCACCTTCAAGGAGTTATCATTCCAATGGGGAAAATAAAACACGCGTTCCAACATGTAAAATGCAAAATCAGATTTACAAGAAAGAATATAAGAGAGGCTCAAGGTGAATGGGGAATTCAGAGAAAAGGAGACCTCGGGTCCATGGAAAAAATCAGAGTAATGTGTAACATTCTTTGCTATTTACCATGGACAAGGAACTGTGCTAAGTACTTTACAATATGACTAACCCATGTGTACTTTACAAGGCTACAAGATGGGTGTTAACTTACCCATTTCACAGATGAGAAAACTGAGCCCTAAAGAAATTCAGTAACCACCTGAAGTCTTTTAAGAAGTAAGTGGCTGAGTATGATCTCAAACTCGGGTCCATCTGATGCTCAGGGAAGACTTCTCAGAGGAGGTCACATGCAATTTGACCTTGACAGATGGATAAGGATTGGTGGTAGGAGCATTCCAGGCAGTGAGAAAATATTAGGAAAACCATGAAAGATAACAGTGTGGAGAGGAACAGGAAAGCTTCCCTGGCAGAACAAATAGCATGGGGAGCAAAAGTAATACGCTCAAAAGACTTGATTGGGGGGCAGTGGCGGGGGATTGGGGGGGTAGTTGATTGAAATCATGTCCTAAGGAAGCCTTGAAAGCCAAACCACAAAATTTGGGGTTTTTTTAAATGGAGTGATCATTGGAAGTTTGTAAACAAGAAAGTAACTCCCTAGCAGTTCAGTAGAAAAATAATTTAAGATGATTAATCAGTATTTAGAAGGGACAGAGACTAAACCTCCAGTTAGGAAGTGATATTTGCCCAGGCAAGAGGTAACAGTGGTCTTTATTCACACAGCAATTAAGGGGTGGAGGTAAACATTGGGCCCAGTCACCTAAACCTGCTACACCAAGACCCTGACCATCACAGTGGTCTTTCAAACAACTTTGAGGTCATGCTAAATTTGATTTGACCCTGAGAAACAAGAGGAGTTGAGGAATGGAAGGGACAGGAGGAGATCGCTGTCCTCTAGGGACCTTCTCAGCTCCCAGACTCCATGAAGACAAACCTGTGAGCAATTTTATGGAAATCATTAACTCTACAGTTTCTTATTCCATCACCAGTTTCTGGACTTCTCGTTCATATCAAATGGGCATATTTCCAAAAACACATTAGGGTATATAAAATTTTATGAGTTTATAGCTGTGGCAATTAGAAATTGTGATATTGGCATGCAGTGATGGAGAGTGTATTTTAATATATCCCTTCAGGAGAAATTCTTATCCATCAATCTGACTGGCTGCCTTTTGCATCTTTCAACTGTCTGCCTCTTTTGATTGAGAATTCTTACACACCATGGAGGGTCTTGCCAGGCTCTGAGTTATTTATTAGGTGTCATATGACATCCCCCAGCTCCCAAATAGGTGGAAAGCTTCTAAAGAGTAGACATGAATTAATCTTTAGATCTCCAATGACTTACAGCTATAGCAAGTGCCAATCTAATAACACGGGTCTGTAAGAAATGTCACATTTCTTTCTTTTCTTTCACTCAACTTGACTTGATTCAGATTCCAAGAGTCTATGTCTATAGGAAATGCAGTTTTAGAAATTATTAGGCTCTTACCCCCCCACCACCAATACCAGTGAGATCTTCCTTCACATCACCTATGACAGTTCTTATAAATTGCCTGTCCCTGATGTCTGTGGAATCTCCTGTTTGGGATCTGAGAATCACCATCCAGGCCAGGCACCCTGTGTCTGAGCCACACAGTGAGTGTTTCTGCCACAGTGTTATCCTGAATCTACTAGGGTTCAGGAATCTGGAGAAGGGGCTGCGAGTAAATTAAATAAATTAGACATGAAATATAAATTTGGGAGGCATTTTAGGGGAGCCAGGGAAGGCTTAGCTTGAGAAGCTGAGCTCTCTGACTCTCTGGACCCCTCGCTTTTTATTAACACACTAGAGGTCCAGTACATGAAATTCATGCACAGGGCGGTGAGGGGGCAGGGTTGTCCCTCAGCCCAGCCTGCACCTTCTCCCCTGCAGGCCTAGTCCCCCCCCAACTCTCTCCCCTACAAGCCTGGTCACCCATAACTGCCCTCCCCTGCAGGTCTGATCGCTCCTAACTGCCCTCCCTTGCAGGCCTGGTCCCTCCCAACTCTCCTCTCTTGCTGGC